>NW_003307553.1:499164-525191 GCF_000143455.1 Volvox carteri f. nagariensis | reverse complement strand
TGGTTCGGTTAGGTTCGGGAGAGAGGGCGGGGGTGGGGTTTCGTGAATGAGTAAATCAGGAACTAGGGGCCGGGCGGGGTGAGGGGGACGAGGGGCAGACAGGGCGCAGTTGCGGTGGAGGAGGTGCAGTGGCGAGGTGACTGGAAGAGAGAGGGAGGGAGGGGGTTGAAGGAAGGGCTGGGGCGACGCACGGAGAGGGGTAGATTTAGCGTAAGGGGGGGAAGGGGGAGGAGCACCCCTCTCCCCTCCCCCCCTGCTCTCAACCAGCTCTCCCCCCCCTCCCACCGCAGGTCCAGCACCCTGTTCTTCAGCCGTGTGTCCTCCCGGGGGGGCTCCTGCTCCTCCGCCTCGGAAATGGGGAAGGGCAGTGGGCGGGTGACGACATTGAGGATGTCCACACTCTCAGCCAACAGCTCCAACTGGGCGGAAAGGGGAGGGGTGGCGCCGGGGGGGTCGGGGGGTAGGGTTTCAGGGTTTAGGGTGGAGGAATGAGAAGTAACCCTTATCCCACGTGAGGTGTGAGGTATTTCAATGTGCACCTGGTGATACGCACCTCTCTCTCTCTGTGTGTGTGTGTGTGTGCACCACGGGACGGCCCCGGCCGCCGCTCCCTACTGCCTGATCTCTTCTTCCTACTCCCCAGTTCCCCCTCCCCCTTCCCCCCGTACAGCTCCGGAACCCACCTGGCCGGTGGGTATCCGCGGGTTGGGGTCCTTCCGAGCCCTCAGCACTCCCCGCACACACACGACATACTCGTTACGGAGCCGGGAGGCGGTTCGGGACACCTCGGGAGGCACACTCTGGGGCTCACACATCACCTGGGGGGGGGGGAGGGGGAGCAGGTGTGTATTGGGGGCCTGCGTGTGTATGTGTGTATGTATGGTTTGGATGGTGGGGATTGTGGGGTGCGGTGCTAAGAAGGAGGGAGGTCTGTGTGGTACACAACCGGGCGTACCTAACCCTGACCCATGCGGGCGGTTCGAGGCATGAGTGGCGAGCACTCTTGTGCGACCCGCAGCGCAAGCAACACGAAGACTGTCCCCCCCGTGCGTGTCTTGCTGCCCTCCATAAGGCCCATCCGAGGTCCCAACCACCACACCACTGAGGGAGTACCTCCGGGGAGCGGAGGGGAGCCTAAACAGGCAGCAACTACCACATCCTGCTGTCCGTCAGGCTCCCTCGCCCCCGGCTCTCGAGGGTGCCTGGAGCGCCAGGAGGGTTTGCGGTGCTCTCTGTTACCACCTCCACAGTCAACACTCAACACACCGACGCACAAACATACCCACGCACGAACACACCCAAACCCCCAGCGGATGGTTGATCAAGTCGGACGCGTGGCCGACGTCGGTGGACCACAGCCCGCCCTTTGATGACGAGATGCCCCCACAAGATGGCGAGATGCCTTGGAGCGAGATGCCTCACAGCTTCCCTACCCAATTCATGTTTACATCAAAACGGTGGATGGTCGTTGACGCACCTGCAGGAGGCCGCTGTGGTCGCGGACGTCAAAGAATTGCACGCCGCCCATGTCGCGATTCCGGTCCACCCATCCGCAGACGGTAATACGCGAGCCGATGTCGTTGACGGTGACTGCACCACATCCATGTGAGCGGCTTGGCCAAGTCAGCTGGCTGGACATGACGCTTTCTGCCGCCTGCGCCGTGCCATGCCGCAGCTCGTCCTTGCTCGGAAATGGCTGCTGCTGTATCCCAGCCTCTGGGCTGGCAATCGAGCTTCGGGACACGATGGAGGTTCGCGATTGATTTGCTTGCGTTGGCTGCGGCAGCGGCAGCACTTGCCAAGGCGTCGTGGCTAAACGGTGTTCGGCACATCGCGCCGAGGGCACTGGTACACGAGGAGTTGATGATGCGAAAAAATATAACGCGTTCTTGTATTCGCGATGTCTACCACAAACAGTGTGCGCTCTGTTTAAGACTGTCATTCTTAATAAGGTAAGCGCTCGCAATGTGCACCACTTGTCGACGAATACGCTTTCAGTAGATCAAGTACCTAACTTAAGCAGTTATTCCCTGTTTGATAAGTAACTTATGGCCATCTGGTCTCGGAGCCGAGCATGACAACAGCCGTGCTTCTAATGCGGCGTACGCAGTTAAAGCTTTACGTCACGATGATGACGTGAAATAATTGAGTCTCTACCTAGTGGGCATTCAAGCGTGGCCCTGCACGTCCGAGGCACCGTTGTCCGGTACCGTCCGGTTTTCAGTTGTTGGGTTACAAACCCTAAGTGTACAGTACCTTTGGCTGTCTGTGTCATAGATAATCAGTGCAGACTGGAGATGCACGCTGCGATACTTTCCCGCTACCACCAGAAAATTTGGCTGTCATTCTTCCTTCCCCACTTAACTGACCAAAGACAGCAAGCATATCCATGCGGCTCATGACCCACCAGGAACCAGCCCTCAGGTGCTCCCAAGGAAAAGCAAGGATGAACTGTTGCCTTTCTGGTTGATTTGTTCTCGGCCTGTGCACTCTGTGCACTCTGCTGCCAGTACCACCATCGGTTCGCATGCGGATCACTGGCTGCACCGCGCATAACACCCCACCCTGGAGCGGCTGTCCGTTCGTATGCCCAGGCCACACAGCACCAGGTTGCCAACGCAAGACACCGCAAGCAACCTCGACCATATCCGACACTGCGGCTACTGGCAGAATCTCTTCAAATTTCATGAAGCCCGGGAAGCAGCCTCCTTCGGTCTCGACCGCATACGGCACTTCAGGGGAAGCTGTCAACGAAGGAGACAGGTCAACACAGGCCCCCAGTGCACAGCCGTGATGCCCATTACACAACAGCATTCATCACGTCCTGACCCCGCTCGCATGCTTGCAGCATGGGGAGATAGCTTGTAAGGGGAGATGCGTTCCTTCCCCCTGGTGTACCTTTCTTTCCGACGACAGGACGGTTACAGAAGGGTAAGAACTCAACCCAAGAAGTGCCAAGTAGTCAAGAGAGTGAACTCAGAGGCTCCAACAGAACCAGCTCCGCCCACGCCCCTCTCGCGTTCCTATCCGAATCACACCCCACGTGCTGGCGTTGTCTTTCCATTCCAGATAGCTTCAGTAGCAATTCCAGGTTCAGAAGCAAACACCGAACAGCCCACGTCATGTTGTACAGGAATAATTCCCATCTCAAATCCGATCCAGTACGGCACACGTCACTCACCATACGCCGCATGAAATTTGCCTGTTGTTCACACAATAGGGCGGGAGCCCAATCAGGCAATGTGGCCAAATAATGGTAATCGACGGCGTCGCGCTGGGACACGCGTCCTGCGCGTCTGCTACAACTACCTAGTCCCTCACCCCTCCGTTCGCAACACTTGTCACAGACAGACATACAGACATGTAAAACATTGTAAGTCAAAGATAAATAGGACATTAGGAGGCCCCGTTGCAACATCTTCCCCTGGTAAATCTGATCGACCTGACCAAATGACTCACGGCTCCGCACAACAACGGGCAATGCCAATGTAAGAAAATGCTCAACCAGTGCACATCACAGGATGGCATCCGATTCCTAGCTATCTAAAAAACCTAGCTAGCACACTACTACTAGCAGGAAAGTCCATCACAGGCTGTGAGCCTAATAAGAAATGTGCACAGAATGTACCGGGCCACTCCGTCCCACCACACGAAAGACCCTCTGGCGGGCTAAGGCACCCACCATCACTGCAAATTAATATAGGTAGCCCTCCAAATGGAAATGGCGGCAGGCGGGCGTGCAACAACAACCACTCCACTGCAATACAATCTGTCGTCATCCTACCATACACATGCAGCATGCAGCTAATCCTACAAAATATCCATAACCTACTGACCTACATACATACGGGCACACACCGTCGTCGTCGGGGACAGAAAGCGGCTTTTCACTCAAAGCAGGTCTCTACGTAACCTGCGAATCTACTCCCTATCCATGCCGTACATTGATAGGCACAAAGCGCGAAGCTAGGAAGCTAAGGAAGCACGGCCGTCTTACTCATCCTCCTCCTCAACCATGGGGTAGTACTGCATACCCCCGGAGGGAGGGCTCAGGGGCCCCGAATCAAAAAATCACGCAACGTACATCTATCACATTGACCTGGCCATTGGCCGGGACGACGACAGCCTCACAGCTTAGCCCCAATCAATCAGGCCCTTCACAGCCAGGCTACGTAAGGACCCGGATGAATACCGACCCACATTAAACATGTACTTGGGATGCAACCCATTGAATGAAGTTAACAACATCTGACGACAACTCGCAAGGGCCAAATGCCGCTGCACTGAAAATGGCGACTAGAGGCACCTAGAGACCCGCAAACCGCCCCGTGGTCTTGTATTTCACGCTTAATGGAGCTCGCCCAGACGCCCAGTCGGGACGCTCCGACGCCGCGGCGGTGCGGTTGAAGTGATCCTGGTACTCCGTCTTCTGCAGGTCGGCATATGGGACCAGTGCGACTGGCTTCGCGCTACCCGTGCTGTAGCTACTGCTGGTGCTGTAGGTCATGCCTGCAAGGGGCAAGCGGACGGTGCGGTTTGCTTAGTAATAGACGGCGACAAGGCTTGCGGGTTAGATTGTAAGCGGGCATTGCAGTAAAGCATCAACGGGCAGCAGGACAATCGCAGCCGACCGCAACCTACCGTTTGCAAGCTCGAATGTTCCGTTTCCTCTGTACGCGAGCGTAGACAGGCGACCGGACCATCCGCGAGGTGCTGGGGGCTCGCCCATGACTTTCAGCACTGTGGTGCCTCCGCCGACTGTTGATGCCCGGGATGGCGGCTTCTGGTCAAGCCTCCTATCCAGAAAGTAAGGGCTGTTCTCGTAGAGCTTTCCAAACGTGCTGGTCTTGTGAGGTTCCTTGGATGTTGGCTACCGGTGGTTTTGAGAGCAAGGGAAGATAGAAGTTAGCCATCAGTATGACTCAAGCAAAAGCACATTAGAAGGTTAAGTGCAAGAAACCATTTCCAGGCAGGAAACCATAGAACAACAAGAAACGGCAATGTTACATCAGAGTTCACTAGGCGTTGGACAGCGTAGCAAAAGACTGCATAAGAACTGAACGTCACTGTGCAGCATTTAGGGGAAGTTTGATAGTCATCATAAAGCAGCCAATGGGCGCCGCTATTTTTGCGAAGAGGCTCTGTACCCTATTTACGCGCTGGCGAAACGAACATAGCCACGACCTCACCAACCTCTAGCCGCTAATAAACGGCGAGATTGGTGCATATCATCATGTAAATGCTATTAGAATTGGTTTCCCGACGGCGACGCTTCTCATACACTCCCCACCTACCGAGTCATGGAAGTGCTGATTCGTGGTCCGGTATTGATCTTTAACGTGCGGATACCTCTCCGTCTGGTTGCCAGTGAGCGCCGAGTATACCATTTCCAGCAGACGAAGGGAATAGACGCTTACGGGTAAAGAGTGTCCACCAGCCGTGTCCTAAATGGGGTTGCAGCTCGTCTATCAAGCACTTAATTAGCTTAATTATAATGCTAGCAGCAGCTGGGTCCAAACGCACAGGATAATTGTGGCGTATCAGAGATTATGCGAAGAGTGGCTCACTACCTCCTTATGTCCCTAAAGCACCATGCGCTGTGTGAGATGAAGCGAATCATAAGCCGAGAGTGCTTTAGTATCCCACATACGCTTAGATTTACGACACTAGCCAGGTACGACGATTTTGCGGTTGCGTTCTGTCTCTCTTGAGTTGTGGCATACTTTTCACTACAGACATCAACAGACAAACCTTGTGTTCGCATTACACAAAAGTTTTAGAACAAAGGACGGCCTTTTTTTGAACATGAAACCGGACTACGACAGCTAGGGTTATAGCTAGCATATCACCGTCTTCGTAGCTTACGTTGGACACGTTTTTTTTCAAGCATGTTGGAACAAACGTCGCATGGCTCAACTTTGCGGGTTGTAAGGCGACCAGTCACAGACTTTAGTTTCGGTTTCTTGGCCAGCGGAAAGCAGGCCGTCCTTGCACGGTATGGGCGCGCTCTTAGGCAAAACGCTTTTATTTATAAATTGCCATGGTCAGCAGCGGTGCTGCTGCCGCTGATGGAACTTCAGCTAATCGGGGCATTCCGGCGCTTGTTGCGGCTTGCGGGCCCGTAGGCCTCATCCACTCCAGTCAGGGCGTGTTGGCTTAGTGGATTCACATGGCCTTTATCATGTTTTTAAGCTCGGCGATGGTGGCTCTCGGGGATCAGTCGTCGCCACGTACGAGCTGCAATTGTGTACAGGTACCTTGGGGACACACCCCCAACAGCGTCACAACATGCTACTTCCTCATCACGGCACCTCCCCCCACTGCATGCTGTATGTGCGTCTAACCATGCTGCTCCCAGCTCACACCGCTACCACTGAAACCACAACCTCGCAAAAGCCATACTTCGGGCTGTATAGCCTCTCCTGCCAGCAAAGTATATGCGTCCCCTTGCAGGTGGCGGCTTCGCGCAGGCCCTGCGCAAGCAGTGGTGCGACTTTCAGCCCCTTGCCGACGATGGCCTGGTGCTGTGTCTTCGTGGCTCGGGACGTATTCTGTTTGCACAGCTGCCGCTGTGCGAGGGCGAGCACGGGCCCGTCTTCCTGTTTGGGGCACATGATGGTGAGCCCTAACTGGGCGCTCTGGCTCGGTCCGCGGTCATGGGGGGCAGCAAAACGGCTTTACCACCACCTTGCTGTAATGCGCTGTAATGCGGACGGGGACGAGGCTAACCAAACCGCAACCGACACGAGGAGAGTCGGGCGAAAAAGTGGTATGAGCACTCGGTAGTTTGCGGCGGCGACCTTACCCCTCATGAAGGTTTACGGCAAGGGCCGGGAGCCAGGAGCACGGTCATGCCAAAGCGCTTGCGGCAGCAGCAACAGCAGCACCGATAACTGCGGCAGCAGCAACACCAGTATGACCATGTTTTCATCGCCGCTCACCACCGCAATGAGCCTCCACCGCAGTGAGCCTCCAAACGTTAACCGCTAAGAACGAACGCAATCTGAGCAAACCCCCTTCGTGGACGACAACCCAACCCAACCCGGGCCCTCCAATACACCCCCTCACACACGCCCTCCCCACGGTTAGGTCCGGTACTGACTCTGGCCACCAACCGGGAGCTGCTGCTGTCCGGTGGGGCCGACGGGTGTGTGCGGCTGTGGGGCCTGGACAGCGGGGCGCTGCTGGACTGCTGCAGGGGGCAGCTGGCGGAGGACGGCGAGGTCACGGCTGTAACTTTCGTCGGCTCGCTCATGGTAATGTGGAATGGATGGGTTGGGGGGAATGGATTTACCTGCACGCAGGTTGAGTGTGGAGGAACCCAGCTCGCGGCAACCCGCTGTGTGCTTGTGAACAAAGTGACGAAGTGACGACACGAAAACATCATAGGGCATAACCGCGAGCTAGCTGCCTGCGTCGCCCGTCGCCTGCGTCGCCCAGTCCCCGTCCCCGACAACGCCAACACCGCTTCCCTACATTAGGTCGCTGCAGGCACGCAACAGGGCCACGTGACGCTGTACGACATCTCCACATCTCGCCTGGTTGTCGTACATCGCTTCAGCGCTGGTCAGGGGCCCGTCATGGCCTTGGCCAGCCGCCTCACCCCGCGTCAGATGCATGACGTGGTTACGGCCTCCGCACCACGGGGCTTGGACGGCGGGGGAGTCCTGGCGGCTCCCGTTGGGCTTCCCTGGAGAGACATGTCCGAGGGGTCGGAGTCGGGCACAGGTGGGTGTGTGGTGATGGCTGGTGTTGACAAACACCGAAGGACCGACCCACATCATTGTGAATAGTAAGTTGTTTCACAACTAAATGACTGAATTATACACGGCGCCGTACTTCGTTGCCGTTCCGGATTTTGATCGCGCGATGCCTGTTACATAGGCCTCTCAACCTTTCTGGACTTTGCCTTTGAAAATCTCCGCTGCTTTACCTGTACCATACTGCTCCCACCGGTGCCGTTGTAGCACTTGTTTTATGGCCCGTAACGGCTATGCGCACACCAGGATGCTAACCCCACACCCCGCCCCTCACTGCTGCCCTGGCAGCAGCTTCACTCGTTCGTGGTTCGTCTTTCCCTCACTGTCCCCCCCTTCCAACCTCCCCCCACGTGGCCAGACACGCTGTTGGCGGTGTCCTCCCCTGCCGCCTGGCTCAACGTGTTCCGCGCTGCTCGCAGCGGCGAGGCGGCCTGGCGGGTGGTGCACCACCAGGCCGTGGCAGGACAACCCTTCCTGTCGTTCAGTCCGGATGGACAGTACATGGCGCTGGCTGCAGGTGAGTACGTGGTGTAGGTGGAAAGAGGGTGAGGAGTAATGTCGGTGAGGAAAGCTCCCCTTGGAACTTCCCGTTTTGCCTTCGTGTCCTTCGGCGGTCCTGCTATTCTATCGATCTGACACCGGGAACAAGCAACCAGGTCGGTGAGGCGCGGGCCGGCAACGCACCTCGCCCGCGTGGCTGTGTCCTGCGCTCTTGCCGCGCCGCTCTCTTGCAGGGAACCGCTTGGAGCTGCGAGATGCCTCCACATTCCAGGCAAGAGGACCGCGGGGCTAGTGCCGGGGACATGTGTTTTGTACAGTTTTTCCGCACCTCCACAACCACAAACACCACAACCCGTCTCCCAGGACTCCAGCAGCTGGTGCAATTTGGACGTCGGCTGTTGTTTCTATGATATTTGCATGTAGTGGGGGCCCCGTCCCCTCTCTCCTCCCGCTTGGATGTCGCGGGGCTGCTCTACCTTGCCATACCCCAAGCCCCCTCTACGCCCGCACGAACCTACCTCGCCGCCATCCACTTGTCGTTTTCTGAACCTGAACAACTAACCCCAACGTGTGCTCAGAGCCCCCTCACGCATTGCACCTCGCGACAACGCAGGTGGTCCACGAGCAGCACTTCCCCCCGGGTGACCTGGTGGGCGGGGGGTTCCTGCCCGCCGCGGCGGGGGGCAGCGCACTAGTGGCCATGCAGCTGGGGACCACCCTGGCTGGGGGGATACAACTCAGGCTGTTTGCGGCACCGGCCAGAGAGGAGCCTCAATCGGTGCAGGTGGGGCTGCCGGCGGGATTTGAGGGAAGAGGGGGTTGAGGGTGCGGGGGGGGGAGACGCACGGCTTTAGGCGGCAGGAAGCTATAGGACACGTCTTCAATTACTGAGCGATCTTGGCCTTGGAATTATGTTACTGGGGGGAAAACAAGCTGAGGTCATCCGACATCCTTGACTGGCATTTTTCCTGACCTTACGTAATTGCCGCCGCCGCTGCTGCTGCTCCTGCTGCTCTTGCCGTCGTCTGCGAACCCCGACCCGATGGCCTCCACCGCGGACTTTCCTTCCAAACCTCTGGAGGAGCAGCTGACCCGGCCACTGCTGGATCCCATCAGGAGCAACAACGGCAGTAGCAACAGTAACAGGGCACAGCAGCCGTTAGACGCAACAGGGATTTGCGCCAACAGAGATGAAGACTTTCTTACCTGGCTGCAGCACCCAACAACCACCGCCTCCGACGATGACCCTGGCAGTACCCCGGCACCACCGGCGGCATCTCCTTCACCAGCACCAGCACCGGCACCGGCAGAAGGCTCAGCCGCCACAGCGGCGCTGCTTCAGGGTCTGTCCCTCGGCTCTAACCGCCTCGCAGGAGCAGGAGCACCAGCAGCCGGGCGAGCCAGCGCCACACACCCGCTTTCCCCCCTTCCGTCACCTTCGCCTTTGCCGCAACCCCACCCGACATGGGGCTGGGAGGCCTTTGCATCCTCCCCGCCCACCTCCCAGGAGGCCCCCCTGGTGCACCGCAACGGTGACCCACATCAGGCTGCTATTGCGAGACCACACTGGCTCCCGGAAAGCGACGGCGGCCGGCTGCTGGGGGAGCGGAGCCCCTCTGCGGGGCCATTGGCCGCCACTTCCTGGACCACTATGACTGGCGGCGGCACTGCTGCTGTCCCTGCCATGGCGTCGCCATCATCATATCAGCGACAAGACGCAAGCAGCCAGTCTCGATCCCCTGGCCCTGTCAGCGTGGGAGCGATCCATGGGTCCGCACATGAGACCGGGCAAGAGGGCGGAGGAGGCGACGCCGCTTGCGACGCGGCCGGCGCCACACACACCTGGCAGGCCTATCGTCCCGCCACTCAGCCCGCCCCGCGCAGCTGGATCACCGGACTGCCCCCGCGGGCAGGTAGGTTCCACCTGAAGGGTGTGGAGTGCAGTCCAGAGAGGGAGGACTGGGCAATGCACGAGCCGACCGCGCCCATCCAACACCGGTTCACCTCCTTGACCCTTCCGGGCCCCAACCCGGCGTTACGTCGGGTCGCCTCCTGCTGTACGCCTGCTTCCCTCTCTTCCCCTCTTCCTCTCTTCCCCGCGTCTCTCTCACTCGACCGCTGCCATTGCCATTTTCTCGTCACCTGCAGATTTCCTTCCTCGGCCCGTACCGCCACCACCACCGTTTCAACAAGCGCCACAGACTACCACCATTAAGCCACTCGCAACCGCACAGCCCGGAAGCCCCTCGGCATCTCCTGCTGCTACTGCCGCCACCGGGCCCCCTTCGGCATCACCAGCAACCTCCCCCGTAGGCGGCCAGCTGGCAGCCGGCACCGCGAGCCGGCCCCTCAGGGGGCGCATTGGCAGCCCCCAACCGGCTGCTAGCTGGGCTGCACGATACCAAAACACTGTTCTCTCCGGGCTCGTAGCGGAGGGCCAGGAGCAGTCTGGCGATTGCGTTTCGGAGCCGGAACCAGAGCTGCCTCATTCAGGCGCGCTACTGCCTGCTATGGATCGGCGGCGTGACTCTGCCGCAGTGGCTGTGCCAGGTACCAGCTCACCAGGGGGCTTGGTGTGCCTGCGGCTACGTGTCTTGGAAAAGGATCAAACATCACCTACCTTGCGTCAAAACAGCGCATATGGCCATATAATACCAGCAATGAGCCCGCGTTGCGTCATGACCCCGCTCCGATTATGATGTATATAACCCGAGCTCCCCTAACTCCAGTAACCACGAACCCGCTTCCCTCCCCCTTTCCCGGGGCCCCACGTGCAGCCTTTGGCGGCACCATTCGCCACACCGCTCCTGTGGAGTCCGCGGACGACGACTACCCGGACTTGGTGCGATCAGGAGCAGCCGCGGCACACAAGGCGGATGCGGAAGGTGGCAGCGATTGGGTCGAACGGCAGGGAGGGGGGGGGAGCTTTTCCTGGTGCGGGTTGGGGCCCGCAGGGGCTCGCGACGGAGCCGGAGGCGGTGAACCTGTCGACAACAGTTTGGGCGGCTGTGATGGCCCGCTGGTGTCTGGTGGATTTGCGGGACCTGCCAGCTGGCGAGAAGGTGACCTGGACATGGCGGCTCCGGAGGGCTTCAGGTGAGAGGGAGGGGGGACGGCCCTCGCCAAGGAGCTGTGGGTCTATGTATTGGTGTCGATACGGTGTGTACCCTGGGTGTGCATCAAAAGGTGCCTCTTAAGCATCGAGTGGAATGAGTACTGCTGTTGGCAATACAGCGTACCATGGCCATCTGACGTAGCACTGCAATTGTCGTATACTGTGCCAGGCGTCGTAGATTCATCATTGCTTTCTCTCACGCGTCATGAAGCCCTCTTGTTCCCTCTCCCCACCTAACAGGATGGCGTCCTCTGCTCCTCTCCCACCCACTAAACCACAACCAATCACAGCCACCCCACTGACTGAGTGACCGGGATTCTTTTCTGAATATCCAAACCCCACCCCCCAACCATTCTTCACTCAACCTACAGAACCCAAATCAGGTCCGTCTCCACCATGTCAGCCGCAGTAGCAGCCGCTGGCGGTGCCGTCGCCCGGGCCCGTAGCGACGACCCCATCCTGGCACACACACAGCCCTCAAGCACCTTCAGCGGCCGACATCTGCCGCTGCACAACCACCACAATCACCACCAACGCCATAAAGAGCAGTTGCACCTGCACGGCTCCGGCGACAAAGCAGCAGCGCCCCCGCCGCCGTCTGACGCCGCCGCCCCAACCCCAGGCCTCCTTCCTCGCCCGGCCAACGCAGCTCATCAGATCCCGCAACAGTCCTGGTGTAGCCAGGGCGCTGACGTGGGAAATTACAGCAACGAACCCCAAGCAGCAGCATCCACAGCAGCAGTAGAGGACGGAGGGTTGTTCCTGGGCAGTCAGGCCTGTGGCGATGCCGCCTTGGATGACACCTTGCGCGACTGGAGTGGCGGTAGTGGTTTTGGCGAAGAAGACACAGAAGACGACCCCCTGGGTCGAACCGCGTACCTGGGAACTGCAATCCAGGCCGCGCTCCAGGGAGGGCTTGACACCGCATCTAACGACCGCGCGGCCGCCGGGGACGCTTTCCGTGGTGGCCCTGCCGACCGGGTCGTACCGACCGAGTCTTTGCCGCGCGCAGAAGCATTGGGGAAGGAGGAGGAGGCGGAAGCGGCAGCTGCAGCGGCGAAGGAGGAGGAGGAGGCGGAGAGGCCTCCTCGCGGGGTCGTGAGTACGGAGCAGCGGCATGGGGCTGCCCCTCATAGCTTCCCACCACCACCGTCACGCGGTCATTTGAATGCCGGCGTTGCCCACGCTGCAGTTGCTTCTGGACCCACCGCTGCTGCCGGCACAGAAGCCGCCGAAGGGCCGGTAGAGGCACTCGACGGCAACCGGCGGGGGGCAGCGGCGGAGCTAACCCGGTACCTGGCTCTTCCGTGCGCGCAAGAGGACCCGGATGAGGACGAGGATGAGGACGAGGAGGAGAGCCTCCCAGTGCCGCGCGGTGCCGCGGGGCTGCCGTTGCCTCAGCCGGAGTGGTCCCAAGAGCGCCCAAAGCAGCGGTACCGGGACATTCAGGGCCAGGACAGCCAACCGGCGACAGGAAGAGAGCAGCAGGAGGGCGGGGAGGAGGAGGAGGAGGAGGAAGACGGGGTTTCGTTGCCGCTCCCGTGCGTGAGTCGTAGCGTGGCTTTGGATGATTTCCGTGCCTTCCAGCCTCTGCCGCAGGGCGCTGTCGCTGTCACTGCGGTAGCGGCGGCGGCGGAGAAGGACGCGGAGCAGAACCTGATGTGGGGGGACTGGAGCAACGCAGACTTGCTTAGCAGGCCCGGCACAGTGGACAACGCTGCAGAGGACGCTGTGGAGGGGCGTTATTCGTTCAGGGGGCTCAAGGTGAGTGATGTGCAGAAGTGCGGGAAGGTGGGGTGTAGCGTCTTCTTGGGATGTTTTGGTCTTGTTGCGCTGGTATGCACAGTGTTGAGGAACCTCGTACATTGACATACTGTTACATGTAACGTAACGCTGGCTTCTGACGAAAGCGCTATCCTTCCTCCCCGATTCCTGCCTGGTTGCACGGCACACCATTTGCTCCTGGTCTGCCCCAACGCTATTTGCACTCCACCGCTACCGCCGCCACCGTCTGTCTTTGCGGGTCGAATAGGACGTTCATTGGGTCAGTCGGACAGGTCGGACAGGCAAACACGGAGGAGTGTAGGCAGCCACCTGATGAGGTGGAGGAAGTGCGTGGACGCATTCATCGACAACTATCAATGCCGCGCGGCTGTCCTCCCTCCCTCCCTACCTCCCTCCCCCTCTCCCTCCGCCCCATGCAGAACCCAACCGTGTCCAGTAGGCCACACTCACAGCCCCGGCAGCCACCGACCTTCAGGAGCCACCGAATGGAGCTCACCGCTCTGCCCCGCACCGCAACTGCAGCCATTGGAGTTAAAAGCTCCGTCGCCGCATCCGCACAAGATATCTGGCCCCCTCGGCAGACGCACGCCGGGCCTCATGCTGACGTGGCGGCTACCGGCAGCGGCCGGGTCACCGCATCGGACCGGCAGCTGCCGCGACAGTCTCAGCGGCCGGCCCTGTCGGTGTTTCGAGGCTTCAAGCCCAGCCACACCAAGGTAAATCAACAGCTGAGGAAGACGCAAGCGCCGACCGTGCGGGCTGTGGCTGATGCGACAGCAGCGGTGCCACTGCACTCCCGGTACAGTGCGGCAGATGATGCGGAGGATGAGGTTGGCCCAGAGGGCAGCACATCAATGGCAGGTAAGCTGCACCAGGTAACCACGGGGGCCTAGCTGTGCACTCCCCCGGAGCTTGCGGTGTGCAGCTTTTGTCATAAAACACCCTGGCTGGCTGGCTGCTGTTGCCACGTCCTTTCCAGCAAAAGGCTCACCGCTTACGCTATGTGCGCATGCACCTGCCTCGCTTCTAGCTTTAACTCTGTGTACCTGCTGAAACTATACAAAATTCCTGTGGCAAAACCATGCATAATTATAAAAACCGGCGGCCGTGTTGATCCATCTACATCCGGACATCATTCCGCAATCCAGACTTAGTAGCTCACCTAACATCTCCCTTGCCTGCGCACATGTTTCTCACTCATTGGCAACGTCTGTGGCACAAGCAGATGGAGATTGCGACGGCGTCCCGAGCATGCCCCATTCACCGTCGGTACTCTTGGGCTCGCCAGACACCTCCGCCGGGACCGATGCGACGGTCGGGGAAGCTGCAGGACTCCACTGCCAAAACCCTCAACCGCCTTCTCCTCGTCCCCCTTCGCGGATGCGGCAGCAGCGACCACCGCAACATCAGGTGCCTGGACCTGGTAGCCGCCGTGGTAGCGCCGCCTCCACCCCCGGCACAGCGCGGGAGCAGCTACAGCACCTCCGTCAACTTCGTCACCACCAGCACCAGCACCAGCTCTTCCTTCGGCGCAGTAAGCAGATTGCCTGCCATTCCTCCGTCTCTCCCACGCCTGCTGCTGCAGCAGAAGCCTCCGCCGCGAGGCAGGCCTGCGAGTCCGCACGACCCACGGCCAGAAGCTCCTCTGCACGGGTCGGCCAGGTCGCTATGACATACAACAATGGAGACAGCAGTCCCGCGCGCATTACAGAGTGCGAAGTCCTTGTTGAGGAGGATGAGGTGGAGGTGCGGGGTGAGGCTAGCCCGCTTGACGTGCCCCGATTGGGCTCCGGCGTGGGGATGATCCTGCGGAAGATGCAGTCGCTGGCGCAAGTCATTTCCAGGCCGGTGCCGACGGTAGCTGCGGAACCTCCTGGTGGGCGGCGCCGCGGCGGCGGTGGTGGTCCTGTCGGGATGTCGGGGAGGGGCATCGCACTGCCGGAAGGTGATGGATTGGAGCCGGGTGTGGGTGAGGCGGTATGGGAAGAGGCTGCGCGGCGGGCAGCTACCAGCGCTGCCAATGTACCGCCTTCCGTGCAGCTGTACCGAGGTCTTCCCGTACTGGAGGACCCGGAGAAGCTGCGGCCGATGCGGTGGGTGGTGTGTCCCATGGTGTGGAAAGGGATCACAGTGTTGGTGCATGTAAGGGACCGCGTGATGTCCACCATGTTGCTGTTCGAGTTGGGAGGGTTGTTTGGATGATGTGCGTGGCTGCTGTTTACGCAAAGAAGCTTGCTGCTGTGTGTTTTTGTCTGCGGATGTACAGGGCGGCTAAGCACCTCCACCCCGGTTGGGTGGCGTCACGGCAGCTCAAGCCGGAACTGGAGGCCCTGTGGCGCCCAACAGACCACGCACATGAGGTGACGACTGGGGATGTGGGGAAGGGGATAAGGGAGAGCAAGAAGGGAGAAAGGTAGGGGGAATGATAGGAAGCGGAAAGACGGGAGAAAGGATTGGGCGTTGCTACTGGCGTCGTGTTACTGGGAGATGAAGGTACACCGAAGGGGGGAATAGGACGGGGTATAGAGCGCCGCCTAGAAAGCCTCCTGTTGTCCAACTGCCTGGGGGCCTCCCGGTATACGGTGGTGCACGGGGTTGAGAGGTTGAGAGGCAGGACTGAAGGACGTGAGGACAGCAGGACAGGGGTGAGCGGGGACCGCCCTCATCTGTTTTACCCTTACCGATGCACCTGTGGTGTACCTGAGCGTGCCTGTGCCTGTGCCCGAATGTCTGCTGGTCTGCGCGGTCACCTTGTCAAACCCTGCCAACCTGCAGGCGTGCAACACGCGAGGTGTGGCGTTCTACATGCCCCCCACCACCGCTGAGATCGCTGCCAGCGCAGTCGCGTTGCAATGGCTGTGCTGACAGTCGTCCAACAAGCCGTTGCAGGGCTCTCGCTGTTTTTTGCGTCTTCAGTTTGGTACTGAAAATTTGGAACTATGCACCAGCGAAGATTGGGACGACGCATTCGCAAAGTTAACGTGCATGTGTGCTAGAAGAAATTCCGTAACCATCTTAGAGTTTTATGGTTAAGGATGAACCCTTGCTGATGGGGAAGGGTTTCGTGTTTCGACAGCAACGTCCTCTCTCCCCGGTCCGGCGCTGCCAGGTACCCCGGTCAGAGCAGCGGCTGGTGAGTTCGGCTCTAGCTGTGGGTCGGGAACTGATGAAACCAATCTGTGGCATTTAAACAATTTGTTGTGCCGTGCGTCACCTGGGCATCTGGGTTTCTTGGTAGCTATTGGTATCAGTAGGCACAGACTACCCGGTGCAGCACCCACACCTTGTAGTTACGGGCACCAACCAACCTCGGTGATCCCAGTAGGGTGGTGGGGGAGCACTTAATAGTCACGAGACTCAGTTCATACAAGCGACAGGATAACCTCTTGCATAGCACACAGCGGAATTTGTGCCGTGCTGTGCTGAAATAGTGAGGAAGTCAGCGAAGCAGGGAATGCGAGGTATGGCTGCGTCCCAAGCCGTGGGGACCTCTGCCGTTGGTGAGGGCCCTTTGTACCCAGGCTCTCTCCCCTTGGGGAGCCTGAGAATCTCCCCAAACGATTTTTCCTGGGGAGCATTTCGCCGTGGCTGAAGCGCCCTCACCGGACGCGCCCGACGAGTTAGGGAAGGTCCAGGAGTGACTCGCGCCCCCTAGCGCCGTCGATTTCCCGCAATCCTGGCGACCTTCCCGACGGCCCAGCACCATACCAGTTTGTACGGCATGTACACCCACAGTCCTAAGGCGCCTCAACAATCCTCAAGAGCCGGACAAAACTTGAAAATATGTCAGCGTCCTAATGGAAGATGTTTTCCGTGTTCACTTCCAAAAGACCTAAAGTCGTAAACATAAATTGGGGTCTGGCCTTCGGCAATCCTTAAGGCCTATCGCATAAACCACTACAAGACTTAACGTTTCCCACAAACACCGGTACCGTTCCCGAAGCCACTTGTCCATGTCCGGTGCGGCGAGGTTTTTAATCATTTAATTGTTTGCCGATACTCATAAGTTGCCATAGCTCCTATGTAGAAGACTGCAAGCACAATGGTTGCGGCAGTCGTTGCGTCCCCCGACGTCCTCGGAGATTGAGTCCCACGAATGGGGCTGGATGAGCGATCGTCGGCTTATGCCGCACCTCGAGCACTTGGTGAAGCACGCGTACGCTGCGGGGCAGCTGCAGGCACCTGCACCGCAGGTCCGAGTCATAGCTCGGAAACAGCAAGCGGACGACATCCAGCGTCCCGAGGCGGAATCCTACTTCGTAGGGAATCTAGGGCGATTGGCCTGGCAGGCAAGTTGGAGATGGCATGGTGCTGGGGGGGCTGGCAACATAAGCCTAGTTCTTACAGCTGTACTATCTCCTGCAGATGGTCCTAGAGCCCGCCCTGCAGAACACATTCGGCACTGCGGTGCAGTACGTACCGCATATGTGCAATAAGGGGTTTACCAAGGACCTGTCGGCCAGACGTATTGCAAGCTGGAGTCTGGTGGCCCCTGCCCCTGCGGTGGCAGTTGTATGGCCGCACGTGTTGACCTGGGTTTCCCATGCATGCCCTTGGTGAACGCACAGACCGTGGATCTACAGAAGGAACTGTGCTTACAGCTGATATGATTGCACGTGACGAGCGGTATGCCGCCAAGGTGGCAGAACACGTAATGCTTTCCCATGCTATGTTGCCCTGTTTGGTACCTCCACACTTTCATTTTGCCTTGCAGGCTGCGAGCCATGAGGGAGGAACTGATGCGGAGTTTTGAGGTGAATATGCATGTAGTCGCTGCATGCTTTCAACATCGCCAATCATGTTTTTGGGTGTGAGTGCAGGAAGGGAAGCAGGCAGCCAAGCGGGCAGGGGCACGCAGCATGGCAGCTGATTTGCTGGATGGGAATCTCAGTGATGCAGAGGACCTTGAGGAGGATGTGGTCGACGTGGGCGGCAGAAGCGGGCAGGTCTGCCACACAGCAGGTAATGTGTGGTGGTGGCACATTGGGCATTATTGCATTGCTGACGGATGGTACCCATGTACAGGGGCATTGGCGGTCGACCAGCAGCAGCTGGTGCGAGTGGTGGAAGTCACCGCGGCAGAAGCAGTAGTGGTGTAAGTGGCTGCTGTGGAAGTGGTGGATGTGGAAGCGGTGGCGACGGTAGCAGTGGTGGCAGAAGAAGTGGTGGTGGAAGAAGTGGCAGCGGTATCGGCAGCGGCAATCGGGCCTTACGAGGCGAGCTACCGCACCTGCAGCCGCACCTGCATGCTATGTTCAGCCCTAACAGCAGCAGTGGTAGGGGGATGGGAAGCGGTGGAACAGGTGGAAGGGGCGGCATTGGTGGGACTTTAGGGGGTGAGCAGGTGCAAGTGCCATGCATGCATGCTTAGTGCATGCAACGGTGGTGATGGGGCCTCAGGAGCCCAGACGGCTCAGTTGCCGCCGTTTATGCATGCCATATTTGGCTCAAATACCCGAGGGGGAAGCAGCGGCAGCAGCGGTGCCGGTAGAGGACGATTGGGCAATGGCAGGAAACGGTGATCAGGGACGCGGGAGGGTGAATAAGGGTGGCAGGCTTGCAGCAATCCTGGCGTCACTAAAATGAACGGAAGATGCAGTGTTGGTTTCATTGCACTGTGGCAACGAGATTGGTTCCAACAGGTTCCAACGTTGGGAAACGGACACCATGTCGGTGGCGGCAGAACGTTGAGCCCATCGGTGCCGAAAAGCCATTGCTTTGGAATTCTAATGTCAAGAAGGTCGTTGTGTCAAGTTTTCAGGGCGATTGGAGACTTCTGTGGTACCGGGTTTCGCGTGGCATTTGGGCCAGGTTCGAGTGTGGCCAGGTTCGAAAAGTTGAGGTTGTCCGTTCCAAGCCAAACTTGTGTTTGTAACCTTTGTTGCTGATCGAAAAGGCCTGTATAAAATTTTCAGGACGCGGGCTGCTTGGCGCCATGTCCGGTATGCCATGGCCAAGGTCGACTGCTGACACTCAACTCTGACACTAGTCAAGTTTGACATTGTAAACGAAATGACGCCCATCACAGCTCACGGCATCAGTTCAGGGTGTGGCTTACCAGTATGCCGGCATCGGTATGGCTGCTGTACGTCCTGGAAGGTCCTCTCCATGAATGCCAGCTTCCCTGCTCGAGAGCACCAGCACTTTAATCCCCTCGACTCTGCTGCTGTGGCAATCTGGGCTAAGACAGCGCATCTCGCGCTCCGTGATGCCTGGGACCCCATCGACGACAACGGGAATACACCGGGCCAGGAGTCTGGCGACGGAGGGCTCTTGCAACGACTGTTTACCGTTCAGGACTCGGAATTCGAGTTTTACTTGCCCCTGCCGCCAAACGTTGACCTGGTCGTCCCGGGGTCGGCGGGACGAGCCCTTGTCCCGGCACGACCGGCACGGTACGGCAATACCTATACACGGCTGTGTCCGTTTAAAATAAGGAAACAGGGTTTCAATGAGATTGGATTTGTCCTGCCAGGTCCAGGAGATGCAGCATGGAGCTGTCAACCGTTTTGTGAGCAGTTGTCGGCTACCGGTGTGGAGCCGGGATGCACGGTACCACCTGGGAGCTGATTGCTGGCGGAGTATGGGGCATAAGTGAGACGTGAGCTCAGGAAGTAGGCCTGTACCAGAGTCCTCGTGACCCTAAATGCTCTTACACCTGGTAGGAAGCAAGCACTGTGAACCAATGGCTGCACCCTGACCCATTGCTGTCGTTACACCTGCAGCCTGCCAGATTTATTGCTCAATGCCCAGCGTTCAGCACAATGGCTTTGTGTCCTGCCAGCATTAGAGACCTTGAAATGGTGAACGATGCTTCCCGAGATACCAAGATATTGTACATGTACCATGTACCCAGATACTGTACCCAGATACTGTACATGTACATTTACAAGAGGACAACAAATAAGACCAGTAGGCCCATGTCCATAGTCCAGGGCAACGGAGGGGTTTACCCTGGGGCCGTGTTACCCCTCCTGCAGGGTTCTTCACCAGGGTACCCAAAAATTTCGGTGGTGTCCGAAACCCTCTGAATAACCTTTCGGGACACTCCCCGAAAATTTTCCTGTCAGCCTGACCGTGTTTTCGGGCACCCCGAAACTGTCTGAAGCGGTTTTTCGGGGTACATTTTAGCTTGATTCTATCGTAATATGCTAGGACCGCTGAATTAACAGGTGTTTGACTTCATTCTGGAACATTGAAATATTTCAGCAAGGATTTTACCCAAAACCAAGGAGGCGCCGTTCCTCATCCACCTCTGCAGCAATCGCTTCCACCACACCTGCCACATCATCATCCGTCTCCTCAGACGGGTACACCTCATCACTTGCCACACTCTCGACCTCCTCGTTATCAGAAGGATAATAGGCCTTAGCAATTTCACTATCCACACTGTCCTCATCATCACTCTCATCAGGCATAACACAGTTGCCCACCTTGGCAGTACGGTGCAGGAGCCCATCCGGGTCTTTGCAACATACAGAAGCAAAAGCTAAGAATAAGAAGCTGCGAATCCCGAGGGAGATGCGGGGCACCTTGGTTGGGAGCTAAAAAAAAAGGGCCCTCCCCAATGGCAGAGGTCCCCACGGCTTGGGGATACAGCCATAGCTGCAGAATGCCCATCCCATCCCCATCATTTCTCCAGTAAGTCACTTGTAATGTAGATATGCTAAAAACCTAAGAAACGTCAAGAGGACAGGAAAGAGGTATATTGGAAATTCATGCAGCTTCTTGGTAGTTCCCTTCGTTCCGTTCCCTTAAGTAGCTGTTCAATTGTCCTTCGAAGCGCAGCAGAAATACTTGTGGCCCCTTGAGGTTCGATGTGTGGAATAAGGCCAGTTTCTTTTTAAAGTAATATATTCCTTTTAAGGAATAAAGAGGCCATTTTGGCCTTTGGAAAAAAGGAATAAATTGAGGCCGATCCGTACATTTTCATTCCTCCAGCCAAAAACGTCCATTGCTGCCAGATTGCTCCGTAGTGTGTAGAACTTAGTATTATCGATCATAGAATAGATATGAGGGGCCGTAAGAAGGTCAAGCCCGTGAGTCAACGCGGCATAGCAGAATGTATGACCGGTCCTTACATAGCCAAACACACAAAAGGCAACGACTTGAACACCGAACAAACACCAAAACAGCAAGATAAGCCTGAAAATTTTCCTGATAAAGGCGTTTGGGACGGCGGTGCTGTTGTCGGTAATGCTTCGGCAATGGTGTTGCTGCCAGTGGCGACCGATGACACGGGCGCCATTACCCCTGCCTTCCATGGCGGTTGTGATCAGCATAAGCGCAAGCTGTCACAATCAGCTCGACAACAACGAATGCGGCGAGGTGCCCAACCCGAGCGCTCGCAGTGCCAAGCGGGCTCAGACACAGTGCATCCGCAAGGGCATGAGCGATGGTGCATGGTGGGACAAGCAGAAAGAAAATCCCCACAGATGGCAGATTGCCTGGGCCGCCAGGTATCCCTGGGCCCAGCCTGTGCATGCTGACGTGGACGCCGGAGAAGTGCACGACCAAGTGTGCTGCATCCCCTGCACGTTGATGAAGAAGAGCGACTACCTGACCATAACTTATCGAGGGGGGTCTGGGGGGGGTGTAGCCCCCCCCAGCGCCCCACTCTTAAGGAATACATTACGGCAACGCTAGCAACTTTGTTACTTAGGTCGGAATAAATTGAGACCCCCCCTAAATGAAAAAAAATCACTGAATAAGGCTCTTCAGCAGAACGCATGTGATGGAACTCAAACGGGTTCCATCCAAAACGATTGCGGTGTCCTTTTGCTGGTAGGGACCTCCCAAACTTTAAACCCCACTTTAAAGTTGCCATTGGCATGTTACCCTAAATCAGCACCCAGGTCTCAGCACCAAGGTGGCTGTCCATTGATACACATCAGCTCAGACATTGTTTGTGTAAGAACCCAAGCATTAAGCACTAAACAAGGGCAAGAGCACGGGTCGTTTTTGAGGGAGTAGTGGGATCCCTTATGACAGTTGAACGTTCATTGAGTATGTGTAAGGCCCAATGGGACAGATAACAGCTGGTGCTTGTGTTGGCGCCATCACGGTGGGCGTGCGAGTGTGTGAGTGAAGGTGTGTTGGAATGGAAAAGGGGAGGGCAGATGGGAAAATGTCCATGGGCCCAAGTCTCTCAAAAGCACAGAAAGTGACACCGCATGCTATGTACACACAATGGCCTCACCGTAAGGGGAATTCCTCGGTTTAGTATATCATGTCGCCAACTAAGACGGCTCCCTGAAGGCTTTCACAGGAAACACCGCACATCATGGGTGCATAATTTCTCCCAGCTGCTGTTCCGGCCCGCATTAATGCGGTTTACAGATAAAAGGACATTATTGAGTATATGGGTGAACTAATGTGAGTAAATTGTCAGACACAGATGGAGTAAAGGGCCGGTACACCACGAGTCTATGCGGGCCAGGCACAGACGCATCAGTCAGAGAAATGATGACGAGAGACAGCAGAAGGGCTTTAAGACTAGCAGGGTTCAAGACCCAAAACGTTTGCAGCGCACCCTCGTCAGCCTGTCAGCCAATCCCAGGTCTCAGGCTCAGTAAGACTGTCTGTCAATCTCAAGTCTCTTGGCGAGTACGGTACACCCGCGGACCGATCACCTATGGGGCCTATGTTTGGATTATATCTATACAATAAGGAATACTATTATTCCCTTTCGAAATGGTCATCTTCACTGCTCCTCTTGTCTCATCTCAGAAAAACGTGGGCTAACCGGATTCCTCTTGCCCATTCCTCTTTCGGCATGCCCGTGAATCACTCCAAAACAATACAACAGCATTTCACTACATTATAAATAACTGCAGAAGTCTCTCATACGCAATACACCTGCTAATGTTAAGTTAACAATCTTTTGTCCATCCGCAGCAGCCATGGAAGCGATTAAAGAGCAGCTGCAGCAATTAAATAGTGAGGTTTCTGATGAGAATGCAAAGCTGGGGGAAGCGGTAAATGAGCTCTGCAAGAACCCAGAGAACAAAATCCTTAATGGTGAGTACAGCCAGATTGTCCAGACCCTCGTGGAATTAAATGCCTGCCAGAAGAACCTAGAGGAGAAACTGCAAGGTGAGATCGTGATGTATCGTGAACCCCACCTGTTAATGGATCCAAGCCTGCCATGCATCATGTTATGGCATTGTAGCAAGCTACATTTACCTTAGAATATCTTTAAGCTATTAAAGCTTAATCACAGTAACGGTACGGTCCCGTATTTACGAACCATACTCGTTAACTGTACGAACTCACTTTCTGGTTGTAGCAAGCTACATTTACCTTAGAATATCTTTAAGCTATTAAAGCTTAATCACAGTAACGGTACGGTCCCGTATTTACGAACCATACTCGTTAACTGTACGAACTCACTTTCTGGTACGCTATCACAACCTAGCGTACGACACCAAGACTCCAGGAATGGAGATGGCGGCAGGTGGGCCGCATTTAAGCCACCCAGGTGAAGTGCTTCGGCCAGACACTTAACGTATCACTATACTAGTGTTCAGGGTTCAAGACCTTGCTGTCACCGTTCTCGACGTATGTCTTCGAATCCCGACTTCCCTTGTCTCTTCTCACGCCTAACGCTGGGTCGCCAATCGTGGACGAGACCCTCTGCTTCCGCTAAAACAGCTAAGGTAAGAGACGGCTGTTACATTTTGGTATCGACGATCATTTGTTCGGTCCTCGCCTCACATTGCGCCGCAGCAGTTACTCGCCCATTGTCTGAGTCTTAGACTCGACTTTCTGGAAATGGTTCCTAAGCCTATAGCTAAGACTAAGGCTGTTTCTTTGAGCGATGCTAAGCACGTTCCTATTCCGCGACCGAAGTCTAAGACTACGGCGCAAATTCCTGCCGATGCTACAACCGCTTCGGACTCACTTCGTGTTGCGAAAATTAAAAAGCGCAAATTAAGGAAACAATCCTTCGCTTCGCTTCGTAAATACCTTTCCTCTGTCCCTGTTGATAATGACATTCAGGACACGATGACGCCAACTGATAACGTGGCGACTGCCCTCGACACTACTGGCAATGATGCGGTTGACGCGACGACGGAAGTTCCCAAAGCCAAAGCGCCTGGCACTTTGCCAGCGCATTTGGTTGAAACTTTACGACAGTCAGTGCCGAACCGCGTCGGCGCCTTGGAGCGTTCCCTGGAAGGAACGCACCAGGAGATGGCAGAACTGCGTGACGACATTATATCGTTACGCAATTCTTCACAGCGTGTGGAGACGCAACTCCAGGAGTTACTCTCCAAGCTGTCAACACCCTCAAGCCCACCACCTCCCAATCCACGGTCCGTGGCCATTTGCAAGATTATCAAGCAAGTGGCTGCGTCTTCCTTGGCTGGCATTTTGTCCAAAGAGAGTCTTCAGGTTACCGCTTTCCAGGCGGCCCTGGACTCCCTGACGATAGAGCCGGAGGTCACCTTGGAGGAGGTCCGGAAACTTTGGGACACCGGTGCGGTGGAGAGCAGCCCTGGCGGTAGCGCTACGGACTCCGACTCCGCGCGGCCTGCGCTACAGCCCACGGGCAAAACGCCGTGTACCGAGGTGAGTACGCAGAAACGCGTTCCGCTTCCCCCAAAATTTTCGGGAAAAAGGGATACGCATATTACTTGCACCCGATCGTGGTTCGAGTTCCTTTTGCAATACTTAGACTTAATGCAAATGGACCCGTTAGAGCACTTTGTCTACTTCGTATCGGGCAAAGCTCTAGTCTGGGCCACGGACATTTTCGGGGAGCACCGATCGGGCAAGAAGCTTTTGACGCGTGATTCTTTACGTGCTGCCTTTTTGTTGCAATATGGCGATACGCAACCCAACACGGCTATGGCCGCCCGCGATAGGTTGCATGCGAACGAACACGCCATGAAAGCAACTGAAACAGTGCCCGAATATACTCAACGTTTTCACGATATAATTCGTGAAGCGAAAGATATGAACCCTAGCGATCAAATCGGCTGGTACGTTAAGGGGTTACTACCACCTTTGCGCAGCCGGTGTGCGACAAGCGAAGAGGGCAAAGATTGGGACAGCTTAGATAAGCTAATCCTTTACGCTGTTGGGCAAGAGGTTCGATGGCAGTCGGGCAAAGACAAGCCTACCGTCCATGCAGTTAGCGCTGACCTTAATGCGATCACTGCTAAAAAGCCCTTCAATAAATTTAAGCGTTCGTCCTCTGATCGCAATTCGCAGGGTTGGCAACCCGCCAATCGGCCCAAGAAGGCGCGTCTGGAGCAAGAACAGCTGGCGGCACACACTTGCCGCAAATGCCGTCGCGTGAAGCCCGCCCACCAGAGCTGGGCGGACCACAAGCCCGACTGCATTCGACACCTCAAGGCTAACGCCGAGAAGACGCTGTCCCTTGCCGCGAAGATATAGAATGCCATGGCTGATTAGCGGGTCGGCAAGCGTGTTGTTGGGGGCTGTGAGCAACCGGAATGTCCTAAGGACTCGGCTAGCTTGCAAATCAGAGAGTCCTTGTTGCCCGTTTGTGATCCGCTTAGCTGTGATCACATGTTCCTCCCGGACGAGTTTCGTAACGTGGAGAACATGTTGGGACGGCAGTTCACCTTTGACGCTGCTTGTAACAACTCTGGCGACAATAGTCTTTGTACACGCTTTGCCTCCCCTTCAAATTCGTTCTTGACCTCCGATGTCTCTGGCGAGTTTGTCTGGGCAAATCCCCCATACACAAAAATTGAGCTTTGGCATAAGCATTACCTGCGCTGCAAGCGTATGCGTCCCGAAACCACTTCAGCGGTTTTTGTAGTACCGAAATGGTCTCAAATTGAAAGACGCATGCGAGCGGCAGGACACCAGCTGCTAAAAACATATGCCGT
>NW_003307553.1:497944-499049 GCF_000143455.1 Volvox carteri f. nagariensis | reverse complement strand
ATGACATTCAGGACACGATGACGCCAACTGATAACGTGGCGACTGCCCTCGACACTACTGGCAATGATGCGGTTGACGCGACGACGGAAGTTCCCAAAGCCAAAGCGCCTGGCACTTTGCCAGCGCATTTGGTTGAAACTTTACGACAGTCAGTGCCGAACCGCGTCGGCGCCTTGGAGCGTTCCCTGGAAGGAACGCACCAGGAGATGGCAGAACTGCGTGACGACATTATATCGTTACGCAATTCTTCACAGCGTGTGGAGACGCAACTCCAGGAGTTACTCTCCAAGCTGTCAACACCCTCAAGCCCACCACCTCCCAATCCACGGTCCGTGGCCATTTGCAAGATTATCAAGCAAGTGGCTGCGTCTTCCTTGGCTGGCATTTTGTCCAAAGAGAGTCTTCAGGTTACCGCTTTCCAGGCGGCCCTGGACTCCCTGACGATAGAGCCGGAGGTCACCTTGGAGGAGGTCCGGAAACTTTGGGACACCGGTGCGGTGGAGAGCAGCCCTGGCGGTAGCGCTACGGACTCCGACTCCGCGCGGCCTGCGCTACAGCCCACGGGCAAAACGCCGTGTACCGAGGTGAGTACGCAGAAACGCGTTCCGCTTCCCCCAAAATTTTCGGGAAAAAGGGATACGCATATTACTTGCACCCGATCGTGGTTCGAGTTCCTTTTGCAATACTTAGACTTAATGCAAATGGACCCGTTAGAGCACTTTGTCTACTTCGTATCGGGCAAAGCTCTAGTCTGGGCCACGGACATTTTCGGGGAGCACCGATCGGGCAAGAAGCTTTTGACGCGTGATTCTTTACGTGCTGCCTTTTTGTTGCAATATGGCGATACGCAACCCAACACGGCTATGGCCGCCCGCGATAGGTTGCATGCGAACGAACACGCCATGAAAGCAACTGAAACAGTGCCCGAATATACTCAACGTTTTCACGATATAATTCGTGAAGCGAAAGATATGAACCCTAGCGATCAAATCGGCTGGTACGTTAAGGGGTTACTACCACCTTTGCGCAGCCGGTGTGCGACAAGCGAAGAGGGCAAAGATTGGGACAGCTTAGATAAGCTAATACTTTACGCTGTTGGGCAAGA
>NW_003307553.1:497098-497894 GCF_000143455.1 Volvox carteri f. nagariensis | reverse complement strand
CGAGCTCATTGAGGGCTTGATACACGCCAAGTTGCGGATAGCATCCTTTCATGACACAGTCAAACTGCTCGTGCTAAAGCAAGCTAACGCCGGAGTCGAACTTATACTTGGCGCGGATTGGCTTGTGCGCCGCAAAGCGCGGATGTGCTTCCAAACGCGGACGCTTACGCTCCACAAGTCGCCCACAGACAGTTGGACGCTCAAGCCTTCCTTTTGGTCTTCGGACAATAATGCTGAAGATCACCTTGATGGTATCACTATCATGAACTACGTCACCGCGACACTCTATGCGGCGACGACAGTTGAAACGATGTCGGCTAAAGCAGCGGCACGTAAAATAACAAAAGGAGCACGAAGCTATCTTTTGTTAGTACAATCTGAGCTGGAACAGGAAACAAAGGCCAAAGGCACACACACAAATATGGCCGAACTTATTCCTGACAATACTTTAAAGGGTTTGCTTGACGAATACAAAGATGTATTTGAAGAGCTTAACGGTCTTCCGCCTGATCGCGACATTGGTCACACAATTCCGCTCATCGACGGAGCCGTACCGCCAGCAAAACGATCGTACCGGTTGACTCAATTAGAGCAACAAGAGATGCGTAAACAAGTTACAGAGCTTTTGCAGAAAGGTTACATTGAACCTTCTGCGTCGCCTTATGGCGCACCCGTCATCTTTGTGGAAAAAGCTAACNNGGGCAAGGCCNTGCGTATGGTTCTTGATTATCGAGCTCTGAATAAACTTACGATCAAGAGACGGTATCCAATGCCAAACATTACCGAACTCTTCGAT
>NW_003307553.1:495997-497048 GCF_000143455.1 Volvox carteri f. nagariensis | reverse complement strand
AACCATTAAAGAATGGCCGATACCGACAGACTTGCAAAAGCTGCGTTCGTTCCTTGGCTTAGCCAATTATTTTCGAAGATTTATCCAAGGATATTCTTCTCTCGTGGCCCCCCTCACGTCACTCACCAGTGCGAAGGTGCCCTACCACTGGACGAAGGACTGTCAAGGCTCCTTCGAGGGCGTGAAGTCTGCCTTAACCAACGCACCAGTATTAAAACTCCCTGAACTAGACAAACCCTTCACTGTCTGGTCTGATGCGTCGTTACACGGCACGGGCGCCGTACTTTTACAGAACGACCGCCCAGTCGCGTACACAAGCTCTAAATTCAGCAGAGCTGAGTACAACTACACGACCACGGACCAAGAGTGTTTAGGAACTGTCCTAGCACTTGAAGAGTGGCGCTGTTACCTCGAGGGTGCATCGGATGTCACTTTAGTCACCGATCACCAACCGCTGGTCTATTTGCAAGATCAGCAAAGCGCCGATAAACTCTCTCGACGACAAGCTCGTTGGTTGGAACGCCTCTCACGTTTCGACTTTAAATGGGAGTACCGACCCGGACGAATCAACGTTGCTGACCCTCTCAGTCGGGTCCACGACGTGGTGCTGAACGTGCTTACGGCATCGCTGATTGGCAGCGATATTGGGCGCCGAATCCTAAGCGGGTACGACGGCGATCTCATGCTCAAGAAGAGCTCGGTAGCAAAACTGCAGCTTAAACGGAAAGACGGCTTCTGGTATTACGGTTCCCAGTTGTACGTTCCGGATGTGCTTGACTTGCGAAAGGACATCATCCACGAAAATCACGATGTTCCTTACGCTGGCCACCGCGGCATTGACCGCACCAAAAAAGCGATCGCGAAACATTTTTGGTGGTCCGGGTTGGATACTAACGTGAAGGCCTACGTTAGTACCTGCCCTTCTTGTCAGCGCAATAAGGCTTCAAATCAAAAGCCAGGCGGACTGCTGCAGCCCCTTCCCATTCCAGATAACGTTTGGGATAGTGTGTCAATGGATTTGGTCACACAGCTACCCACAACCCGCAATGGC
>NW_003307553.1:435770-495573 GCF_000143455.1 Volvox carteri f. nagariensis | reverse complement strand
ACGATGGAACACGACAACCGCCGCCCCCGTTCATAATTGACGAAGAGCCATATTACATGGTTGAGGCACTACTTGACCATCGTGATGTGAAAATCCGAGGTGGAACCGGCAAAACACGTCGAGAATATCTGGTTAAATGGGAAGGCTATGACTCCAGTCATAACACCTATGAACCGGAAGATTCCCTGCGTCAGTCCGTTCCCTTGGCCGAAGCTATTGACGACTATGAACGACGGTTGGCGGCAAAGTCCGGGCAATCTACACCAAAAAGGAAAGTGGTCCTGACCACCCCTCCTTCGGTAGCACCCCGGAACAGCACCCCAGAACAACCGAAACGGAAAGCACCTGCTCGCAAGAAAAGGTGACGCTCCCGGGACGGTTCGCTTCTGAGGGGGAGGGATGTAGCAAGCTACATTTACCTTAGAATATCTTTAAGCTATTAAAGCTTAATCACAGTAACGGTACGGTCCCGTATTTACGAACCATACTCGTTAACTGTACGAACTCACTTTCTGGTACGCTATCACAACCTAGCGTACGACACCAAGACTCCAGGAATGGAGATGGCGGCAGGTGGGCCGCATTTAAGCCACCCAGGTGAAGTGCTTCGGCCAGACACTTAACGTATCACTATACTAGTGTTCAGGGTTCAAGACCTTGCTGTCACCGTTCTCGACGTATGTCTTCGAATCCCGACTTCCCTTGTCTCTTCTCACGCCTAACGCTGGGTCGCCAATCGTGGACGAGACCCTCTGCTTCCGCTAAAACAGCTAAGGTAAGAGACGGCTGTTACAGGCATACGATTTTGACAGCGATTCCCAACTATTGCAATGAGAACCGCAATTTGCAGCAGCACCGCATAATAAGTGTACCCTGCTTTTCGAAGGCTCAGAGCACCTATCTAGCTATATATCCTGCCTCATTTTTACCCTTCTGGTTGCATGTCATTTAAGGGGGGCTGATTCCTTGGTACTGATAACCTAGGGAAAACCCTGGGAATGAGTTCCTACACATAATAGTGCGGCCTCTCTTTGGGTGATGTTATATATGATTTCTCTGGATCTGGATAGGAGAGGGCGGTATTGTGTTGCCAGGGGGATCAACCCAGACAGCTGTACCTGCATGAGGCAGCTGGGTATTGTACTGAATATCGGATCTAAAGCACAGTGGTAATTTGAAGTTCAATCCTATAGAGGGAAACTATTTCTGAAGTCAATAGATATTTTCCCATGCTGAGTCTCATATCTGTGGTAATAAGTGCGACTCATGTATACTTACCTCTCCTATCCAGATCCAGAGAAATCATATATAACATCACCCAAAGAGAGGCCACACCTATTATGTGTAGGAACTCATTCCCGGGGTTTTCCCTAGGTTATCAGTACCAAGGAATCAGCCCCCCTTAAATGACATGCAACCAGAAGGGTGAAAAAGAGGCAGGATATATAGCTAGATAGGCGCTCTGAGCCTTCGAAAAGCAGGGTACACTTATTATGCGGCGCTGCTGCATATCGTGGTCCTCGTTGCAATAGTTGAGAATCGTGGCGAGCTTGGATCCATCACGGTTCACGATACATCACGATCTCACCTTGCAGTTTCTCCTCTAGGTTCTTCCGGCGGGCATTCAATTCCGCGAGGGTCTGGACAATCCGACTGTACTCGCCAGGATTTTGTTCTCGGGGTTCTTGCAGAGCTCATTTACCACTTCCCCCAGCTTCACATTCTCATCAGAAGCCTCAATATTTAATTGCTGCAGCTGCTCTTTTAATCGCTTCCATGGCTGCTGCGGATGGACAAAAGATTGTTAACATTAGCAGGTGTATTGCGTATGAGAGACTTCTGCAGTTATTTATAATGTAGTGAAATGCTGTTGTATTGTTTTGGAGTGATTCTCGGGCATGCCGAGGCAAGACAGCCGGGTCCTGGCTCGAAGTGAGGCCCACCCTGGAGTTAGTTCGTACCGCTTTCATGTACTTCCTCAAACAAACTGCTTCTCTAGTACTGTGATGTTGTATTTGATTTATTCATGCAAACTGAGCTGAAGTTGCAAGGCGCGACCGCAGTTGTCGGTGCCATGTAAGCGCAACCGCCCCGGGACACAGCCTCAGGCCTAGAAATCGACTCATAGGGTTACATAAGACCTAGCTGTAAACGGAAATGAACAAAGCCATGGAATCTGTCCTGAACCCGAGCTATCTGCTTGCATCGCGAAGACCACGCGTCGCGCGCCGCAATGCCAGCAAAGTTTGCCATCGCCACAAAACAGCAAAGCAAAGCGCACGTTGGTCGAGCACACAAGCGGGCAAACGTGTCAAGTGGCCGTGTTGACGAAGACCGCGCTTGCCTAAAAATCTTTGTGACACGGCCGTCGCCTTTTGCTGGCCATTGTAGCCGCTAACCAACCCCACTCGACCGATGTACTCCCCCTTTAGACGAGTACGGGCTGCCGTGCGTTCGCGTCGCGCTGCAGTTCGCGGCGGCGCTGCCTGCCCAGTGGATTGACCCTTAGGTTTACAGGAGCGACATACCGGCCAGCTTTGTACCGTGCCGTGGCGAAGTTCACGCGCGGCCGCGGGCTGGAACTGAAGCCCATGCATGTGCCCATGGTATTAGAGTTGATGTTGAGCAGAACCGTTAGCCCCGTTGTGTGTATGCAAGCAGACATCTCAACATCCGGGCCTGCTTTTGTTTTACCAAAGTGCGCTTTGCTTTGCTGTTTTGTGGCGAATGTAAGAGGGATCAGCTCCCCTGGCATCTCCCAACTGAGTACTCTTTGCCTGGTGTTACAAGCTGGGCTCGTGCAATGTCACCACCTGTGTATGTCTGTCCTCATAGCTGCAGGCCCCACAGTCCCCATTCATGGTACACGTGTGATGAGGCATACACAGGATAGCACACGGTTGTGCTACTGCTTGTCGACTGTCTTCCCACTCTTCTCTCAAGTTGGCTCATGCCTTTCACTCCCTGCAACAGCAGCAACACGGCAGGGGCTGTGGAAGCTGCTTTTGGTTTGGGACAACCATGCATGCGGACACTGGGAAATGATGTGAGGCGGCTGCCAATGTCGTACCATCCAAATTGCTTTAGTGGATATTGAGTTTGGGCCGACTCGCAATGGTCAGGGCAGTCCGGGATGGGTTCTTATGTCTGTTAGCACGTCATATGGCGTGACAGGTTGGTGATGGAGACCCAAGCACGTGGAGCAAAGTGCCAGGGAGATGCTGAAGACAGGGGAGGCAACGAAAGCCTGGCGGGTGATGGAGCATGAGGGTTGTGAAAGCATGTCTGCGTGGTGTTATTTAAGGTGTTGGCGAGTAAGGGAGAGGGGGAGGAGGAGGAAGCGTGATGTTCCCAGGAGGTATGTGTTATGCATGCTAGCATGCGCTCGTGAGCAGGTTGTGATTCTTTGACCTGCGGCTGCAGGGCTGCGAGTGGCAGTGGAGCGGCTGTGTTCGTGGCTGTTGGTGCTGGCCATGCATGGCCATATGGCTGAATGCAGGGGGCCTGCAGCTATTAGCGCGGCTGGGGGAGTCTCATGCTTTCCTGCCACATGGCACCCATGAATCTTTTGCGGACAGCTGGGTGGAGGGCTCGGCTCAGTGCGGGTTGGGTTCCTATTACATTTGGGTGCGGAGAGGGCGGGGTTGCAGCACAGTTGATGTCGTACGTGGGCTTGGCGTCGTTCCTCTTCGTTGGGTGCTGCGATGGCGATGGTGTTCCGCGATGTGGTGTTGGTAACTGCAGCGCTAGTGGACGGCAGCCGTCGTGTGCTTGACATTGTAGTTGCCCTTGAGAGGAGGCGGCAGCGGTCCACCGGTTGAACTATAGCCCCTGTTTGGGGTAATTTCCTTTATACGCCTGATGTTGTGAGCAGCTGGATCGGATCTGAGGGCTTGGTCTGAGCTGTCTGGGCGTCGTCGGGGAAGAAATCTTTTGCCTCCCCTTGTCAGCTCCCCGGATGGCCTCACACCTTCGAATCCTATGGCTGACAGCAATAGTGTAGGCGTTCATTTTTTGGTGCGTTCTCGTTGCAGTGCATGATGGTAATTACAAGTTCCGATTTCCGCACGAGTAGGGGGGGTCCGTCTAACCCGGGAGGCCTTAAAAGTTGATTACCGACTGTGGTTTTTTGTCAGTCCGTCATGGTGTCACATACACTCTGGGAACCTGGAGCCTTCATTCTAAATTCGATTCACATTCATTTCATTCCTTCATTTTGACCCTTCATTCCACACCCAAATCGAAGGCACCAGGTCATTTTGGAATGAAGATATATATCTTATTTCACCCCGCTTTAAATTGCGTCTTTTAGCTTTTCTACTCCTCTATCGAATGAATTCAGATAAAACGTAGCGTGAAGGTAGCTTTCCAGGGTGAGATAAATTTACATATCTCTCTCCGCTAAAGATTAAATGTTCCTCAGCTTTCATCGCTGCCGCTACTACAGTACCAGGCGCAGCCACAGTTGCCGCAACACAATCACGCCTTTGGCGCCACAGGCATGGTCCTGGCGAGTGTTTAGGGAGCGCCACAGCCGGACGTGCAGCGCGTGCTGTGGGCACTGTCGGTGGCGCGAGCTCAGACACAGGCGGCAGTGAGCGGGATGGTGCAGGCGGCGGCGAGCGGGATGATGTTTACTCAGGGCCTCGGGCCGGGCATGGGTGCGGGGATTTGTGGGTGGTGCGGGCCTGGGGAACGGGCCGTGGCCGGGAGCGGTTCTGGGCTTGGGAGGTCGCAGCGATATCGTGTTTGTCATCAGTGCCTAGGGCTTGGCACTGGTGGTGGTGGTGGTGGGGTCTATTGTTGCTGACGTCAGCTGATAGGGCTCAAGCCGGGGATGGGTATGCCGAGGCTAGAGGTTTAGGTAACGTGTGGTTGGGCAGTGCAGAGTCAAGAGCGGGGGGACACGAGGCAGAGTGTGATGGCGCCAGGCTGCAAGTATGCGTGCTCTGCTGTCAGCAGTGTGCTGTTGTTCAGTTAAGCAACCGACACGCTTACCTAATTAAAGTTTGAGAATAGGTGAAGGATGTTTCATCCCCCGAACCTCCAATCAATCGCTTTACCCGATAAAACTGATCAAGCTCCAGCTCCAGCTATCCCAGCTTGCAGCATGCAGCAAATTTCGGCGAGTCCATCCAGGCAACGGGCACAGGCAGGCCCGTCTAGATGTCGACCGGTGTAAGCACACACGTGCACTGGCTAGTGGACTCTGCCTTGTACTGTGGCGGCTACCTTGCACCGTGTATTATTAGTACATCAGGTGACAGTGCCCTCGGGACAGCACACACACTCGAAACACAGGGTTACCCTCGCATGTCTCTGATCTGCTTCGTTCCATCCCTTCAGGCTTGCATGTCATTGCAACAAAAGCTTCTGCAGGTCCCTCTTCCGGCACAAAAAATGACAAAGCCTTCTAACATGGCACGATGCCGCGAATGTACACTGGTGGGCGGACATCCCTACCCACCACTGCTCGGCGGCTATTCACCAGGGTCCTGGTGCAGTTGAGCTTTCGGTGGATGCATCACTCCAATCGTGGGGCGCGGTCCTGCATGATCGTGTGGTGCGCGGTCGGCATTGGTCGGCACCAGAGCTTTACGAGCACATCGACTGGAAGGATTTGCGCGCTGTCCGTCATCCATTAGAGTCCTTTCTTCCGTTTGTTTTAATCAGGGAGGACAACATGTGCACGCAAGCAACGCTGGGGCGCCTTTCCTCGGGCTCCCCAGCCCTGCATGCAGAGTTACAGTTGTTGTGGGAGTTCATGCAGCAGCACAGTATTGATTTACAAGTTGAGCGAGTTACCAGTGCTGATAACGAGGCAGATGAAGCCTCGTGTTGGGTTGACCGTGATGACTACCGTTTGCACCCCCGTTTTTTGAGCACCGTTTCAGTTCCCACCATGTCGATTTATCTGCCACGCATGTTTACACACATCTCCCGGTTTCCTTTTCGTGCCACCACTGCCCGGGCTCGTCGGGGGTCAATGCGCTCTTGCAATCGTGGGCTGGGCTTAATGCTTATGGCTGCTCACCCTTGGACCCCGACTTCTTGCCCGTGTGGTGCAGAAAGTGCGCGAGGAGGGAGCGCGCCTCACACTGGTCGTGCCGTACTGGACGGCCCAACCTTGGTGGCAACAGTTGATGGAGTTGGCGGTTGACCTTGCGTTCCTGCCTTCGAATACGGAGCTGTTTGCGCCGGGCGAGGGTGGGTCGAGCTCCTATCTACCCCGGCCTTCCTGGCAGGTCGTGGCAGTGCGGGTGCAGTCGTAGAGTGGGCGCTTTCGTGGCATCCAATCGGTCGGTATGGCGCTGCAGTTGTGGGGTCGTGTGCCCCGCTAGGGGCGCTTTCCAAGCATTTCACTCCGGCGCGGGGAGCGCAATACGTTGCAGGGGCAATGGGACCACCAATGAGGTACCGCCTTAAGGTGTATATTGCACAGGGGAGCGGATTTGCAGTTGCGTGGAGCGAATAGGAAGGGTTTTTGTGCGAAGGTGTGCGCTAGGAAGCATCGCGCAAGTAGTCGGTTTTTTTCCGCTTTGTGTTGCCAGCGTTTGGAATTTCCGTGTTTTCGGAGCGGTTTCGCTGGTTTGATGTCTGGTGGTACCGCCGGTTCCATTGCCGCTGGATCTGGACTTCGTTCGAACAGTACTTTGGCGCTGATTGGGTTCGTTTCTCGCTGTTTCTGCAGTTTATTGCGTCACCCTCGGTCATTGATAACTTATTGGTGTCGCAGCTGCAGCTCGCTCGGTCGCCCCATTCCGCGTGTCTTTGCAGCTTGCCCAGGTTGCCATGTCCCGGGTTGGTGCTAATTGGCCCTGGCAGTCTTTGCGTCGCTTTGCTGCGTTTGTGATTTTTCTGTGTCGCGGTAGGCCTGGAGTTTCTTCTGGCATGTCCCTGCTGGCGGCGTTTTTGTAGTAGTTGGGCGCATTTGCAGCGTCGCTCTGTTGGCCTCTTTGTGTTGGCCTAAAATGCAGGTGATGTGTGGCTTCTTTGAGCTGTTGGCCGTTGTGCCCGTTGGCTCGGAGGTGGCCTTGGCCTTGTTGTTTGTCGTGTTAGGATCTGTCTTTCTTCGTCCGTTCTCTCTGCTGTCCTGGGCGCGTGGAGCGGTCGTTATTGCAGAGCCGGTGTTTCAGTTCAAGTCACCCCTAATTGGCCGTTTGGTCACCCCTGAGCGGGCACATGTGTTGGCATTTCGGCCGTCTGTCGTCCCTTCCTTCAGTGGGCGTCCGTCAGCGTCTGTTGAGTGATCCGTCGCGTCGGTGGTCGGTGGGTCAGTCTGTGCGCGGTCGGGGAGCGCTGGTTTGGCCTAGTTCTTGTGGAGTGTGATTGGCGCTTTGCGTTCGGATTGTGAGCTCCTTTGCGTCTACTGCGTCGAGGTGGTGCGTTCGCCGCCCTTGCTGCTGGGGTGCCATTTGGAGGTCGTTGAGGCGTTTGGCTTCGGGAGCTCTGTTCGTTTTCGGTGTGCACGCCTGTCTGGCAGCTCTCGCGTTCTTTGGCCCTCTTGCGGGTCGACGCGTTGCGTCGGTTTGGTGGTTTCGTTTTTCAGCCCCAAAGGGGGGTACCTTCTCCTTTGGCATTTGTCTCTAAAGCAACAACTACGCGAGCTTGTGTTCAGTAAGCTGGGTTAGTTGGGCGTAAGGCCCAGTGCGTAACTGTTAGACTAACTGTTTCGCAACGGCCCGTGTCCTCAGGGCCGTCATTTATAGTGTGCATTAAGCTGGTTATCTTATCTTTGTTTTTGTTTATCTTGTTTTTGTTGTTCAGCGCGCGCCCGCCCGCCCGCCCGGCGCAGCCTGCGTTAGTTCAGCTGCGGTGTCTCTTTCTCCGTTCGTAAGGCCCGTCTTCTTCGGACCCCTCAGTCCTTTTCTCTCTTCCATTATGTGAAACAGAAAATGACATGTGTCTCTGAAGCAACAACTAATAATCTGAGGCTACGGCCCATGCTACTTGCTGATACCAAAAGTTTTCACACCATTATTTTGCTAGCGTAGTCTATTCTCCAACTCCAACTACTATAACCTGGCCGTGGTGAAGGGCCTTGCATTTTTCCCGCAACCTCCACGTACCAACCACATAACAACAATCTGGACAATTAGCATCAATCTGGACAATTGCCATCAATTGAGGCACAGGACTGCTTCCTAATTTTAGCGCTAACTTTATCTCTTGACTGTCAAGGCACGATCGGTTTGGCAGATGACTTAGTGAAGACAAGCTTTTTTACTAGCTTAGCCATGCTGCTTGCTGGTGTATTGCGGCAAGGCGGCAAGAGGGCTTGGCGAGGAGGTGCTTCGTAAACTGCTGTGGACTGTGGCAGGTGTTGGACCCTGGAGAAAAGCGTGAGCGGTCTAACACGATTCAGATTGATCCCATGATAAAGCTTGCAACCTATGAGACTCTTTCACGAAAGGATTGCCCCGTGCACACCGCAGGGCATTCTGGGGTTAAATTTATCCAGCTGCAGCGGCCATGTCTTCAGAGCAGGTTTACCACCCTGCAGCGGAGATAGTGGCAATTGCACTTCGGAAGATATGCAAAGTTGCAAACTCGCGCAAGTACGCGAAGCTGCACGAGGAATGCAGGCTTTTCCTCGACGAGCTGCACTTGATCATTCCAGCCGCTGGGACGGCAGGAGGCCCGCGCCTTCTTATCTACGGACGCAACGATGTGGGCTCCACCGCGGACCTCGCTGCGCAGACTGGCAACGCCACACGCCGGGACTCCTCAGACGGCCGGCCGCAGGCCCAACAGCCAGCGGATGAGGTCACCGGGGATAAACCCCGGGCACCGGAGTCAGCTGCTGAGGCACACGCCACATTCGGGGTAGCCGACGACGACGCAGCTGCCGCTGCGGCCGAACATGGCTCAGGTGGGGGCGAGGCCGCAAGCGGGAGCAGCAGCCGGGATCATGGCCCAGCCTCCGCACCGCAGATACAAACTCGCGAGTCTGTTCACGTAAGCGAGGCCAGCTCTCGGCCGCCTGGAGCAGCACCGGGTTTGCCGCAGCCGCAGTCCTCCGTGGATCCTGAGCTTCCGGATCTGGTTCCCCGCACGGACTCGGCACTGCCCGACCCTGTCTGTGACCGCATCATTGGCATCTTCCGCCTGGCGGTGGATACCTTGCGGCCCGAGGTGATTGAGGTGGCTCTGGATTGCATTCAGAAGTTGGTGGCGTTCCGCTTCCTTCAGGTGAGAGCTGCTGAAGGCAAGGCTTGGCTTGAAAGGGAGACTAGGCATGAGGGTCGGCGAGTTCAGGAAAAGAAATGTGCGTTCCGGTGTTAACCACAAGAGGTTGAGTAAGGGGGAGGGGGTGGGTGGGATGGGCAGGAACTGACCCGGAGAGTGATGGCGCACCCTTGGTTTTGAGCCAGGGTGAAGCTGGCTGGGGCAGCGGCAGCTTGTGCGGCTACACGAGTCATCACGACGTTAGGCCCTTAGTTTCGGAGCTCAACATTGACTCTTAAGAATACCTTGATTTGGGTCTGACAGTATGGCATTTTCTAACCTCGCCTGTTTTCCCGTCCCTCCCTTCCCGTGGCCTTGTGTTACGCAACGCCATGCCTGAAACCCGACCGCCATTGCGTCTCCCATCTGCAGGGTGCGGTCTATGCGGTCAACACGGAGCGGGCGGCCTCCGGGCGGGATGGGGAGGAGCCAGGTGGGCGCAGTGCGACGCGTAACTAAGAGCAACCTATTTCGGCGGCATTTGGGAATCTTGGTGGGGTCTGGTTCGGATGATCAGGGTATCAGCGCGCGCCTGGCTGTTGCACCATTGGGGTTGGTGGCCGGGGAAGCACCGAGGGTAACCGTCGTTATGCGCGTGTGTCTTCCGTGTCCACCGCGTGTGTCTTCCACCGCGGGTCTCCCCTAGACCGGGGCAGATGCGGGGCCAGTGGGGTGCCGTATCACGTCTGGTGCTTTAGGCAACGGCCTTTAAAATTAGCTCAGTCTACTAAGACCCCTCTCCCATAGGGAGCGTGGTGGGTTAGCCGCACGGTCATACGGTCGCGAAATCGAACCGAACATTCTGGCTATGCATTGAGCGGTTGGGCGGCCAGGGTGGGACGGAAGAGGTGCAGCGGGGGCCCCAGCTGCTGTGTCTGGAAAAGGAAACGAGGGACAGATGGCAATGTACCATGCGCGAAGGGATCGGGCTCGGTTTGTCCGTGCCGTGACAGCAGGCCTGATTGCATCAGCGCTGATGTTCTGAACACGAGCAGCAAGCTCCTCTCTCCCTGCATAATGACCTCCACACATATCATGTGTGCCGATGACCCGAAAATCCTCAACCCAGGAGGCGGTGGGCCGCAGCAGCCGCAGCCAGGGGACGCAGCAGCTCGGAAGCCACAGGTGCGTATCATGTCCTTGATGCCTAGCCAATAGCCCATCAGGGATGCCACTACGAAGAGCCGGGGCTGTGTGGCTCGCAGGGAGGGAAGGGGGGGGGCGGGAGCTCAGCGGAGCTGTGTAGCATGGGGCCGGTCTTGACGCAGCCAGGAGAGGGAGAGAGAGAGTGTGTGTGTGTGTGTCTCCTGGACATGGCACGACGGGATCGCTCCTGATGCCTCTGGGCCAGTCTCTGGGCTTGATAGGAGATACACGCATACAGATGCATGAGGGCACACGACGTGCGTGAACACCGACACACACATGTGTCCTCGTGTGTACGCGCCTCTGTCCCAAGTGTCTCACAGCTCACTCAAGGCCGCGGCCTGGCCTTGTCGAAATGGGATGGGACGGGATGGAGTAAAATGGGTTGGTTTGCGGAGGGGGATACAGCCGGACGGCGGCAGGAATTGGGATTTCTGAACCCCGGCGAGGGCCTGGCTGCTGGCCTTTGCCTTCAGCGCGCGGGGATGTTGTCGCGCATCCCTGGGAAAATTAAAGGGGCCTTCAGGAGCGCCTGTTGAGCGGCAGCTGGGTGAGCCGTAGCAGTGGGGCCTTGAGTGCTGGACGGGGAGGTATATCTCATACTTCAAGCCTCCCCCTGACTAGCCGCGACCCACTTCCCCTCTATCGGGATGTTGCTGCTTCCCCTCTCTCACCTTTGTTGTTCGCCATTCGACACCGCCGCCGCCATCCACACGGCTCAGCAATTCGGTGCTCTTTTGTCTTACTCTTCTCCTCCAGGCCCAGGCCATCGAGCTGATTTGCCGCTGTGATGAGATTCCTGATGACAAGGTGGAGCTCCACATTCTGAAGAACCTGCTCACCGCGACCACCTCCACCACATTCACCGTGCATGGCCAGGTACGCATGTCGTGGAGTGGGGGAAGGGGTGAGGACTGCCATACGGGGCGAGAGAGCAAGAGGGGACACAGGATGGCGACGTGGGGTTAACCAAGGTTAACACCCATACCCTCCCGGCGGTGGCGCTTCCATGCACAATCGCCATGCACAATTGTTGGAAGGAAAGGCCTTTCCCTGTTCGCGCCTGTCGCAACGGTAACGCACCAGGCGCTCTCAACCTCTCCCCTGTCCGGCAGCGTGAATGGCGGAATCAAATCTCCATCGTGCTTCCTTCATTCCCTTCCTTCATACATCCCCCCGGGTGTCTTTCGCCGCGTTCTCCCTCCCAGGCTCTGCTTCTGGCAGTGCGCACCTGCTACAACATCTTTCTGATGAGCCGCTCCGAAGTCAACCAGCAGACTGCCAAGGCCACCCTGACGCAAATGCTGAACGTGGTGTTCCAGAGGATGGAGGCGGACTCGGTGTATGTAAGTAGTGGGCCTAGCGCACAAAGGCGGGAGAGGGGATGCCGGGGTGGGAGGGCGATATGAAAAAAGGGCAGAGTTGGGGACGCATGGGAAAACAACCACCTACACAAGACCTACCACAGTATAGTACCCCACCAAGAAGTCAGCCTTCATTTCTTAGGAGGCCTTGGGGGAATCTTCTCCGTGTCTGATGCTGCGTTGTGTTGTGCCTTTCCGAAACCCCCGGCGAAAGTCCCAGCCAGGTCCCTTATTATTATTTTTGCCGGCACCTCCTCGTCCTCCTCCTGGTGCCCGTCCTGCCCCCGCTCAGGTCGAGGTGAAGCCCATCATGGTGACGGACGTGCTGGGCCTGCCCCGTATCAATCCCCAAGACACGGGCTCGCTTACGGCAGTTGTCCAGGTGGGTCTCCTCAGGCGAGCACCGGAAACATTCTATGGCTCACGAGTTCCAGCGGCAAGAGGAAATACGAAGACCGCAGCGCCGCGTTAGGTCATGTCAGCTGATGATTTATGGACCGGCCTAAGCTTAATCCTGTTTAGATCGTTATTTTGGGCGTAGTACTCATAAACCCTGTAAAACGCTTCCTCGTTCCGGCTTCGTTCCTCCGCAGGCTTTCCTGAACAACGTGGTGATGGTGACTGCGGGCATGCAGGCGGTGAGAGGTGCAAGGGGGAAGGGCGGGGGTCGATGTGGCCAGAAGCGGTGGGGCAGGCGGTTAAGAGGCGATCGGAAGGTTGTGCCGAGCCGGATGATCTCCCACCGCACTGGCCCGGATCAGATTTGGATCTTATGGGCGCTTTAACCTCGTGGTGGCAGCAGCTCCCCTGGATCCCCTGTGCATTCATTAACTTGAAGAACCATGTACCCACACTTGCACCCTGGCGCTCCGAAACCCCCGCAGCAGCAGCCCAACCCTGAGGAGGTCCGTTCCAGCGTGTCTGCTGCCGTCATGGACGCCCGGGCGCCCCCGGCGCTGGGCATGGGGCTAGGCGTGGCTGTGGCGGTGGCGGTGCGGCATGGCTCCGCCTCCGACCTCGCTACCCCGATGCCGCGGCCCAGTCCGTCGGCGGCTTCCGCGGCTTCGGAATTTTTCAAGAAGAGCCACAGCGGGATAGACATGGGGGAAGAAAGCAGCGCTACCCCTGCGGCGGCGGAAGCCATCAGCGGCGGCGGCGGCAGCTCGACTGCCACCCCCTCTACCGCAGCGGCTGGGGTGGCGGCAGCGTCGTCGCGGGCCAGCGCCGGCGGCAGCGACGCTGGCGGCAGCGTCACCTCCCAGTTTATCGCTGACGCTGCGAGCCGTACGGCTGTACTGCAGCGTGACGCTTTCCTAGTGTTCCGCGCGCTCTGCAAGCTGTCCATCCGTACTAACGATAGTGCAACCTCCAACGACCCCACGGCGGTGCGTGGGAAGGTCCTGGCGTTGGAGCTGGTCAAGGTGCTGTTGGAGAACAGTGGGCCTGTTTTTCGCCGCACGGACAAGTTTCTGGCGGCCATTCGTCAGTATTTATGTCTGTCGCTTATCAAGAACAGCGCCTCGCCGCTGCCGGCGGCTCAAAGTCTTTCCGCGTCCATCTTCATGAGTCTGTTGGCGAGGTTCAGGGCATCGCTGAAGGCGGAGGTGGGTCAGAGGCCGGTGGGGGGCCTTTGGGGTTGCGGTGTACACCGGGGGAGGGAGGAACTGTGAGGTTCTGGGTCTTTGGGAAGGCGCAGACTTGGTCATTACGCAGTTTGTTCGTGTTGAGCGATGGGATAATAGTCTTTCTTGTGCGTTTTTCATGCTATCGATGTGACCCGAACAGCCTTCGGCCCCCTCAGGGCCCTTGAGTGGCCCCCTCGGGGCTCGTATGGGCCCATTACACCTTTGGAGATGAACGCAATTCAGGTGTAAGACACACACGCGCGCACACGCGCGCACATTACCCAATCGTAAACGTGAGGGGAAGGGTAGAGGTGGGAAAAGAGCTCCGTCGTTGCGGCGAGACCCCCATCTACCCATCCACCCATTTTTGTATCTTTGGCACCAGCGCGCAAAATTCCACCCACCCACTCCTTTGTCCGACCCTTTGTCCGATCCACGCGGTCGCAGGTCGGCGTCTTCTTTCCCATGATCATGCTCAAGCCGTTCGAGGGAACCACGCCGGTCGCAGCAGCCCCGGGGGGGCCCCTGCCGCAGCCAGCAGCGCCACTCGGCCCCGCGGTCGTGCAACACCGGGTGAGCGTATGTGCGATGTGTGCGGGGTGTGGGGTGTGTGGAGTGTAGGAGAACTACAGCAGGTTGGTGCTCTGGTATGGGGGGAAGTGGTAGTGGAGGGGGTCTGGGAATCAATCCGCTGGAAAGAATGTGGCCTCAAAAGTTATGAGAAGTGCTGTAGTTGTCGTATGCTCTCCAAGAGGAGTTACCTCAGCTGCTCCTGTGAACACGCTTGCGGATTGCACGACCGTCCTTCCCGTGGTCGCGTCTTCCTTCCCTTGATCGCAGCTCTCAGGACACCGTGCACTGCTGGGTCACCTGCCTTCTTGCGCTACCATATCTCGCCTTTGTTGTAGCGGCAGACCTGGAAACGCGGGGCCTTACCCGGGTCGTTAGTTATGCCAAGCCCTCTCACACTGCTTTTCATTTCGGGTACTCACTTGGTGCCCACATACTGCTGCTGCTGCTGCTGCTGGTGTCTTCCCGACAGGCGGTTGTTCTTCGCTGTCTCAAGGAGCTGTGCCACGACGGCCAGCTGCTGTTGGACCTGTTTGTCAACTTTGACTGCGATCTGGATTCCTCCAATCTGTTTGAACGACTGGTCAACAGCTTGGTGCGGCAGGCGCAGCAGCCCGTGCAGGTACGAGGGGGGGGAAGAGGTGTGTGTGTGTGTTTGTTTGGGGGGAGATGTGTCCGACCTAGTAGACCGTGATGGACGGCAGGGCTGGGAAGAGGCTAGCGGAATGGGTCCAGAAGAAGATGACCACCTGACTCTTAAACTTGCTCTTAAGTAGGCTGTGGCATCAACACGCTGAGGAGTGCAAGAAATGACGCAGAGGGCGTTTGGAGTTTGGGGGAAAGGGGGAAAGGGGGAAGGGAGGGGTTTGGATGCCTCACGGCATATGATATACGTCGTATAACTAGGAGTGCCGATAGATTAGCACGAGTTGAGTTCTTCTCGATGCTCTGAAACCTCTTGCCTCCTGCCTGCCTGCTCACCCTCGTCCTGCCACATCTGCCTCCTCAAAACTGCTCATCGCAGGGCTCTTCAGGCAATTTGTCCGGTCTGGGTGGCCTTGGAGACAGCTCCTCCGCCCTGGCGACTGCGGAGCAGGGACTGCGGCAGGAGGCACTGCTGTGTCTGGTGAATGCCATGGAGGCGATATGGACCTGGTACAGGTGAGGCGGCGGCGAGGGGATGGGGCGCTGCGCAGCGCAGGGATGGATGGATGGTTTGAAAGAGACGGGAGGAAAGGCGGGAGGGAATCTTATGCAGAACGCAAGAAATCAGCCAACTGGGGAGGGGGATGGAGGGAGAAGGATTGTATGTATGTATGTAAGAGTGGATTTAACAGTTTGCCAAGGGCGGGCCGGGGGAAGTTGATAGAAGGGGGCAGGGCGCGGGGGCGAGCTGGAAGTGCAGGATTGGTGTGTTGGGGGCAGGTGGGGCATGAGGTGGCGATAGTAATGGCAGAATAATAAATTCCCATAAAAAGCAATTTACACAGAGAAAAAGAATGCTTTATCATGCTCAGACAATGATCTGGTAAGAGGCAGTAGTAATTGGCTCACCATCATCCGGTCCAAATCTTCCGGGGGGTGGGGTTTTCTGAGAGCCGTGGACAGTTGTCCATTTCCCGGGCGCATCCTTCTACCAGTGTACCTTACGATACCATCCTCCGCAAGCACCACCCACCCTCACTCTGCCCACACGGCCCACAGGAAGGCCAGTGGCATCGCAGATCTGGCGGCGAGTGGCACCCCGGTTGCCGGCGGCACGAGGCGCAACATCTCGGGGAACACTGGGTTCGCCGCCGCCGCCGATGACGACGGGGGGATTGACGACGCGGACCTGGCGGCCGCGGCTGCGGCCGCCGCGGCCGCAGCTGGCGGCACCGGCGCTGACGCCAGCATGGCTGGCGGCGGCGGACCTGAGGATCTTGTTGCTAAGCGGGCGTACAAGCTCAAGTTCCAACAGGGCATTGCACTCTTCAACAAAAAGCCCAAGAAGGGTTAGTAGCTACCCTTAACCCTGAAAGAGCGTGGGAGGAGTGGAAAGGGGGATTTCCGCCTTTCAGAGACTGGGTCCAAACAGGGCGAAGGGAAGGTGCCGGCTGGGATTATAGGAATGCATGACATGGGTGGAGCAATAAGGGCTGGGGTTCGGCACACGGAAGCCGGAGTTCGGTATTTCGAACCCATCCCCGGTGTACACGTGTGTTTGCGTGTGGGGGGCCCGGGGGGAAGGAGGGGTTGGTGGTGGTTGGCTCCCAACCCAAACCTGCAGCAAAACACATGTCATGACCGACGTTTTGCCTCACGTCGTCGACACGCGCATCATCTCCCGCTTCTCTGTCGCGCGTAATCTGGGGTTATCCTAACCTTTCCCTCGCCCTTTGATTGTGTGGCTGTGTCTGTGGCCGTCTCCTAAACGGACGAACGAACGCACTTGGGGTGGTGGTGGTGGTCAGGTGTGGAGTTTCTTCACCGCGAAGGCATGTTGGGCGCCTTTCCGGAGGACGTGGCCAGCTTCCTCACTCGCGCCGAAGGACTGGACAAGACCACCATCGGGGACTACCTGGGGGAGAGGGACGAGTACTGCCTCAAGGTGAGACAGCGGAGGCACAGCGGGGCGGGAGAAGGAAATAGACAACGGCTCCAGGGAGGCAGCACGGGTCGGGAGGTGGTTCCACGGAGAGAAACGTTATTATATGGACCAGGGATCGGGACGACGCGAGAGTGTATAGGGCTGGACTGAATGTTTGCCTTTATTGTCTGGAAGGGTGCGGGTAGGGGGCGGTCTGCGAGCGGGAGCACAGGTGGTGGTCTTAGGGTATAAGAAACCAGAGGGTCTGCGGAAGATGTGATGTGATGTGATGTGATGTGATGTGATGTGATGTGATGTGATGTGATGTGATGTGATGTGGGTTGTGGCTGGGAAGCATGTGGGGATCACGCGAAATGAGGGTCGTGTGCGGGAGGTGCTGCGGAGACCTCGTTCTGGGGATGTGGTTGAACGCTTGTGAAATTTGCTGAATGAGTGGAATTGAGGCATTCGGACACACACATACAGCTGCGCGTCCATTGCACCCTTGTCGGGTTCGGGGTTCCCCACACAGCTGATTCAATCATCGTTGTTGACTGTTTCCCCCCCCACCCCACCCCCACCCCTTCTCCCTTTTCCCTGACATTTGGCAACAACGCTAAGGCCCGACGTGTCTTTTCCCCTAACCCACCCTGCCCCTTCCTCGGCTCTACCAGGTGATGCACGCCTATGTTGACGCCATGGACTTCACCAATATGGAGTTCGATGCGGCCATTCGGGCTTTCCTGCAGGGGTTCAGGTGGGGATGTACCTGAGGGCGCGGCCGGGGGCCGCAATAACGGGTAGTGTCCGGGTTCGGCTGCGGCTGCGGCTGCCCTGGGTATCTCGAAGCATATGTCTCTCTTTCCAAGCAGCTTGATGATGCTTGCCAACCAAACGCCCTAGCTGTGTGTCCACCACAGTCCTTTCCTCTCCCTCTCCTCGTTCTCTTCCTCCTTTTCCAACATAGGCTCCCAGGCGAGGCCCAAAAGATCGACCGGCTGATGGAAAAGTTCGCTGAGCGCTTCGTCAAGTGCAACCCGGTGTCGTTCAAGTCTGCGGATGTGGCGTACGTGCTGGCGTACTCGGTCATCATGCTCAACACGGACGCACACAACCCGCAGGTCGGCGTGTGTGTGTGTGTGTGTTGCTGTGTGTTTGTATTAATGCATGTGCGAACCCTCTCCCAGTCTCCCTTACGTGCTTCATAATCAATTGCGCTCTCCCTCCCGCCCGCCCTCCCGCCCTGCCGCCCCGCCTTTGCTGCATTCACTTTTTCTTTGCCAGGTCAAGAACAAGATGAGCAAGGCGGCCTTCCTCAAAAACAACCGGGGCATCAACGACGGAGCGGACCTGCCGGAGGACTTCATGTCGGCCTTGTACGACAGGATTGTCAACCAGGAGATCAAGATGAAGGACGACGGCGGAGCGGCGGGCGCTGGAGCGGCCGCCCCGCAAGGTAAGCGCATTGCTAGCGGCTAACGGCTTATACACACGTGCCAACGCCAAACCTTGTCGACCCCGGTGCCCAGGGGACGCGGCTTGCCCCCATTAAACTTCTCCCCCCGGGATAACCGGCTTGCGGCAGCCAAGTGATCGCAGGCAGCGACATTGCTTTTCGACCCTTCGATGTCGGCCCTTGTTATCATTGGGAAACAGCATTCACCGAACGTTGGATTGTTCACCCGCTAATGGGGAACGCGAGCTGAGCTGTGACGGCTTTGCGACGGCGTTTTTTTAAACCAACCTGCTTCTCTCCTCCTTGTCCCTTGACGTGTCCATAAATACGGCTTAATCGTCCAGTCGGCACTAATCCTTTCCCGAAATTCCATTCCTCTCCATTTGCTACCGATTAACCTCTCGCCTCCTCCCTGGTCTCTCCTCTGCTCTTCCTCCCTCCCCCGATGCACCCCTCTCCAGAGGCTGGTGGCCTGGCCGCCCCTGCCCGGGCGCTGTTTAATACCTTGCTGGGACTTATGGGTGGCCGCGGTCAGGCCGTCAGCTCGGGCCCTAGTGACGCCGCCATTCGAGCCACCCTGGACTACCTGCACCAGCGGGCCGCCTCGGCCACCACCGTCACTGTGACCGAGCCAGATGCGGTGCGGCCGCTGATGGAAGTTATTTGGGCGCCGTTGCTAGGTGCGCTTTCGACGCTGTACGACGAATACGGAGACCCCAAGCTGGTGACGGTGTGTTTGAGTGGCTTTGTGGCGGCGGCGTGCCTGTCGGCGCAGGTAATGGAGGAGGGAGGCGCGGTAGAGGTCTCCGGGCGGGTGGCTGATATGCAACACGTGGAGCACGTGGAGCCTGGGGTTGCGTTTGGTGGGGGAACGAAGTGTGGGTTCAGGGAGCGAGAGACGACCGTGTCAGAGTGGTGCTCCATGCTCACACATACACATACATACATACATACACACATATATACACACGGCTGCCGTTGCGCAATCCATGGGGTCCAGCGGTGGTACAAACCTGTACAGTGGATCATTCCACGGCGGTGGATCCTTTTCATGACCCGTAATCTTTTCCATGTCCCATAATCTGTTACGCAAATGCGTTTTTATCTCCCATGTTCACTTCCATTCTATGCGACCCACTCGGACGTCCAAGCCCTGTCCTAGTGCCACCAGTTCCCCGATGCCTCCCTGATTTTCCGAACATTCCACTCGCTGCGGTAGATGTTCACCTGGGCACCTGTCTTATGCTTCACTCAAATGTATTTCCCCTGTATTTCCCCAAGTTGCTCTTAACACACCCTCATCTCCCCGGCTCCCCGGCTCCCTGCAGACCGGCATGACTCACCTCCGGGACGTGTTCCTCAACGCGCTCTGCAACTTCACCCACCTGCACTCCCCGGCCACCATGCGCTACAAGAACGCACTAGCGTTCAAGTACGTGCTGAGGGTGGCGGAGACGGTGGGAGACCACCTGCAGGAGAGGTGCGTGATAGCGGGGCGCCGGGGTTACAGGCAGGCATCGACGTGGAAAGGGGGGAACTGGAGCCTAGGCCTAACCCCCTAAGGCCAAATGGGTCGGGAACGGGGTTAACCGCGGGATCAAAGCCGCGGGGAACTAGGGCCTAGCAAGGTAGGGCTCATGTGACGAAGTGCCTGTGCGCCGGCATTGTTGTTGCCGTTCTCCTGGCCCCCTGGGCCATGGGCACTCATCTGGTAGCCTGGGTCCAAGGGCCTCCGGGGCCTCTGCAGCCGACGTACCCTTTTCTTGTGCACCTTTTTTCTTCCCCGTCGTAAGCCTCTCCCTCCGGTTTACTGGCACAGGTGGGTGGATGTGCTGCGCTGCATCAGCCGCTGGGAGCTGCTGCAACAGATCGCCAGCGGCATGCCGACCGATGCGGCGCTGTTCCGACCGCCGGAAGACAACCGGGGCTCGATCAAGGTGCGGTCTGTGCAGGGTGCAGGGTGGGCGAAGAGTGTCAACAGGGACAGGAGAGCTAATTGGGGTTGAGGAATGGGGACGCGGCCGGTAGGCTAAGCTTACCCCCCACTTACATAACCTCACGCAACCTAGTGTCCATTTCACCCCACCTGTCCACTGCTGAAGTTCACGGGCCCCAGACACCTACACCCAGCGCCCCTTCCCTGCCGCTGTGTCCCCAGGCCGCTGCCGCCGCGCTGGGTGCCAAGCTGCGCAATGTGGCTTCCGAGCTCCAGCCCCTTCAGCGCTACGATCTGACGGAGTCGTTCTTCCACTCCTCCGCTGCCATCGCCGCTACCGCAGTCGCCGCCGCACAGCAGTCCGCCGCCATCATTACCCGCCAGTCGGTGCTCAGCACGGGCCCCTCCACGGCGCTGACCTCTATCACCTCCTCGGCGCTTGTGGCGCATGAGGAGGCCACCATCAAGAAAGTTCACATCGGCGGCTCTGGTGAGTTTTCCCTCTGCCTACCCCTACCCCTACCCCTACCCCGTCTTGGCGGAAGGAAAAAGGGGTGGGTGGGCAAAGGGGACCGTTCTTTGCCCTTGCGAGGGTAAATCTTCCCTCTTGCTCTTCTCCGCTGCGTTCCATGGCGGCTCTAGACGGTTCATTGTACGAAGGGAGAGGCGTGCCATTATCGTCCCGTCCTCGACATTATCCACATTATCGCTGTCGCTGCATCCTGCTGTCGCGCCGTGAGCACTCACCTGCCCGGTCTCTTGTCCCGAGATTTAACCTCCATACATGCGTCCAATCCATGTCTCCACGCTTCCGTCCTCACTCGCAGCCATGTTCGGTCCAAGCTCCCGTGGCGGTGCGCACCACCATCACCCCCACCACCCCCATCCGGGGGATCCCTCGGCTGTTCCCGCGGAGGTTATCAACAGTGTGGACAGCGGCGACCTGAACCGGGTGTTCCTGACCAGCGGTCAGCTCAACAGCGAGGCCATTGTGGAGGTGAGTGGCTTGTGCGCCGAGCTGACCTTCGTTTTAAAGGAAGGCAAGGACTTACCAACCCGCATTGCCTGGGAACGGGCAATGCGGGGTTGGTAATGTTCCTGCCCTGCGGCGTCAATACCCACAGGGGCAGTTGTTCCGTGCTCCACCCGACTTCAGCGGCCACACCCCGCCCCCTGGTGCCTGTGTTCTTGGGCCTGCATTCCCCCCTTCCCCCCTCGCCGCGAGTCCTTTGCCGCTTCTCTTAATGGGAAAAAAAGTCAAAAAAAAGAATCAGAAGTTTTTTGCCGAATAAGCCGATGCTTTAAAAGCAAACGGGTGGTTTTTACCCTTCCCTCTGACCCCTTGAGACGATCTCCCCCCTTTGGCCGCGCCCCTTCCACGTCCCGTTCCGGGGCCGGAGTTGCGTGACTCCTCTCGGGCTCCCATTAGACTGTTCTCGTCTCCAACCCCTCCCCGTGCGTCCCACAGTTTGTCAAGGCGCTGACGGCTGTGAGTGCGGACGAGCTGCGGGACCCCCGCGCCCCCCGCGTGTTCTCCCTGACCAAGATCGTGGAAGTGGCGCACTTCAACATGACGCGGATCCGCCTGGTGTGGAGCCGCATCTGGGCCGTGCTGTCCGAGTACTTCATTGCGGTGGGCTGCCACGCCAACCTGTCGCTGGCCATGTACGCAGTGGACGCCCTGCGGCAGCTGGCCATGAAGTTCCTGGAGCGGGACGAGCTGGCTAACTACACCTTCCAGAACGACTTTTTGAGGCCCTTTGTGGTGGTGATGAGGCAAAGCCAGGTAGGATCGCTAGGAGGGAACACACCATTCTACACCAAAATGCAGTTGGTGCCTTTCTGTGGCTGTGTGGTGTTTACAGTTTCGTGTCTTGTCGATGGTCAGTAATTGGTGAACGTGGTTTTTCTGTCCCTGCCCTCCCTCGCTCAGTTATGCTGATTAGTCAGCTTATTACCGCCGACAGCGTCAGCAGCCATGCTCGTTCCCTTCGGAAGCGGCCAACTCTCCCTCCTCAATCTCTTCTGTTTTTCTGTTACACTTCCTCCTCCTCCGTCTCCGATGCCCGCTCCTCACCTCGCCCCCAGGCTGTTGAGATCCGCGAGCTGATTATTCGCTGCCTCAGTCAGATGATACTGGCCCGGGTGACCAATGTCAAGTCGGGCTGGAAGAGCATGTTCATGGTGTTCACCACGGCTGCGAACGACAGGGACCCCATGATCGTCAGGTGGGCGTGCACGTGCGTGTGTGTACGTGTGTATGTGTTACATCTTGATCCAGGCCTGTCGCTGGCCAGGGGCACCTAACCGTATCCCCCAACGGGAACAACCGCCGAAGCACTCCGTCAATGGAGGGGCGTTATATCGGTCAGGAACTCAACGCAAGGGCGCTGTCACCTGTTCGAATCCTCTAGCCAGCTACATACACCAGCCATCCCCACCCTACCGCGCGCACGTGTGTCTGTGTGTGTGCGCGTTATGTGCTCTGGCCGGACTGACACGGGCGCAGGCTGTTGAACCTGGAACCGCAGTAAAGGGGAGGGCCGCCTCGGGAAGCGCTCTCGAAAGCTTCCAAAGCCAGGAGAGGGGGCCCCGAGGGGCAGCTGGCCCCCTCTTAGCTAACACAGACGCTGTGCGTATCCGTGCCACTGAGAATCGCAACGGAAGGCCTTAGCTCTTCCGCCTCTGGCTGGGTCGTCCCGTATGTCTGTGTGTGCATGTGCGTCGTGCGTTTAGTTAGTCCAGACATTGCCAGGAGGGTAAAGTAAAGAGAGGCCCTGACGGGGGCCTGACGGGGCCGGAACAAAAGTGCGAGTCACAGGGAATGAAAAGCAAATGGGCCCAACCGCGTTGAGGCCGTGCCGCGGCCGTGCTCACAAAGGCCAGAACCAAATGGGTTGTGGAGGGCCCCTTGTGATCGGGCCCCCCTCCTCCCCTTTTTTCCCCATCTCTCTCTCTCTCCAGTGGCGCCATCCGCCATCGCCACCGACTCACTCACCAACCCACACATTCTCCCCCCGCTCCTTCGCTGCCCCCAGGCTTGCGTTTGACACGATTGAAAAGATCGTTCGTGAGCACTTTACCCACATCACGGAGACGGAGACCACCACTTTCACCGACTGCGTGAATTGCCTGATCGCCTTCACCAACAACCCGCATTCCCTGGATGTGGCGCTGAACTCCATAGCCTTCCTGAGGTGGGCTTCCTGATGTATCACTATTCCCTTATCGCTCCCAAGAACGTGGCCTTGGAGGGGGCCCTGAGGCCACCTCACGTGGCTAGCTATCCTCAGCACTACCTCTGGAGCCGTTTCGAGTGTTTCAGGGGGGCCTTACTGGGCGGGTTTGCTTTGCGGTCAAGGGAGTGGAGTTGGCATGGTTGTAAAACCCTAAAACCCTAAACCGCGTGGTGAAGGCATGGTCACCAGCCGCAGCAGATACCTATGGACCGGGGCTCCTTTTACCCTCTCTTTGTCATTCCTGCCTTTCGTCCCGTCCCGTCGTCAGGTTCTGTGCCATGAAGTTGGCGGAGGGCGCCATCGGGGACGTCAACATGTTGCCCGAGGGGACCCTGCCGCCACAGGCCCTACAGCACCACCCACTCAGAGTGGTGGCCATCGACGCGAACCCCGAACAGTCCACGTCCTTTGCGAGGGACTCAGCCGGGGCCACGGGAGGGGGGACAGCTGCAGGGCCCGGAGCGGGCCACCACAGCGGCGGCACGGGAGGTGCAGCTGCCGGCGGCGGTCCCGGATCAGATTCCTTAAGTCGCGAGAGCTCCGACGGCGCCCTGCTGGTTCCGGAGCCGGCTACTCCTGGGGCGCGGCCGTCTTTGCGGGAGGAGGGCGCCGGCAGCGGAGGGGCAGCTGCGGATGGTGGTGGTTTGTCGCCGGCGGCTGTAATGTCGAATGGTGAGACGGCGGCTGGGCTTCGACTGCGTGGGTCGACCGCGTTTGCGTCGTCGTCGGCGGTGGCGAATGCGGTCCTGGCCGCTGTGGGCACTTCAGTGTCGGGTGGGTGTAGTGGCGGGTGGTGAGTCGGAGAGCGATGGATCTGCAGTGGTGTGGTGGCTTGCGAAGTGGTGGCTGGAACGGCGGTATAAGGAGTGCAGCGATACGGTCACAGCCTGGTGCTATTGCTGCCCGCATGCGCTCCATGTGTGCGAGGGCCAGCAGCGCTGCCACCGCGGTTTGTCTCCTCTGGATCCCTCCTTTCCACCACCACCACCACCACCACCACCTGTGTTCGCGATGTCCTTTCCTCAGCCGCTCTTTCCTCCCTTAACTTCCCGCTCCCGCTCCGTGTCACTGCTGCGCTTGCGACCATCTGTAGGAGCGTGTGGGCCTCCGGATGCCGCACCTCGCAGCGCCGCCTTGCCGGGTGGCATCGGAGCACACCATGCGGTATGTTCGGGATGCATGCATGCATGCGTGTATGTATGTATGCATGTACGGAGATAGGGGGTGAATGATGCACGGATTGTGGAGATGGGCAGGGCGAAGAGGCGCGGGGCAGGGGCAGCGGGTGATCAAGGATATGGCCATATCCGGGTGGGGGACGCAGGTACTGGGGAGAAGGGGGCTTTGTTCTATGTAAGTTTGGGCGGGAGAGGGGGGGGTCAGGGGGAGCGGGGGGGTCTTGCGGAGTTGTGCCCTTGCTCCCGCCCTGGCTCACCGCCCTGTGCGTCGGTTTCCATCACTCTGCACACAGCGTTAGAACGCAGACGGTCGTAACAGATGCCCCGCGCACAGAAGCCCGCACCCTGTTCATCCGACTCCTAATTCGCGATTGGCTCGGTTAGTTAAAGCGGTATTGAGTCGCGAGGCTCGTAGCACGGGCCCTTGTTGTAAGACAGCCGGTTTGGTACAGTCAGCGTCCTCAGGGCGGCTGTCTTAGTCCTCGCTGGTGTCAGCGGCTCTTCAACACCAACACCCATATTGTTCCCTCCCCACGGCGCCGCAGGTTCCGGCATCAGGGGGTGGTGGCGGTGGTGGTGGCGGGGTGTCATCGTTTGGTCGTATGCCCAGTCTTGCGGAGCGATTTCACAGCGTGGGCACTCCAGTGGGCTCCGCGCAGGTGAGAGCTGGTACCGGGGTTGGAGGTTGGAGGGGGAGAATGCGGTGGGAGGCCGGGAGCTGTCGGTTGTGGTGGTAAGTTCGTGCATGTGGTTGGGGGGGCGGGCGGCAGGTGAGAGGAGGGGAGCCTGAAGCCCTCAGTTCGCACCCTAAGACACCCCGCATGCGGATCCACCGCCTTGTTGTTGTTGTTGTTGTTGGCATCCCTTGTCGCGCAAAGGCCCCCGACGCGCAAAGAATCCTCTCCCTCCCCCACTGCTGGCCCCCCCCCCCCTTACCTCGCGCACCCCGCCCCATATCCTCGCCCTCCTCAGCTGAAGCTCCGCTTCATCGACCGGGACGAACACGTGTACTTTTGGTTCCCCCTGCTGGCCGGACTCAGTGAGCTGACATTTGATCCGCGACAGGTGGGTGGATGGGCGGGGGGGCGGGGGGGCGGGGGGGCGGGGGGGGCGGGGGGCGGGGGGCCCGGCAGGGGTTGGACGTGGGGAAGGGAAGTGCGTGGAGCCTCCGTGGGGGTGTTGGGGGTGTCGTTTAGGGGGTGACTTCGGTTGGATTCCAGGGCTGATGGACTGGACGGGACTGATACCTTCACCACGGGGGCTCAACCCGGGGGATATGTGGAGGGTTAGTGTGGTGGGGCTCCTCTGTTTGCGGGCGTAGCTGGAAGAAGTGCCGCAAGGCACACGCTGCTGCACCTTCACCCTCTCGAACCATTGTCCCGCGTTATCTCTTGGACCGTTGCCTCTGAACCTCTGGGACCATTTCCTTCATCCCTCTCTCCGCACGAGTCCGGGTAATGTCTGTGTAGAGGCACCAGGTGCTCATCCACTGCGACTTCCCTTGTCCTCGAGGTCCTTTATCCAGTCCGGAGTCCTCCCCAACTATGGGCGAGAAGGGGGCAGCTTACGATTGGATTTTCCCGGAGTCTTGTCTGAGTGGGGGGTTGGTTACCTGAATCCTGCTCCAACGCAGGCCTTCCTAGACACGTCGCAAGGGCCCCCACCCGCCTGCCGCCACACACACACACACACACACGCACACCTCCCACCCCACCCCGCACAAATCCCCACCTCCGTCCCCTCAGGAGATCCGCCACAGCGCGCTGGAGGTACTGTTCGACATCCTCCGCTTCCACGGGGGCTCCTTTGCTCAGTCGTTCTGGGTGCGAATATTCGACTCGGTGCTGCTGCCAATATTCGACCACGTGCGTGCGGAGGTGAGCAGCAGTAGTAGGGGTGTGCGTGTGGGGGGAGGGGAGGGGAGGGATCTGGGCTTGGGGTTTATACCTTGGTCCTGGAACATGGGATCTGTGTTGGGATGTAGGAGGTGGGGCCCGAGGGTTTGGGCTAGGGCGTCAAAACCCGAACCACCAACCACCAACCACCCGCCAGCAACTCAGTTGGAGGTTGGGGTGACATCTCTTCTCTTCGGGAACCCCCTGCCCGCGCAGGAGCGTTGGCTAGGGTGCAGGGAATCCATGTGTGTCCCCCCCGCCCCCCCCGCCCCCTCGCAGGTGACTGACACCACCACATTCACCAGCGAGAAGCGGAGGCAGCAGGAGGACCACTGGCTGTATGAGACGTGCACTCGCTGCCTGCAGCACTTGGTGGACTTGTTCGTGCAGGTGGGTCGATATGGAGCAGGGTGTGTGTGGGAAGGGGGGTTCGGGTTACGAAGGTTGATTCAGTGGAAGCGAGGCAGTACGGGATCCGTACGGGATCCGTACGGGATCCGTCTGGTGCATGGGTGATTGGGCACGTCACGGTTGCGCTCTTAACACATTGCTTTACTAGCGGCGTGCTTCTCCTGTCCCATTGGTCGCTCTTTAGCCTGATGCGTGATTGGCATGTAACTCTTAATTAGCCGTGCTTGCTACACACACACACACACACACACCTCATGGTCCTTCCTTTCCCTCTCGCTTACCTTTCCTGCCCCCACACCCCCACCCCCACTCGCTTGGGTGTTTCCTGCAGTTTTACGACGAGGCCTTCACGCTGTTGTCCCGTTTGCTGGATCTGCTCCGGGGCTTCATGGTCCGCTCCCATCAGAGCCTGGCGGCCGTGGGGGTGGCGGCGTTCGTGCGGCTAGCGGTCAATGCAGGTCAGTGCGCGTGTGCGGCAGCCCACAGGGGTGGAGTGCCCTGCAAGGGGGATAGCGACAGGGGGCCTCACAGGCCCGCACATGCGCGTACACGAAGAACAAGGTGACGGTATGTAGTAGTAGTAGTAGGTGTTACAGCGCGAGTCCTAGAAAGACCCCAAAAAGGGAATATACCCCAGGGTAGGGCCATCGGGGCACAGCGGACCGCCACGCTCTGCACTACTGGTAATCCTTTATAGTTGCGCACACAATGTGATAAAGCGGCCCAGAAGCCTCCCACTCTGTAACATTACATTACAAGTAATAGCAGTGTCGTTAGTCCTCTCTGCTTGTCCCCAAATCCCTAACCTGCATACGCCCACCGCTATCCTCAACCCCGCCACAGTTCTCACGTAACGCCTAGTCCTGTCCTAAGCTCCCATCCACCTCGCACTCTCCACCGCCGACTCCGGAAATGGGGGGTGCTTTGGATGTCAGCTGTTAGTTCCTGGACTCGTTATTGTCTAATCGCCACCATCATCATCATCATCACCATCAGCATCATCATTATCATTACCATCATCACCATCATCATCACCATCACCATCACCATCAGCATCAGCATCAGCATCACCATCACCATCACCATCAGCATCAGCATCATCTCATGAAAAGGTGGTACCCTCCACCCCCCTTTCCATCTCCCCCCACCCTCCCACCCTCCCACACACCCGCCACCCGCCACCCGCCAGGCCCCATCATGAATGAGACCTGTTGGGACGAGGTCATCGCCGCCCTGCTGGCACTCCTGGAGGAGACCTCACCCGACGTGAGGGACCTCATCACACCGCCACCACGACTGAACCCGGCAGGGACAGGGACAGGGGCAGGGGCAGGGGCAGGAGCACCAACAGCAGCAGCTGCATCCGCTGCCGTTGCCGCGGGCAGCAGCCCCAGCGCCACGGGTAAGAACGCGGTCATCAGCTCCGAAATCACACCTGCCAGCGCCGGCAACAGCCCCAGCAGCCACGTGGTATTGCCCGCGGGCGGCAGCGGTAGCAGCGGTGGTGGGGCCGGTGGTGGGGGTCGTGGGCCTCTGTTTACGTTGCGTGAGGGTGTGGGTGCTCGTCGTCTAGCCAAGTTCAGATGCCAGGCGGCCACACAGCTGCTGCTGGTGCAGGGCTGCAGCGAGGTGTACGCGAAGGCGTCCCAGGTGGGTTTCTGGGGAGGGAAAGGGTGTGGAGGGCAGGGGTGGGGAGGAAGGCAGCTGGGCTGTAGGCCGTGGAGACGTGTGCGAGGGAGGTGCTCCTGACAGCCAATCCTTGGACTCTTGCTTCAGGTGATGGCGGCAGGATCATAAGAGCGTCGAAAGAGGGACACCGGTTTGCGGCCATCTTGCCCCTCCTCCCCTCTGCTGCCCCTCTCCTTTCCCCTCTCCCTTCTCACCTTCTACACTTCGCATGCTGAGCCCCGCCCTTTTGTTTTCCCGTGCATTCCCCCCCCCCTACTTGAAGTCTCTCCCACCGGGTGCCGTACGAGGCCTCCTGGACGCCCTAGATCTCATGCACCGCCATGCGCATGCCACCGACATGGACTTGGACCTGCGGCGCAGACTTGCCGTACAGCAGGTACGTACCCGGCATCCAGGCAGCAGCTGTGTGGCACGTTATGAGAACGGAACTGAGCACCGGGGCGTATGCTGCTGTGAGAGCAATAAAGCCTGGTCTCCATGAACGTCGTTTTTGTGACATGTCACCCGCCCCGTCCTGCATGATGATCCTCTGAGCTGTCGCCTTCATGTAATCCGCACCCCACCCCATGTCCTTTGCTCTTTCTTTCCTCTACAGGCCGAGGACCGAGTAGCGGAGGACAAGGCGGTGGCGGACCCGCCGCTACTTCGCTTGGAGGTGGAGGCAGCCGCTGCCTACCTCTCTGTCAACCTGGCCATCACCGCCAACGCCGGCCAGCCGGGCGCCTCCCCGGATGCGGTCGCACTGGCCCGCCTCACCAACTCACAAGAGCGCCTGGTTCGGTTGTGCCTCACCACCCTGGCGCGATACACGCTTGGGGTAAGACACGAGCTGCACGGCCCGACAGCGGGGGTGCCTGACGGTGCCGCGGCAGCTGTAGCGGCTGCACCGCCGCCACGCGACCGCCTCCGCCTGCTGGGCTTCCTGCCCGGCCTCGGCAGTGTCAGCGGCTCCGGCCAGAACCACCCGCAGCATGTTGCCGTTATGCCGCAGCCTCGGTACATCGTCGTGGGTCGTACGAGCAGTGGCGCGCCGGTGCTGATGGCGCCGCCGGCAGTGGAGTTTGCTTCGTTTTCTCCGCTGGCGCTGTCCAGTTTGGTAGCGCTGGGAGAGTTGGAGGAAGCTACCTTCCGGCGTTATCTGGGAGAGCTCTTTCCGTTGCTCACACAGCTGATAAGGGCAGACTACGCGCCGCCAGACGTGCACCGGGCGCTATCGACGTTGTTTGCGCGGCGGGTGCAGCCCATGGTCCTGGCGGCGACGACAGGGCTGGCAGCGGGGTTAGGGGCGAGTGGAGCGGCTGCAGCGGCGGGTTCGTTCGGCGGTTTGGGCGGCAGGGCGTGAAACGTCCAATATTGGGACACGGGGAAGAGGCGGAGTGGAGGAGGGTGCGAGTAGGATGTAGTGGGTGTAGGTAGCAGGTCAGGGAAAGGCAGTGTGGGTGTGCATGTGGGATTGAGGCGATAGTAGTGAGTGGGTTTATGTCACTCTGGGTGTGGAGCTCTTGACCGATGTGTTCTACGTATGTATGTACGTGCATGTGTGTAGGTGTTGTGCATGTGCTTCTTGTGATGAATGGGAGGGGTAGGTAAGCACTGCACCGGCTGTGTAGATGTGCATTAGTGTGTGATGTGTGCGTGTTCAATGTATCAATGTGTGTCTTCCTCTTCGCGTGGTGGTGCGCTGCACGTCTTTGGACTTGGGGAGAGCTGACGAGACGAAAATGTTCGACGTTTTCTTGTTTGTCTCTCTTATTCTCAGATCTGCACATTATGGACCTTTCTTGGCGATAGCCTAGATGTGCCGGTGGCTGGATTTGGCACATGCAGCAACAGAGGAAAGAAGGGTGAGCAGTGAACGGTACACACTAATGAGGTTAGCATGCTGGCGAGTTAAGTGCGGCGGGTGTTGTGCCCCGTGAACACCCAGGCCCCGTGAGGGCCCTGGGCCTCCTATGCTGGTTCTATCTGTGCACATCACATCCGCCTGATGGGTCAAATGCCGGTGGCCCAGGGATGGGTTCCGTCTGAGTGTTGGTGCCGCAGCCATTCGGCACCACCCACTGCCGCCGGTCTAACAGGCTGTAGCTGAAGCTGTAGTCCCAGCCCCTTGGGTTTTAGCCGGCCGGGATGGTGAGGGCTCCTCTGTGGACTATCGCCTTCTACCTAGCTGTGCGGGAAGGGATTATGTGTGTGTGTTACATGGTTGGGGGTTGCGTGACCCCATACCTGTAAAACTGCCTATACGAGCCGAAGGCCCAAGGGCATTATGTGTGGGAAGGGGATGGTTACTATTCAGCAGTTCACCGTGAATGCAAATCGACTGGGGGTTTCAACCAGTAGCAGGACCAGAATTTCACAGCGGCAGCAGTCTTATGCTAGCAGCCGTGTTCACTGCCTGGTCAGGTCTTGGTTGGAAGGACGAGGCTGGCCGCTGGACTGGGCAGTAAGGGTAATCCAAGCTTGTTTGCGGAGGAAGAGCGCCAAGCAGCTTTTGCGGCTCTTGCTCTCTCTGCCTCCCATCCATGCCAGATGCTCATGGCGGCGAGGCCGCACCCTCGGTCCTGCAGGCCTGCATGAATACATTGGCGGGTACGGAAGGGAACCAAGACTTTCAAAAACCAACGGTCCCCTCCATCACAGGATTCTGCTGCCGGAGAGCCATCCTCTGGTCTGCGGTGATAAAAGCGGCCGAATAACCACTAGGTCACCAGTCTCCATGGCGCTAGTGGCTGCCAAGACCACTACAGCTACCTGCTGTGTTCCTTCTGGGGGTTCGGCCATCCTGAGCCGTTTCGTGAGGGTTGAAGAGCCGGCCTACCCGCACACCGACTTGATTGACTGGCACTGACCTGCTGTTGTGTTGCCGCAAAGTGCTGTCTGCCTCGGGAATATCCTCCCGGGAAGCGACCACTTCCGCATCTGGCAGCTGTCGCCCTGCACATATGCAGATAGCCGAGAGCAAGGATTACCGACAACCAACAACTGAAAGCCTGCAAAATCCCTCTTTATATGGCTTCCCACATTGCCGGCATCCATCTTAGATATCCACAACACACCGGCAGTGTCCCGTGCCCTCTGTTCCGGCAAAACACGTTTTGCAGCTGCATAGCTGTGACCATCTGCACAGTGTAAGCCCTCCGGGGCACCTTGCCCTTGAACCCTATATACCGCTTTTCTATGCTGTTGAGCTGTCGTTCCATTTTTATCCCATGGGCGGTCAAATGTGGACGGCCCCTCCTGCCCGCTTTGCCTCGACGCCCCTGAGTGCCCCCGATATGCCTCTTGGCCTCCCAGGCCTCCGAGACTAATTAAGAAAACTAGCCACAGCTAGGAGGCCTTCCGCCATATCAGTACACAATCTAAACCAAAAGCTCAAAACGCCGGGACCCATATTTCTTCAGGTTTCATTACCGTACGGATGAAGAGGTACCTGCATGCAGGAAAAGGTGTCACTTGCTTCCATGGGGAGGAGGTGAGCCTGGTTACCGAAAATTTAATTTAAGGTTCCAGGCGCACATCAGGTGCACCCAAAACAATACAATGAAGAATTCTTGCGCACTTTTCCCCAGCGATTCAAACAACGACCCTCACGATGGTTTCATGGCGTGCCCGGGCCTGGTGTGTGCCAGCAGAAGCGGCATCTGACTGAGCGGGATCAGTGCTACAAGTGCAAGGGTTATGGCCATGTTGTGAACACCCGCACGGCCCCACAGCGGGATTGAGTGGGAGCCACATGGGGGGGTGCAGAGCGGGGTTCTTTGAGGGCCTGATTCCCGAGATGGTCAGATAGAGCATTGTATGTCACGTGAACCGCTTTGGACCGTTTTGGCACCACCCATTGTGTTGGGTTGTGTGATCAGGGTAGCAGCGCGTGCCTGGCTGTTGCACCATTGAGGTTGGTGGCCGGGGAAGCACCGAGGATAACCGTCGTTATGCGCATGTGTCTTCCACCGCGTGTGTCTTCCACTTAGGGTCTCCCCTAGACCGGGGCAGATGCGGGCCCAGTGCCGTATAACGTCAGGTGCTTTAGGCAGCGGCCTTTAAAATTAGCTCAGTCTACTAAGACCCCTCTCCCATAGGGAGCGTGGTGGGTTAGTCGCACGGTCATACGGTCGCGAAATCGATCCGAACATTCTGGCTATGCATTGAGCGGTTGGGCGGCCAGGGTGGGACGGAAGAGGTGCAGCGGGGGGCCCAGCTGCTGTGCCTGGAAAAGGAAACGAGGGACAGATGGCAATGTACCATGCGCGAAAGGATGGGGCTCGGTTTGTCCGTGCAGTGACAGCAGGTCTGATTGCATCACCGCTGAGGTTCTGAACACGAGCAGCAAGCTCCTCTCTCCCTGCCTAATGACCTCCACACATTCATGTGTGCCGATGACCCGAAAATCCTCAACCCAGGAGGCGGTGGGCCGCACCAGCCGCAGCAGCCGCAGCCAGGGGACGCGGCAGCTCGGAAGCCGCAGGTGCGTATGCGGAATTTTTCAAGAAGAGCCACAGCGGGATAGACATGGGGGAAGAAAGCAGCACTACCCCCGCGGCGGCGGAAGCCATCAGCGGCGGCGGCGGCGGCGGCAGCTCGACTGCCACCCCCTCTACCGCAGCGGCTGGGGTGGCGGCAGCGTCGTCGCGTGCCAGCGCCGGCGGCAGCAACGCTGGCGGCAGCGCCACCTCCCAGTTTATCGCTGACGCTGCGAGCCGTACGGCTGTACTGCAGCATGATGCTTTCTTAGTGTTCCCAATCGCTTCTAGAGTGACCATGCGGACGTGAGTGGGCTCAACGTGTCAAAACCGCGGGAAGTGAAAGGGGAGGCCCACATGGCCGTGTTCATAACGGGGCCCACCTGGGGATGTTGGCTGTTGGCTGTTGGGAGTTGGGAGTTTTGGTGGTTTGGATCACGGAGGGCTGTGGTGTTGAGGGCAGTGGTAAGTGTAAGGGCTTACGGGACCAACCTGGGTCGAGCCTTCCACCCGTACAAAACTACTTAACGGAGCTGGGGTTGTTGATGATGATGTCCATGTGCGGTGATAAGCATGGACATTCGCTACAATACCTCTCTTTCCAGCCTCGTAACATGACCGACCTCATACCATACGCTGACGTCCATGATCTGTGTGTGAAAACCCAAGCACTAAACACGCGCAAGAGCGCGTGTCGTTGAGGGAGTAGTGGAATCCCCTTATGACGGTTGAACGTTCATTGAGTATGTGTAAGACCCAAGGGGACATATAACAGCTGGTGCTTGTGTTGGCGCCGTCACGGTGGACGTGCGAGTGTGCGGGTGAAGGTGTGTTGGAATGGAAAAAGGGAGGGCAGATGGGACAACGTCCATGGGCCCGAGTCTCTGAAAAGTACAGAAAGTGACACCGCACGCTATGTACACACGATGGCCTCGCCGTAAGTGGAACGCGTCGGCTTAGTATCATGTCGCCACCTAAGATGGCTCCCTGATGGCTTTCGCAGGAAACGCCGCACATCACGGGCGCATCATTTCTTCACAGGTCCCCGCCGCTGTTCCAGTTACTCAACCTTCCTTTACCCTGTTTTCTCCGTCTGGAGGTCCGCACTAATGTGTACAGATCAAAGGACGTTAATGCCCCTCGATGCTCGTACTTGCCCCTCGATGCTATGGCTTCGTGCGCTCGGACAAGCAGATAAGCGTTCATAGTCACATGCTAGCCCTGAGACTGAATTCTTGTGTCATCGAACTGGTACAACACGAGTCGATGCGGGTGCTCACACCACTTGCGCCAGGCACAAACGCGTCAGTCAGAGAAATGATGACGAGAGACACGCAGAAGGGCTTTAAGACTAGCAGGGTTCAAGACCCAAAATGTTTTGAGAAGTTTTTAATGGAATCTTTGACATGGTTAAGGGGATTTTTTGTACAGGCAAAGCAATCTTACCATTTATGGTCACTGACTTTGATAATGCAAGCATTCCACATATTTGAAGGTTAATGAAAAAAATTTACAAGATAAAGTAACCTATGATTCTAAAGAAAATAAAAGTTTTTAATTTTCGCATTTTTTTGGTTATCTTCACATCTGAGGAAGGGCAGGCGGTTTGCAACGCACGCTCGTCAGCCTGTCGCCAATCCCAGGCCTCAGGCTCAGTAAGACTGTCTGTCAATATCAGGTTTCTTAGCAGAGTCTATCTGTCAGGCAATACTGACACATTTAGTCTCACCGGAACTTTCGGAGTACGGAATACCCGCGGACCAAACACCTATGGGGCCAATATTTGGATTTTCGCTATATGTAAAGATCTATATTGTATTTTATTTTGAAATGATTTTCTTCGCTGATTCTCTTGTCTGATCTCAGAAACAATTTCAACTTGTGCAACGACAACCACGATTTTCAGCAAGGCCGCATCATAAATGTACCCTGCTTTTCGAATAATTTGAGGCCTTTAGTGTATTGCATCGCGTGAGTTTGGCATGTGACTTAAACGGTCCTAGGATCTGATGGAGGCGGCACACTCGTTAGAGGCGCAAATCTGCAAGCTTGACGGTAGAATAGATGCCATTGTTGAACAGATACCAGCGTGCACGGACAGGGATGCCTTAGCAGACCTACGCGAAGAGAAAAGGCAGCTACACGAAGAGAAAAGGCTGCTCTTGGAGCTGCTACGCGAAAAGGAAAAGCTGCTTTTGGAGGAGAAAAAGTCTCTTAGGATTTTGCACGAGAAGGAGCTCGCCTTGCTGCGCAACGGTGAGTTGTGTAAGCGCAAGTGCTTGGGGCTAGGGCGAGGTTTGCGCAGACCCGGGGTTCAAATTGTTGCATTAAAGTAAACACCGGGGTCTTGGTGAAGCAGCTGACCGCGTACTAAAGTGTATAGATGCGGAAGATGCCGAAGTATGTCGGTGAAACATGATGTGGCAGGAGTGGAGAGAATAAAGTGTATAGATGCGGAAGATGCCGAAGTATGTCGGTGAAACATGATGTGGCAGGAGTGGAGAGAATAGTGCAGCGGTATATTGTGAGTGTAGTTGAAGGGTTACAAGGCGTTCAGCGCACGGGCGAATTTACGTGCATACCTTTCATCGTGGGCGCGTCACCGTGCAAGCTAAGCAACGCGTATGCATGACGTGTAGCATCAGTCCTCAGTTCACTTCTTGTAACGAACATCAGCATAGGTCCAAGCCCTCTCGCTTGGAGGGATATGCAAACAAACATCATGATAGGTAAACTCGCACGCTACCGAGCATTAAACCGAGCACGCTACGAGCAGTCCTTGTAAGGAGCAGCATATCACCCAAAACTCTGGTGTCGGTATCGGCTGTTCCAAAAAGGTGTTCCAAGCCATCATGGCCTCGGTGCGGGGAGCATGGCTGGAGCCGGTGAGTTGGTTGTGCTAGCCCAGGCTTGACCTGACCTAAGACTCCGGCTCTAGTGTCCCGCGGCGGTGTAGTATGGAAGTGTTTGAGCTATCGTGAACAGCGCTGCTGCTGGTGATCATTTCAAGAGGCTGTAGGGTGAGCAACGGCACATTTGTAGTTCTGAGTTCGGAGCGCACCAGCCCCATGTGAAACATTCCGGCATGTTGTGATTGAATCCCCGATTGTGCAACCACCGCCTCTGTCTCTTCAGGATACAGCTTGATGTGCAATAATCCTGATCTGCATACATGTGACATTCTTGTCATGCAGGCGCGGCGGCAGGACCGGGCCCCGGAAGCACGGCAGCTGAAGGTGAGACCCCATCTGCATTGCAGGGCCTCTAGGCCTGGCGCTCGTGGGAAGGGAACCGATCCTCAGGGGGAACGATTGGGGTTTGGCTGAACGCTTATGGCATTAAGACGGGTGAGGCCAATTTGAGGCTCGTCTGCCCCGTGCTACGGAAGCAAGAAAAGAAGCGGGCCTTTGTTGGGGGTGCGGAGGCCGTTGCCGGGGGTGCTGGCCTATATCGGAAGGGCAGCAGCGAGGCCATCGCGTGGTGGGGCAGGTGGGTCGTTGCTGGGGGCTGCGGGGTGAGCTGGTTGCGCCCACTCGTGTTGGGTGCGTGCTGGGAGCTGTAAGAGGCGGCAAGGGGCAGCTGGCGGGTGGCGGGCCTGGCCCCAGCACCCGCCCAACACCCGCCCCAGGGGAGCTCGCATAGAGCGCGCCAGCTGTAGGCAGGTTGGGGTGGGTGGGCGGGGCGCTCGCTCGGGCATGGCACGGTGGGTGCATGGGCTGCGGTGCAGGCCTGGGCCCCGGCGCCTATGCTGTACTGCAAGTCAGCTGGAAGTTGTTCCGTCCGTCCCTTTCTGCTGCTGCTCTGTACCCGTTCGTTCCCGCGTTGGTTGCGTTAATAAGATCCTGCATGCATTTCAACTGGGCGACCGGCCGAACTTACTGACAAGTCCAGCTGCCAAGTTGGCTGGATCACGGGGTGCTAGTGACGGGGGGCAAAGGGCTTGGCGAGAGTCGAAGAGAGAGTGAGTGCACGGCTTACCCTTGCCGAAGAGAGAGTGAGTGCACGGCTTACCCTTGCCGTGACCCCTCCCCCCCACACACAGTGGCGGAGCTTCACAGGAAGGTCAGCAAGATGGAGTCAGTTCTGCCGTTCCTAGTTTCAAAGGTGCTCATGTGGCGTGACGGTTCCACTGCAACGCACAGCAAGTCGGCGAAAGACCGCAAGACATCTGAACTGAAGTCGCAGCTGCAGTGTGCGGGGGTGAAGGGCTGCCAGCTCCTGGGGGAAGGCATCCCCCCCAACTGCGTCAGCCTTGCGCACCTGTGCAAGCTATCTTGGGCGGATGGCACGTGCCACCTGCTGGGCTTGTCCAAGGAGGACGTCTCATCACCGCGCAACGCGTTGCTGCTGTCCAAGGTACAGACACTCACGCTTGCATCGTCCTCATCCTACATGAATGCAAGCGCTGTAGCTCGGGCATGGGCACGTGCGTATGGCATGCAGAGGCGGTTCTCTTGGCCTTGATGCAGTATGCCATCTAGCCTGTGGCGGCTGACGCTGCCTGTGTTCTTGCAGCAGTGTGACCCGCCACATCACGTGTTTCCCTGCAGCCCATCGAGCGCGCCTACGACAACTCGGCTGTTTGCTTCTACGAGGACCCAGCGGACAAGAAGCTCAAGCTACACATCCTGTGGGACGAGCTCAAGTCGCAGAAGCTCGCTGACTGCCAGTGGCTGGGAGGGCCCAAGGGCAAGGGCTATGCTGAGTTGACCAATGCGTTCGGCGACACAACATACGGCGACCTGGAGGCGCGGCCCCTACAATACTACAGCAGCACGGTGGTCCCCTTTCGCCGCGTGCTCAGCGCCCATGCGCAGCTGAGCCTCAACCTGGCACAGCGGGATGGCAAGATGGCTGGGAGCTGGACCTTCCAGGACTATCGCTCCATAGAAAACGTCCTCACCTGGCTTCGAACTGCAGAGCTGCAGGAGCCGCCCATAGCAGGCAGCGTGTCGGAGTTGGCGGAGGTCATGAGCATGAGCAGTGCTCCCGCTGCACTGTAGGCATTGTCGTAGGGGCTTGCCATTCTCTTGCCGCAGTCGCAGCCGAGCTGGGTGGCAAACTCTCGTGCAGCACAGCCTCATGGCGCGGTGCTTGCTGGCCGCCATGCAGGACGTGGCAGGAGGCTGGCTGGCAGCGGCAACGTGCAGCCGCCAGCAGCGACTGCTGCGCACAGGGCTGTACGACTAGGCTGTGGCGGCGGGGCGGTAGCTGCAGCCGCGCACGGAACCGCGTGGCGGCGCTGCTGGTGGTGCTTGGTGTGCGGGCCTGGTGGCAGGGTGTCTAGGCACCGCCGAGGGTGGAATCGTGGTTGCTTACCAAGGCCGTGCGGCGCCTGCACCTATAAGGGCTGCAGGCGACTGGTATGTTTGTTGCTGGCGGGATGGAGCAGGGAGCCGCGATGATGAGGCCGTGGTGTGGTGTCGCGCGAACATCCTTGCGGTGCTGATGACTTCGGTGTGTCGCTGGTTGGCATGTGTTCCAGCGGACTAGATTTTGGCATCAAAGACCTGAATGGACAACATGATTAGGAGGCCCTCCTCCACCCCCCCTGATGCTGCACTAAAGTCGGTAATGTATTAGCGGCCTTGCCGTTGCAGCTTTTGCATTGGGGTGGGGTATCCGTCCGTGTTTCAGCTCTGTAGCCGAATGAAGCATATTCTGGTAAATAACATGAAGTGCTGGTGGTCTGTGGATGGCTGCGCTTGTGCTGGGTTGTGCTCCATGTTAGCTGTACGATTGTTGGGCTGTAGTGCGGTGCTGCTGGCCTGCCAAACATTCAATGTCTGCACTGTGAAATCCGTAATACCCACCTCAACTGGCTTTCAGCATGACGTGCGTTCCCACGGCCTCTGCAACTGGATAGTGGGCCAACCGGGTACCGTACTGCTACACGTGATTCGTGATATCAAAATTCGTGAAATGTTATTTTTGGGCCCTGAGATTTTCACGGCGCGCACCAGAATTCGTGAAAGGACCGTGGTGTTAGGTGGTCGGGATTTTCACCGTGAAATTGCCCCCCTACTTCCCATCCCACCGCGTGTATCTCGGGGTTGGGCTTGCGGCACATCGCATCTATAAACACAGCGTCACCACATGGCTCCCTTTAACAGCTCCTTGTATGCACCACACACTGTCGACATGTCGACACATGTCCGGGTTGGAGCGTGCGCACATGCGCACCAGAATATACGTGAAACGGTGCCTCCAAAAACCGGTCTGGATTTTCACCTGCTCATCAAGAGTGGAGAGAATAGTGCAGCGGTATATTGTGAGTGTAGTTGAAGGGTTACAAGGCGTTCAGCGCACGGGCGAATTTACGTGCATAACTTTCATCGTGGGCGCGTCACGTTGCAAGCTAAGCAACGCGTATACATGACGTGTAGCATCAGTCCTCAGTTCACTTCTTGTAACGAACATCAGCATAGGTCCAAGCCCTCTCGCTTGGAGGGATATGCAAACAAACATCATGACAGGTAAACTCGCACGCTACCGAGCATTAAACCGAGCACGCTACGAGCAGTCCTTGTAAGGAGCAGCATATCACCCAAAACTCTGGTGTCGGTATCGGCTGTTCCAAAAAGCTGTTCCAAGCCATCAGCGGCGTCCATGTCACCCACACGGCTCTGAACGACTTTTCTGATCTTATGTTTAATTAAGTTTGTGTATGTTATATTTTTTTGCGCAAGTTTGTAATTTGACTTTACTCTGAACAAGGTGCTGTATGCGTTGCGCTACCAAAAGCGCGCCCCTTTGCTTGCACAAAAGTGCCGCTTCGCCAAACGCTTCCTCTTCCCGCGGCCGTTTTATGAGCCCAGTCTTGCAAGCTAAGACGTATGCTTTCGGTGCTTTCAGTTACGGCTAAGCAGCTACCCACATTTCCGGCCTGCATGCCGCGTGCGACTGTGGCCAACATGCCCTCCTGCGCAACGCGCTGGCACACCGCGGCCTTTCGCCCAAATAAATTACGTACACTTGTACACGCGCATTTTGAGAATCACACGCGTTCATCCGCGCGGTAATCTTCGCTCCTGGCTTTTGGGGCGTCTTGTACGGACCGTTTATTCGGCACAGTACGACCGGACACAATTGTGCGGGGGGCTGCTTAAACACTGGGGTCCTTGTGAAGCAGCTGTCCGCGTTTCCAAAGCACGTATGGTGATGTGGAAGGTGCCGAAATACGTTTGCGAGGAACAGAACGGGGCGAGACTGGAGAGGAAAGTGCAGTGGCTCACTGTAATGTGAGTTTAGTGTAAGCGAGTTACAGGGTGTTTGGCGCACGGCGGAATGTACATGCAGTCTTGTCGTCGTGCGCGTATACAAGAACAACAGCAACAACAAGAACGCGTTTACAGTACACGTCGCGTCGGTCCTCTGCAATCTTTTAGTAACGAAGGATAAGGCATAGGTACAAGTCTTCGCGCTTGGATGGACATGCCAGAACAGGCAACATGATGGGTGAACTCGCACGTGACCAAGCATGCACCCGAGCACGCGACGAGCCGACCTAGAAAGGAGCAGCGCCCCTCCCCCCCAGCGCTAACGCAATAGACCATCCCAAGCGCTGGTGTCCGTATGGGCACCAGCCGCAGTTCACACACGAGTCACAGTCGGACATGTATGCGACGTGAAGTGCGAGCGTGCCTAAATACAACAGCCACTGCTCAATGTCCAGAAGGCTCGGGCGTTGTCGTGGAGTTGCTGCCTGAAGGTACAATGGGCACCAGCAGAGCATGTCAAGATGGTGGTTGCATGTGACAGCTGGACAGGCGCGTCGGTGCACAGCATGCAAGGCATGCATTCTGTTCGGTAGGGTGCAGCGTGGCATGGAGGCTAGTAGAGCCAGAAGATAAGGCGCCTACCTGAAGCTGAGGGGCCATCTTCGCACCCCGCCAGGCGAGGAGCGATCGCGCCCTCCGCCGGTTGGCGACGCCGCTGCTAATGCCCACCGGTCAGCAATGTTGACGGGCGGCTTGGCGGCGGTGCCGGTGGAGGAGCCGGACGGCAGGCTCGGTGGAGGTGTGCCGTATGCACCCAAGTTGTACCTTCAGGCAGCAACTCCTATTGGGTAGCATGGGATGTCACGATGAGGACGTCCTGCACGTGCACTACACAAACGCGGAGTTTAATGTGCTCCTCCATATTGCTCCGCCGTGCAGGTGCTGGGGAGGCTGCTGGCATGGGCATGTAGCACTTGGAAGCGCATCACGTCCCAAGACTCGGTAATGGCTCCCACCACGGTCGCCAGCAGAATGTCAGGCGCGGGCACATCAGTGGCACCTGCGGCAATGAGAGCATGACGCACGCAGTCCAGACACGTTGCATGGGCATCGAGCGGCACGACAGCACAGCCGCTAATGTCGCTGCGTGCATACAGTGGCACCGGAAGTTGGCCTGCATAGCAGCACGTCAGCAGTGAGCCCCGTTTCCAAGATGATGCGCGTAGACTTGGATGTAGGTCAGCAGTGCCTTCAGAACAGCCCGAACGAGGGTATGCAAGGGGGGGTGGTGCATTATGGTGGAACGAGGAATGCCAAAGCGCCCGGCACATGCTTGCTTGCTGAGTGCGGCTTGGCCCTGGCAGGGTTGAGAATAAGTCAGGCCCCTTGTGGGAAGCGTTCTGCAATGCGTCAGTGATCCTTAACCGCCTGGTACGTGCTGGGGAAATACTGGACCTGCGGCACCCATGCCAAGCGGGTTTCAGGCGGGGTTTTGGCACTGCTCACCACCTCTTTGTCAAGCAACACCTGGTCAGGCGGCATCGGATCGCGGGACAACCGCCGTTGATAATAGTACAGATTGACTTTGAGAAGGCCTTTGATAGGGTGCCTCGCGAGCACATGTGGCTTCGGTTGCAGGAGAGGGGGATTAGCGGCCCCATGCTAGGTGCTCTGAGAAAAGCGTACGAGAAGGTGTCCATGGTGATGAAGGTAAATGAGAAAGTGGGGGGAGAGTTTGAGTCTAAGCAAGGAGTGAAGCAAGGGTCTCCTTTATCTACGGAGTTGTTTGGACTCTTCATCGAGACACTAGCTGATCTGATTGATACTCACGACCTTGTAGAAGCTGGTGCACGTAAGTATGACGCACCCCTTGTGGACAGCAAGCGCGTCTCCATACTGTTGTATGCAGACCAGGGTTCGACACCCCGTACGGGGCCCGTAAGTTTTTGGCCTTTTTTTGGTATCCCTGTCCGGGAACGTAGGACTTTTCGGTGGCTCCCATAAAGATTTTGGGGCGCGAAGCGCCCCGTACGGGGCCGCCCCCGGACCGGCCGAAGGCCGGTTACGGTGGCTCCCGTAAGGATTTTAAGGATTTATAAGAGGCCGTACGGGGCCCTGTTGGGGAGAGGACGGACCATATAAAGGATAAGGCCACACACTTGGCAGACATAATTCATATTGCAATATTTAACTACACTTTTCATAATACTTTTATAGCTTCTGGTCTGTAACATCCAGCGATGGCAGACAATGAGTCGTCAGGAGGTGACCAAGGGCCTCCTCAAAGTTCTTGTCATCTTTCCCTCACGGTACTTGTTCGCTATCGGTCTCTCAGCAGTATTTAGTCTTAGAAGGGATTTACCTCCAAATTAGGGCTGCATTCCCAAACAACCCGACTCGTGGAAAGCACCTGGTGCAGGCACAGGCCATCCCACCAGTCAGGTTACTTGCGCTTACGGGTTTTCAACCCGCCAACTCGCATACATGTTAGACTCCTTGGTCCGTGTTTCAAGACGGGTCGATCAACGCTTTTCTGCCAGAGTCTTTAGGATGCGGATCCCGAAGGACAAAGCAACCTTCACACCTTGGTCATCTCGGCGGCATCGGCCGGGTTACCTGGGTGGACCCAACTGTTTTCCCGCCAAGACAACCCACTCTGACCAGCACCCAGCACATTCAATGGGCCGTTAGGCACACTTAAGCCTGGGGGCACACACAAGCGCTAATCGCTTCCCTCTCAACAATTTCAAGCCCTCCAAGAAGCGCGCCACCTTAAAATTGTCGGACCTATGGGGCTCTGGTAAGCTCGCTCATCTATTGTGGGAACGGAGTTGGTTGTTGCCACTCCTCGCCGATCTCATGTTCGGTCCGGACGCAGGTGGAAAGCCTGCAAGCCAACCTGTTCCCACAAAGAAAGTAGATGATAAGCCTTGCAAAGAAGGTAGGGTAGGGACTCGAAGCTGATTGAAAGGAGCCGCAGGCCTGAAAGTTGACCGAAAGATTTGTGTTATAGGCAACCCCATCGATGCTCCTGAGGAGCTTGACTCTACGGAGCCTTGCACTCAGGAGGCCGAGCAGCAGCAAGCTAGTGGACCTGTCTGCCGAAGACGCGGGCCCATCGGCCACGAAGCAGCCGACGCCCAAGGTCCCTGTAGCCGACGACACCGCCCAACTCTACATGAGTAAGCACGGCTGGTTTACGACAACTGGCAAGCGACAACTGGCAAGCGCAACCACAAGGGCCATATCCTTGGTGGCTGCAACGTCTGCCAGAAGCACAACCCGTCGGGCGCGGCTAAGAAGTACATCGAGAAATGTGCAACCGTCACCGACAGAAACGACCTGCTTTCCCACGAGAAGAGCGTGTGTCACCAGCGGGCGGTGGTGATCGCAAGGGCAGCCACGGGGGCAGGTCCTTTGAACGACTCCGTCCGCAGGGGTGCACAGCGTGCTGCTATTGCCCTCTCCTCTATTACCCAGCTGCTCATCCTTTGCGTGCTGTGGATGATCAACGAGATACCGATGAGTCGTGCGTGGATGAGGATTTTGATGAAGATGAGGATGAGGAGGACCAGAAAGAGGAGCAGAAGGGATGGGCGGCCGCGGCGGCCAAGGCGCTTGGCTTTCGCTGAGTGTGCTGTGTCCCCGTGTGTAATGGTTCACGAGAAAATAACGAAAATAACGTTTTAGAGGGCAAAAAAATGCAAAGCGTCACTTTCCACAGCGTTTCAGCCAAGGACAATGCCCCCATAAAGGTTTTGCGGGGGTTACGGGGGCCCCTGTAAGGTTTTCGGCCGGTACAGGAGCCTGGTACGGGGGCCCCTCCCTAAGGAAAATTTGGGAGGTACGGGGGAGCCCGCAAGTTTCAGGAAGGTCAGTGTCGAACCCTGATGCAGACGATGTTAGTCTGCTAGCGACGTCACTAGAGCGAATGTCTGAGTTGCTGCATCTTGTGGACTTGTTTTGTGAAGCTTTTGGGATGCGACCAAATGTCTCAAAGTCTGAAAGGCTTGTTTTTGCATGTGATGGCACCCAGCAGTCGGAATTTAGCGAGAGATGTCAACAGTTACGGCTATCAGGCCAGGTAGTACCTGCCAAAGATAGCGCTCGCTATCTGGGCTTGGTATATGGGCCAGAACGGCCTTTTAGTGCATGCCGTCAGCAGTTGTGTGATACAGGTCGGTCCGCTATGTTTTCCTTAAGCGCAAAGCTGGACAAAATGAAGCTGTTTGCCCCCGATGTGCGAATGCGGTGTTTTGCAACCCAAGTCCGAGCAATTCTGTTGTATGGCTGCCAGGCGTGGGGCCCTTTTGCGCTGGCAGAGGTCGTGGACAGGGTGGGAAGGCGGCGGGATAAAGCCAACCTTGCGGAGGGCATGTTCGAAGCCTGTTTGAAGGATAGTGCAGTCCAGCTGCAGATTTTAATCATGAGGCAGGTAGTGGGGACGGCACGGCCATCCCACAGGCTGTTGTACGCGGAGCTGGCTGAACTCCCCTTACAATATTACATGGTGAAGCAGATCCTCCGTTTCTGGAACCGCCTTCAAAAGCAAGTTGGATCCATTGCTCATGCCGTTTTACGGCAGGAGATAACCGATGCCCTGACCAACCCGGAATGGGAGGGTTGGGGAATCTCAATGTTACGACTGTTTTCCTTCTTGGAGTGCAACATTTGGAGCGGAATACCGCAAGAAGTCGTGGGGGTAAAGGAGCGTGTTGATTGGTTGCTGAGTAGACCTCTACCCGAAGGAGCAATGATAACGGCACTAAGAGAGCGTTTGATGAGCGGCTGGGACCATACGCGTCTGACTGTCTTGCCAGAGGAGTACCCATCAGATGGGAAGCAACCGGGAGTGCAAATGGCAAAGTATAAGCACTGGATGGGGCTGCCCTTTTCGGGAGCCGCAGCCGTCATGTGGCCAACACATGCTAAGGTTTTCATTCCTCGTTTAGCACATCGTAAGCTAATGCAGTTTCGTTTATGTTGCTGGGCTTTGGAGGCAAACAGAGCACGAAGGGGCAAGTACCATGTCCCCAGGGGGCAGCGGTTTTGCCACTGTTGTGGTACTAATTGCCGAATTGAGGATGAAAAACACGTGTTATTGGAATGCCCAGCCTATAATGATATTCGTGCTGAAGAGGGATTCGATCATCAACAGAGCATGTTGGAGGCCATGCAATGGGAACCCGCACATCTGGCGAGGATGTTGGAACGTATGTGGGCTCACCGAAACTCAATTACCCCCTTTGGACGCTAGTCTGGGCCGATGTGCGGTGTTTTTCCTTTTCTCCGTGGCTTTTAGGCGTTGTAGTATTGCCCTTGGGCCTTCGGCTCGTATGGGTAGTCTTACAGGTATGGGGTCACGCACCCCCCAACCATGTAACACACACGCACACACAGAACAGCCTGAACCGTATTGCCACAACTGCAGCAAAGCCCTCGACACTCCGCGAATCACATGCCCACATTGGCAGGCGCTTACCGGTGCCGCAGAACGGGTCAACATTTCCTACACGATCGCGGGTTGGTTGTGAATGGATTAGCATGGATGTCCTATCGGCTGTACCGCCGTCGCACACTGAACCACGCGGACCTGTCGGATGGGGTGTTATGCAGCAGACAGTTACGCAGCCAGTGTAGCTGTATATGGACACGGTTGGCGGTTGAAATGCACCTCGTGATCCCACTTTCCACAGTCACCAGGATAGGAAATGGCATAATGCTACATTTCTTGGGCACTGAATAGAGGCGGACTAATGTGGGCACGTACCAGATGAGCGGTCCTTCGATATACCACGGCCATAACCACAACTATGCCGCCCCTTGGTTCTCGCCTTACCACGTAAACGCTGACCGACACCCGTCGCCCAGAAGCGCGCCGCGTCTTCATCTGCAGAGGCACATGCATGCTTGGTTGATTCTTGAGATGCGACCCGCGGTCTTTCGTGCTCGGAAGCCTGCACTCGCGTACCGGATATGTTGGCGATGTTGCATAGACGCTGCACCTCGGCTTCCGTGGGCAATGCGTACGATGGTCGACCCCGCCGACCAAAACTACACGTGCTCAACTGAAGACATTCCCGGTGGATGTGCAGCAGCTCTTGAGCCTGCTGCTGGCTGACGTCCTTCCGGAGCTGCTGCAACACGGCTAACGCAGGCACGGCCGTATGCGCAGCAAAAAGCTGTTCCATGCCATCAGCGACGTCCATGTCACCGACACGGCTCTGAACGACTTTTCTGTTTTATGTTTAATTAAGTTTGTGTATGTTATATTTTTCCGTGCAAGTTTGTAATTTGACTTCACCCGAACAAGGTGCTGTATGCGTTGCGCTACTGAAACCGCGCCCGTTTGCTTGCACAAAGTGCCGCTTCGCCAGACGCTTCCTCTTCCCGCGGCCGTTTCATGCGCCCAGTCTTGCAAGGTACGTTGTTTGCTTTCTGTGCTTTCAGTTACGGCAAAGGAGGCACCCCATTGTCCGGGCTGCATGCCGCGTGCGACTGTGGCCAACATGCCCTCCTGCGCACCGCGCTGACACACCGCGGCCTTTCTTCGCCAAAAAAAGACATACACTTGTACACGCGCATTTTGCGAATCGCACGCGCGCACCCGCGCGATAAAATTCGCTCCTGGCTTTGGGCCGTCTTGTACGGTCCGTTTATTCGGCACAGTACGACCGGACACAATTGTGCGAGAGGCTGCTTAACAAGTTACACGTTCTGCACAAATGCGGAGGACCCCCACGCATACATCTATTCCCCTTCGGGATGGACATGTGTCTGCCATATGGGGCATGCACTATGCATTCCGTGTGGTAAATCACGCTGCCATCTGCCGCTCAAGGGTGTTGCGCCCACCCTAGTAGTTATACACCAGGGTTCTTCACCAGGGTACCCAAAAATTTCGGCCGTGTCCGAAACCCTCTGAATAATCTTTCGGGGCCCTCCCCGAAAATTTTCCTGTCAGCCGGAGAGTGCTTTCGGGTACCCCGAAACTGTCTGAAGCGGTTTTCGGGGTAAATTTTAGCTGGATTCTATCGTTATATGCTAGGACGGCTGAGTTAACAGGTGTTTGACTTTATTTTGGAACAAAGGAGAAATATTTCAGCAAAGATTTTACCCAAAGCCAAGGAGGCGCCGCTCCTCATCCACCTCTGCGGCAATCGCCTCCACCACACCTGCCACATCATCATCCGTCATGGGTAGTCTTACAGGTATGGGGTCACGCACCCCCAACCATGTAACACACACACACACATCATCATCATCATCCGTCTCCTCAGACGGGTATACCTCATCACTTGCCACACTCTCGACCTCCTCGTTATCAGAAGGATAATAGGCCTCAGCAATTTCACTGCCCACACTGCCCTCATCATCACTCTCATCAGTCAGAACACAATCGCCCACCTTGGCAATACGGTGCAGGAGCCCATCCGGGTTCTTTGCAACATACTCCTCAGCAGCTTTAAATCACAAGGGGTTGGCATTTCATATCCACGGTTGGACCGAGTAATCCAACACGCAGAAGGAATCAATGGACGGGACAGCCAGCTGGTTATGCAGCCTGTTCTTGGTAATGCGGTGGACACTAAATCAGCCAACTGGGGAGGGGGATGGAGGGAGAAGGATTGTATGAATGTATGTAAGAGGGGATTTAACAGTTTGCCAAGGGCGGGCCGGGGGAAGTTGATAGAAGGGGGCAGGGCGCGGGGGCGAGCTGGAAGTGCAGGATTGGTGTGTTGGGGGCAGGTGGGGCATGAGGTGGCGGTAGTAATGGCAGAATAAAAAATCCCCATAAAAAGCAATTTACACAGAGAAAAAGAAGGCTTCAGTATGCACAGATAATGATCTGGTAAGAGGCAGTAGTAATTGGCTCACCATCATCCGGTCCAAATCTTCCCCGGGGTGGGGTTTTCTGAGAGCCATGGACAGTTGTCCATTTCCCGGGCGCATCCTTCTACCAGTGTACCTTACGATACCATCCTCCGCAAGCACCACCCTCACTCTGCCCACGCGGCCCACAGGAAAGCCAGTGGCATCGCAGATCTGGCGGCGAGTGGCACCCCCGTTGCCGGCGCCACGAGGCGCAACATCTCGGGGAACACTGGGTTCGCCGCCGCCGCCGATGACGACGGGGGGATTGACGACGCGGACCTGGCGGCTGCGGCTGCGGCCGCGGCTGCGGCTGCCGCGGCCGCAGCTGGCGGCACCGGCGAAGGGAAGGTGCCGGCTGGGATTGTAGGAATGCATGACATGAGTGGAGCAATAAGGGCTACGGCTCGGCACACGGAAGCCGAAGTTCAGTATTTCGAACCCATCCCCGGTGTACACGTGTGTTTGTGTGGGGGGCCGGGGGGAAGGAGGGGTTGGTGGTGGTTGGCTCCCAATCCAAACCTGCAGCAAAACACATGTCATGACCGACGTTTTGCCTCACGTCGTCGACACGCGCACCATCTCCCGCTTCTCCGTCGCGCGTAATTTGGTGTTATCCTAACCTTTCCCTCGCCCTTTGATTGTGTGGCTGTGGCTGTGGTTGTGTCTGTGGCCGTCTCCTAAACGGACGAACGAACGCACTTGGGGTGGTGGTCAGGTGTGGAGTTTCTTCACCGCGAGGGCATGTTGGGCGCCTTTCCGGAGGACGTGGCCAGCTTCCTCACTCGCGCCGAAGGACTGGACAAGACCACCATCGGGGACTACCTGGGGGAGAGGGACGAGTACTGCCTCAAGGTGAGACGGCGGGGCACAGCGGGATGGGAGAAGGAAACAGACAACGGCTCCAGGGAGGCAGCACGGGTCGGGAGGTGGTTCCACGGAGAGAAACGTTATTAGATGGACCAGGGCTCGGGACGACGCGAGAGTGTATAGGGCTGAGCTGAATGTGTTGCCTGTATTGTCTGGAAGAGTGCGGGTAGGGGGCGGTCTGCGAGTGGGAGCGCAGGTGGTGGCTTAGGGTATAAGAAATCAGAGGGTCTGCGGAAGATGTGATGTGATGTGGGTTGTGGCTGGGAAGCATGTGTGAATCACCCGAAATGAGGGTCGTGTGTGGGAGGTGCTGCGGAGACCTCGTTCTGGGGATGTGGTTAAACGTGTGTGAAATTTGCGGAATGAGTGGAATTGAGGCATTCGGACACACATAAAGCTGCGCGTCCATTGCACCCATGTCGGTGGACTTGCGGTGAGAGGAGCCGTTGGTAAACCGTTGGAGGCCCGATGGCCAAGTACAAGTACAACCTTCCACGCAACAACGCGATATCCCCGGCCCAGCAGGGAAATATTGCATCCTTCAGATGATTTGCGTTTCAGCAGTAGCAGCAGCAGGCGGAGTGGACTCCCAACCTACCATGGCACAACCAGTGCTTAGTGCACAGTCCCGCCCTCCACCTCTCTCATAAGCACTTGCCGCGACCACGTCCCACGCCTCCACCGCCTGCAGGCCGGACCCCTGTGGCGCCTCCTCCATGACCTCGTGCTTGTCGTACTGGCGGACTGCCCCTCCGGCCCAGCCTGCCAGGCGGCTCTTTCCCGCCAATGGAACCAGTTGTCCCTAGAGCTCCCGGAAGATGCAGAATTTCCGTACGAAGGTATTATGTGCGGTACGGCAGCAGTACAATCCGTACGGCAGCAGTCCGCAAAGCTTACTACCCGCCAGGCCCCCATTTTGATGCGAGGCATTCATTGCAGCTGCCATCAGCAGCAGCAATCGCCAGCTTATGTAGGTCATACACACACACACACACCGACAACCAACAACTGAAAGCTTGCAAAATCCCTCTTTATATGGCTTCCCACATTGCCGGCATCCCTCTTAGATATCCACAACACACCGGCAGTGTCCCGTGCCCTCTGTTCCGGCAAAACACGTTTTGCAGCTGCATAGCTGTGACCATCTGCACAGTGTAAGCCCTCCGGGGCACCTTGCCCTTGAACCCTATATACCGCTTTTCTATGCTGTTGAGCTGTCGTTCCATTTTTATCCCATGGGCGGTCAAATGTGGACGGCCCCTCCTGTCCGCTTTGCCTCGACGCCCCTGAGTGCCCCCGATATGCCTCTTGGCCTCCCAGGCCTCCGAGACTAATTAAGAAAACTAGCCACAGCTAGGAGGCCTTCCGCCATATCAGTACACAATCTAAACCAAAAGCTCAAAACGCCGGGACCCATATTTCTTCAGGTTTCATTACCGTACGGATGAAGAGGTACCTGCATGCAGGAAAAGGTGTCACTTGCTTCCATGGGGAGGAGGTGAGCCTGGTTACCGAAAATTTAATTTAAGGTTCCAGGCGCACATCAGGTGCACCCAAAACAATGCAATGAAGAATTCTTGCGCACTTTTCCCCAGCGATTCAAACAACGACCCTCACGATGGTTTCATGGCGTGCCCGGGCCTGGTGTGTGCCAGCAGAAGCGGCATCTGACTGAGCGGGATCAGTGCTACAAGTGCAAGGGTTATGGCCATGTTGTGAACACCCGCACGGCCCCACAGCGGGATTGAGTGGGAGCCACATGGGGGGGTGCAGAGCGGGGTTCTTTGAGGGCCTGATTCCCGAGATGGTCAGATAGAGCATTGTATGTCACGTGAACCGCTTTGAACCGTTTTGGCACCACCCATTGTGTTGGGTTGTGTGATCCCGTGCGCCACCTAGTCATCGTGTTGTGCCCGAGAGTGGCACAGGGCCCACCGTGAGGCAGGTCGTGGAGACTGTCATTCTTGCTTGTTGCGGCTGGTATGCGTGACACCCGGGACTTGCATACTTGGGACCAAGGAATTGGATGACGGCGCAACAAACGGTCCTGAACACGCGTCGAAACCCGGCTGTGGGATTGGCAGAATTGTTTGGTTGCAAACGACTTTCCCGACTTCCCCCATCGCCTCCTCCGCCTCGACCCGCTTGCTAGCAGCCAATAACAGCTGACGGTTCCACTGCGGTATCACAGCAGTCTGGGAGGTCCAAGGACTCAATCCCAGCCCACTAGCATCGCCCTACGCAAGCGCTGGATTGGGTCCAAGCAGAGCTTCTAACCCTCAGCAATGGCGTCGTTCGTGGTCTTTCCCAGCTGATCGGGTGGGGCGCCGCCCCGCCGCGCCCCCTGCTCCTCAACAAGTTCGCGGTTCACCTTCTGGAAGGCGTGGTAGACCCGGTTGAGTTCCCGATTCTCGCGCTTGAGGATCTTCTGCTCCTTGCCGGCCCTCTTGCTCCAACCGTCGCACACAAAGTCCAAATCCTTGAAAGGGCGCTCGATGATGCGGACTTCTCGGGGACCAGGAGCTCTGGGCGGGTGGTTCCAAATGCTGATTTTGAATGGGCGAGGGATGCTTCGGAAGCCGCCAGTTGCAGCTTCGCCGACAAGTAAATATCATATGCCTGGCTAATGGCTCCGGTAAGTTTTGTCTTGTCAGTCCGAGTTAGAGAGCATGGTCAAAGCTCTTTTGACTGTCCGCCTCCTGAACAGCTGTGTGGTCAACGCTTCTATGTCGGCTAACAGGCTCGCGCGACTGGTCACCTAGTTTGCGTTTATTGACGGTCATCATACAAGTGCCGCTTTATATAGCGATATCCACAATTTCTAGTCCAAACAAGACAGCCATGGTTACCGAATGCGACTCTGCTTCTGGACGCTGTAGGCTAGGCAGAAGCCGGAGCGGAAACTTTTTTTAACTTTCGGTACTGCCAATAAGAACTCGCGAAAATTATCGTTTTCGCACTCCTGCGACTCACACTAGCTCTGCACGGTCAAGCCGTACACACCAACGACCTTCAACCGAGTTCGCTCTCGGCAAAGACACAGAAGCCCTCCTTGGTTTTCTCTCCTTTCACTCAGAAACTTACAGTTTAGAAGAACGCGAGTTGCGCATGGCAGCGCCTACATTGCTTCGCATGGCAACGCGATGTTACGAGCTCACGGACGTTCTCCATGTGGGTTGATCCCAAGAGGAGGTTTTCGTGTGTTCCTGATGTCAGGCGGGGCCCCCACGAGCCCCCATGACCCCCATGTCCGGCAGCAGGCAGGGACACTGAGCTAAGGCAACACGTTATCCACTCGTGAACTAAGTTAAGTTGAGATGAGTTGTTTACTTCAGGCTTGTACGGTCCGGTTGTGTTTGATTTGATATAAGGATGAGATGTAAGGATAAAATGGGGTATTAAGGGGATACGGCACCTAGCGGTCAGCGGTCGTGTCGAGGTTCAGGCCGACCGTGTAATCAACCGTGTGACAAAACACAACACGTTGTCAGTTGTCCTAACATCCTAAAACCCCCCTCACCCAACACGCGTCTCCCCTGCCGTACCACGAACCACCACCACTTCCCTCCCGTTTCCCCTTCCTCTGAAATCACAAACAGGGGAAAGAAGAATATCGTTGGGAACTACTTCATTAATTAGTAGTTAGTAGTTCGTCCAAACCAATGTAACAAATCAAACCAACGCAAAGCGGGGACAACAGGACATAGGGCCAGCACGATAACATCACTGTCATCGTGGCGTCGACAGAGAGTCGCAAAATAACATCAACAGCACAAAACTGCCGTACGTCTCGTCCGTACCACACACACACGGACACCAGTGCATACTCAGTTCCCTGCTCGTACTCCCCGTACACCCCGAAACCAGTCAACACCGCCATTAGGCGTTGCGGTGGTGGCCGCATATACTCGCTGTAGTCTATTTCCCTCTCGCAATCCCCCCAGTATTCTTCACTACACGTCCGAGCAGTGGAAGTGGCAAGATCAGGACAACGATGCCATGCGGTTAAAACAGTTAAAACGGTTAAATGGACAGTTACTGGCAGTCTAGAGCCCTAAAAGGAGCTCTGGCGCTCTCCCTCTGGGTGCCGACGGAGGCCGTTACGAGAGAGACAGAGAAGAAACTGACGGCGGCGCCGAAGCAGCCACTGGCGGCGCGACGACGTGTACATCCTGTCGTACCTGGTCACGGGGTACATTTTCAATTGCCGTTCGGCCCTCCACATCAAGTGACCTCCCCCCTCGCTCCCGACCCAGCCGCCGCGGCCCGCAGTGTACGGCACTCGGGCGCGTGTCGGGGCCAATCTCGCCGCTGACATTCCTCACTACAGTACGACACCTTCAAGCAGCCGCCGCAGCGGCGCAGCTTGACGGGGCCACCGACGCCATTGACGCCGACGCCACCGCAGCCTGTCGATCCCAAACACCTCCCATCCTCGCCGCCAACAGCAGGAGCGTCAGCGGATGTACATGGAGAGCCGTCAGCAGCAGCAGCAGCAGTAGCATGTGATGGTGGTGGTTGTGGTGGTTGTACCGCTACAGCCGACGGCTCAACATCGGAGGTCACCGTCCCGGAGGCACCCCGCGTCGACGTCGAAGGTGACCAGCCGCATGTCGTACACATTCGTACGTACACAGGTCTATGAGGGAGACGAACCGGCCTGGGACTGGAATCCCCTCCTACCCTTCCTCCACCCTCTCCTCCCCTTATCCCGCCTGCTGCTACTGCCGTGACTCCACAACAACCGCCATCTTCACCTTCAACGATCGACTCCATCCCTAACCCCATCTCCGTCTTCCCTACCGGCTGCTCCGGAGCCGTACAGGCCGCCGTACGTCCAAACCCAACGCCTCGACATTTCCCCTCCCCCACCGGATCCGCTGTCGCCGCAACAACCCGGGTCCCGCTTTCATCGTCTGTGCTACTGCCACTGTCGCCACCTCCGTCGCTAACGGAAATCCTGCTGCCGTTACTCCTGCTACAGCCTCCACTTGTCGTGTCTCCGTCGTCCGTGCCGCTGCTGTCGTCGCTGCTGCTACTGCTACTGCTGTCGTCGACGCCGCCGAGTGCCGTACGAGCCGCCAGGCCTCGCTGTCGCCGTTGTGCTCTTGCCACACTCGCGACCAGCATTTGCCGCAAGCTGCGGCTGCCCTTGATTACTCCGGGGCTGTGAAGGTGCGGAGGGTGTGGGGGGACTCGCCGCCCGCCACCGCCACCGCCGGCAGCGGCTCCGGTACCTGCCGCCGTTGCTGCCGCTGCCGCTGCCGCTGCCGCTGCCGCTACCTCCCCCTTGGTGGCTCTGAAGCGGTTGGTCACAAAAGTCCGTGTCAGTGGGGAAGGGGGGGAGGGCCACAATATCGCATGAAGGGTACAATACAAGGAGCATCGTGAACTGCTCGTACTCAAGACCTAATCCGTAGTCGTTCTACTTCCTGGCAGTACCAGTCGCAGTAGCAGTCGCAGGCCTTACCTTCGCCCCGGCCGGGCTGGCTGACCCTCCAGCCGTACTCTGTACGACGTCCAGTCCACCCCTGGAGAACAAAATCCCTCCTGCAGCACCACAAATTAAACACACACAACAACATAATTAACAAAGTGGACCACAAGACGGGGGGGGGTGTTCGTATGCGGCTGCTGTTGCTGCTGCTGTTGCTGCTGCTGCTGCTGCTGATGATGATGATGATGACGACGCAAGTAACCCACGCGCAACTGCATACAGCATACACTTCCATACCGTACAGTGCCCAAAGCCGCAGCCCGCCGAGGGACTCCCAAGCGGGGGCGAAAGAGCGGGAGAGGGGGCGTTACAAAGAAGTAGAAGAAAACAACCCAATGCAACACGAATATCCCCAAACACGCAGTAAAAAGAAGAGGAAATGGGGGTGCAGTAGCTAGGTTCAAGTGACAAGAAATGAACCACCTCAGGGAGCTCAGTACCAGCAGTGTTTTACAATCCACAAGGACTACACTCCTCAGTAACAACCACACACACATGCGGACAGAGTAACGGAACGACACGACATCCTCTCATTTATAAAAGCCAATCCCCGGCTGTACGGCGCCCACCTGTAATTGACGTGCGGTCACTTGTACGGCATGGAAGTGTCGTGATGCCGTACGACGGTTGACCTGGGCGAGGAGGGAAGAAGTCAGGCGGCGAAGGTGGGGGTGAGGGAGTTCGTGGGAGGGAGTCAGCGTTTTGACATCGTACAGGCGTACACACACATACATACACATGCGTCTCCCTCCAATCCCCCCGCTCCCGGCGGCCACTGGCGGGTTCGTTTCCCGTTTTATTAAAACCCCCTAAACCCCAAAACCATCCTGCCTCTAGTAGCCCCTCCGCCCACTCCCCAGCCATCAACCGAAGTTTTAAAATACCTTGCTATTCTCCATCTACTCACATACGTACATACAAACGTACCGCGTCTCCATCCAGTTGGTGGTACTCCAGCTCCACCACCCCCACCGCCCCCCGGCTGTTGTGGGGCCCCAGCACCGACCCACGGGACACCAGTACGCGAGCACCCTCAAGAGCGGCGGATAAGCTACTGCAGCCACAGCCGGAGGCGGTGGCGGCGCCGCCGCTGGCACCATTGTTGGTGCCGTACGTCGCGTGCGCGCTTCCGCCTCCGCCGCTGCTGTACAACAGTTCATGGTATGCCGCCAGTGCTTTTCGTTTGACCAGCGAGACTGCGAAACCCCGAGTATTCTACGCGTATGTGCCGCGGTGGGGGGGTTTGGGACGGGAGGAAATATGTTTGAGTTTTTTGGCGGGGCGGGGTGTACGGCATATGAATGCCCTGTAGGAGTGTTGTGGTGGATGGTGGTAGGTGTGGGGAGAAGGCGACTCGCCCCAAACACACCTGAATGGTACAGCCAGGACCAATTATGACAGTGGCTGGAGGCTGTACGGCACCCAAGTACGGCTGCAGTAACTCCAATTGAGCCGCCGACGCGGCAGCAGCACTGGGAGAAGCGGGTGGTGGTGGCGGCGGCGGCGGTGTCGTACTTCCCCCTTCCGGCGGCGGCGCAGCCAGCAGTTCGGCATGGGCCTTATGTGTAGTTTACCCGGACAGAGGATACGGCACGAGGGAATGGAGGGGGGCGGTCGCGGGGGCCGGTGGGGAGGGGGGGTTTTGGTTGGGTACGAGTATGGGTTTGGGTAGGGGAGGGGGGAGGGGGAAAGAGGGGGGAGGGGGGAGGATGCGGCCTTTGGAAATCCGTTGTTGGTGGTGTGGATGTAATGGTGGGGGGCCCTCCTGAGCAAGACGTGAACGGCATGGCACATACAAACATACACACCTACACACACATATACACACATACACACACATACACACACATACACACACATACACACACATACACACACATGCACACACATGCACACACATACACACACATATACACATATACACACATATACACACATACACACACGCATAAGTGGGTCGATTTCAACATTCATTCACATCACCCACATCGCTCACACACACCAGCCACTAAAAGAGAGCGATATGGATCTCCCCCTGCCCAAACACACACACATACACACATACATACGCACACATCTCCCTCCCCCGGTATTGGCCCCATCCCCACCGACACCATCACCGGTATCCCTCCTCCTAAACGCCTCCTCGCCTCCCGCGAGCACATTATACATACGAACGGAGTATCATGTACGACGCACATACACACAGGCGGCTGGCAGAGATGAAGGCCTGACTTCTGTTCCCGGCCGACCCGGGTTCAAATCCACCTGCCGACCTCTCGGGTGATTGAGGAGTGTTGAAATGGGAGGTGGCCCCCCATCTTGTGGACGGTGTAGGACGTGATAACATCAACTTGCGAGCTGACCAGGAACTAAGTTGAGGCGCCGTTGATCCGCTAGATTTGGTTGGATGCTGGTGGTGAGTTGCTGAACCCAACGAATACATTCTGAAGTCGGATGGGGTGAACGGATTAGGGTGCCCCTCTCGCAAGGGAGAGCAGGGAACTGCCTCGGAAAAGGGGGCCGCTGGTGAAGCTATACCACCCTGTAACAACATACACACAGCCCCCCCCCCGCACCCTCACCTCCCTCCCCCCTCCCCCGCACCTGTAGAAGTGCTCGAGGACTGGGCGGTGCTAGCCGGGGGTAGTCCGCCAGAGGCACCATCACCTCCACCCCACCTAGGTCCTGTAAGCGAGGGAAGGGAGAGGGGGGGAAAGACGAACCACGAACGAGTGCAGCTGCTGCCAGGGCAAAAGTGTACCAGACGTAGAACTGACCAAAAGGCGTTCTTGAAGTGCGGCGACCTCGGGATGACGTAGTGAAGACGATGTCAGAAAACTACCTACCTAGCCGCCAAGACTAAAATAAGCGCAGAAGAAAAGCAATAATGCCAGGTGTAGAGGCGTCGGAAAAGTAGTAGAAAAACTGCTGACGTGAAGCTGGAATAAAGTTTGCCGCCGGCCTGGCGGCGGCATTGACGAGGTTTAGCCAAGAACTGGCTGATAAGCTGGTAATAAGAAGCTGGTGATATGCAAGTGCTCCTCCCAACCCCCCAAAAATCGCGCGACCGACCCGACTATCCTAGTCCGGCTAGCCGACCGACGCAACGCGATATACCGACAAAGCTCAAACCTCCCTTTTGGACTCACCTGGCCAGGCAGCAGAAGCAGCGGGCAAAGGCACATGCGAGGCAGAGGGGTGACAAGGTAGTGAGCAGCGAACGATAAAGACAAGACCGCATGCGAATGCCGCTGAAAGGGAGTACTAAGCTGGCTGACCGGGGAAGCTGGGAACAAGAAGCCCTAGAGAACCTCTGTGAAAGCGGAAGAAAACGCAGGGATTAAAAAGATGTATAAATGCAAAGACGGCGCAGGACGACACAGAAGGTGTCGTACGAGATGACGGAATTGACAACGGGATGGCGCATTGGACGGCGTGTACGCCGGCAGGAACGCAAAGAAGGTAGAAATGGAGAACTGGGGTGGAAAGAACGCAAAAGAAAGGCCAAAGGGAGGAGATGGAGTTGGTAGGAAGAGAAGCGCATGTGGGGGGAGGGGAGGGGAGAGGAGGGAGGGAGGGGGAGGGGGAGGGGAAGGGGGACGGGGAGGAAGGGAATAAAGTTAGATTCAGATTCCACCACACCCAGCGCGGCATCGCCCTTCCGCACTCCCGCCCCCGCTTCACTATTGGCGTGAGCTCTGCCCAAAGCTTGCCGTACCTTTAAAGCTGCACACGTCACCCCCACTGTAAGACTTCCCGCTTCTCCCCCGCTCCTTTTCCTCCCCCCTCTCCCCCCCTCTAACCCGACCCCAAAAGCCCAGTACGACGTTGGAGAAACCGGACTCAAAACCTCTCTTGTTTCATCATCAGGTCGTTAAAAAACCGTGCGGTTTTCTCCTAACTAACAACCGCCCGCAACGAAACCCACACAACCACTCACTCACCTTGGGCACCACATCGTCTCCCGCCCCACACCTCGTCACCTCACACCCACCCAGCAGCTCCACCACACCCCCGGCCGCCACCTGCACGCCAGCCGTAGCACCGCCCACCACTCGTACATTACGACAAATTAGGTGGCCGCCGTTGTCTACCTGGAGGTTGTGGTTAGCGGTTGGCAGTCAACGTGGTGGTGCTTGATACGAACGGTTGGGTCTTTGAATTTGAAAACTAAAATTCAAGACAGGAAAAAGAACATGTGACCGCGTGATGCATGTGTGTGTGTGTGTGTGTGTGTGCCCCTGCACCCGTGTTTTGGATGGGGTATTGGGGGGAGTTGGGGGTTAACGTGTACGAATAACCGCTCAAACCGTCACCGTACAACTACAGCAATGAAGGGAAAAATTGGAAGGTAAGGGGGAAAAGGGGAGGTGTGATGGGTTATGACGGAAGTCATGAGTCCTACTTTGCATCGCACATACATACGAACATACACACCTGCAGGCCCCCCATGGTAAACTGTACGACCACGTCCACCAACGTCGTACGGCCGCGGAGCACCTGTGATACGACAAAACAAAAATGTTTATGTAGTCGGGGGGTTGTGGAGTGGGTGTCGGGGTAAGCGCGGGGGAAAGCAGTCCCCTACCTTCGTCACCTGCTACGCCTGCGTCCCTTGGGTCTGGAAACCCGAATTGTGTATTTTGTCGTACATGACCGTTTCCCGCCTACCCCCGCCTATGTCCATGTTTTCCACTACACCCCGAATCCGACCGGGGGGTAAATACACACACACGCCTGTGTCTGTGTGTGTGCTGAGCACTTGCCACCAATCTTGTCTTGGGCTCGTACACCCCTAGGGGTGTACGACAGCCTCTCCCTACCTCCACGTCTACCTCCAGCTCCACATACATGACATACATCCCCCTCCCCCCCTCACACACACACATACACCCCAATTCCACCTCACCGGGCCCAGTCGTACAAATCTGTCGTGTAAAAACACACGCCCGTACACACGCACACACTCACCCGCAAGGCTCCCTCGTAACCCCCCAGCTGCAGCAAAGTCAGGTTCTCAAACACAACACCACCAGCAGATTCGAGGGCGCTGCTTCCAGCGGCTGTAGCAGCTGTAGCTGTAGCTGTAGCGGTGGCAGCGGCAGCGCTGCCGCCACCCGCCCCACCCAGCGGCGGCGGCGGCGGCGGCGGCGGCCCGGCGGCGCACTCCACAAAGACGTCATCCTCCTCGTTATTGTGGATTACGACGTCACTAGGCTGCAGTACAGTATGTACGGCGAAAGGTACCGCACGTGCTCACGACATAATATCAGGACAAAAACCGGAAACAAGAACGTGAAAAGCTTTAGCATCCTAACCAAAGCTCACAAATACCTAAACTACTAATTGACTTCAGACTCGTGACGCGGCACCCGCTGCGCTGCGAGCTCCGCTTGTGTGGCTCAATACTCCAGCAACCACGATCACTCCATCCCTGTCCCATCGTCAACTAAATTCCACTGGTCACGTCGTACTCCTCTCGTTGGTACGACAAAACCTGCCGTACTCTCCCAACCAGCCAGCCTTCCGGTCCATTGGGAACACCACCCGCATCCCTCCTCAACCTAAAAAAAAC
>NW_003307553.1:429399-435720 GCF_000143455.1 Volvox carteri f. nagariensis | reverse complement strand
GCAACCCCCCACCCTCCCAGCCCCAGGCGGTTCCGGAGCATCCGCCGTAACCCCCTGGAGCCCAGAGATCCCAACATGTTCGTTCTTTCCCACAGCCCCCCGAAACCACTAACGGTGACACCCTCCTTTTCGGTGTTAGTTGGTTGTTGTTAGTTAATACCTGGCGGCCTAGTCCTAGCACCCGCACCGCCGCCCGCAGTAGCACCGTTCCCTCCGGCCAGTTGTAGCGGCCCGGCAGTAGCAGCACCAGATCTCCATGCGCCAGGGAGGGCCACATCAGCTCCGCGCTCTCATGACAGGCAACACGGTAGGACCCCGGGGGCGAGGAATGTGCGCCGCCGCCGCCGCCGCCGCCGCCGCCAGCGCCGAAGCTGCTGGCGACGGCAGCGGCGGCGGCGGCATGCGGGTCTCGAAGCAGGGGTGCTGCGTCCCACAATACGGCGGCGGCGGCTGACGCCGCCGCCGTTGCCGGGCCTGGCGACGGTGGCGGGTGTTGGTCGTACGAGGTGGTTGGTAGTTGCATAAGGGCGGTTAGCTCCGGCGGTATGCGTTGGATAAAGTGCGCAACGTTTGGCCCGCCAGAAGGTCGTGGCTGGGGGGGTTCGGGGGATTCTATCGGCCACTCTTCGATGCTACCCGGCGCCGCCAAGTCCTCTAGTAGGAGTACTGCCTCTTGGGCCTGATCCAGCCAGTGCCGTACATGGTCTACGGCAAGCGCAGCGTACTGTTTACTACCGGAGGCCCGGGCAGCAGCGGAGGTGCCGCCTGCTTGGCGGCCGGCACCAGAACGTGTTGCGGCAGCGGGGGTGGCGGCGGTGCTCGCTAGGCGGCCGGGCTGTACGCGTTCCAGCAGGGCTTTGAGAGCGGCAACCTCCGTGCGCGCCGCAGCGAGATCACTGTGGATGACGCCGCGTCGTAAAAGCTCGTGGAGCTGCTGCTGCGGCGTGGGCTGGCCATAGCTGCGGACGGCTGCGGCGATGCGGGTCGCGAGCGCCGCCTGCTGAAGCTGTAATCCAAGGATGTGTGCACGCTCGTTGATAAGCTGCGCATGTCTCAACAGTGCGGAATCATCTCCGTCCGAATGCTGCTGGCCCCGGTGCCGAAAACGTCTTGACATTCAACAAGGTGGCGACATTCGCCAATTTATACTATAGGGTGGACAAACTAAGAAGGATTGAAGTTGAAGTTGAAGTTCAATTATCATGGTGTTAGGCCATGCTTGCTTCACCCAACGGATTCCTCAGTCTCCTCGCGTAACATTTCCTCAACAATAGATCGGTAGAACCATGTATGGATGCTGTCAGCTTAAAAACGGTTAGGTTACCAAGATTGTAACGTGTAGTTGCCATGCGGTGGTGAATCGGAAATGGTGCGCGTTCGTTAGAAGGCAACGGCCGTACGACGACTCCTCAGTCTTTGACCTAGAACGGGAAGTCTAAGGAGGACTGCATAGCAAGCTGCAAGAAAGACACAGCAAATTTTGTAGTGGTGTCCGTCGCTCTTAAACAATTATCTCAAGTAAAGATTAATTATGCTTTGTGCGTGGATGCGAGCTGCAGATTTTCTGATGTTGGGCTTGCTGTTAGACATGCTGATGCTGTATGTTGGATCTGCATGCTGCGTGCGGTGCCAGTATCGTGAGCGACCAACTCCCCAAAACATACCAGTTTGGTGGACACACTCAAGCGCTGCCACAGCACGCTCAGTTAGCCATGTGCTTGCCCCGTGTGTGATCGGGGCTTTTGTAGATGTTCCCACCGCGCGCTTTTCCGTTTACTTGGAAGGCGTATGTGTGGGTTTGCACTTGCATAGATGTATGGATGTATTGAGAGTCGGTCTGCTAGCCGGCCGGCGTGCCGAAATCCATCTATGAGGATGCAGGGACGGTAATAGAACATGTGCCTTACGCCATGCTGCTGCACATTGGCATAAATATCGTACCCTCAAGGTGCATATTCCAGGGCAAGCAAGATCTACGGCAATTGAGGGGGTGTTTGAGTTGCCTGTGTTGTAGTAAAACCAGACACATGAGGGCGGTGACTGCTTCTACAGAGACATACAGCTACGGCGGTGGAAAGCGAACTCTCTGTGGACTAAGCGAAGGGACCGGAGAGACACCTTTGTCGTTGAACGCAAATATGGGTTCCTGCAGCTCGTCTAGGAGACGTGTTTAAAGCTGCGGCAATTCGGTGTATTAGTCTGACAACAGATTCCTGTTACGGTTAACCGTTAAAGACCGCGCATATGGTTGGTGGCCGCCGCAGGTTGCAAACATATTCGACGGTGTGGCGTTTTAAACCGTTAGCACATTTTTTTATCGTTCTTTAAACCTATGACACGCTGTCTTTCTGTTTCGTTGTTACGATTTTCACTTTGCCATAACGGTGTAGCAAGTGTGAACCTGTAGGCCATCAAAAACACGTACGCAGGTGTTTAGGAAATTAACTTAATCGAGTTCTACATAATACACATTTGAACGCCGATATTTTCTGGGGAAGGCGTGGCTGCGCCGTCATCCTTTTGCGGATACACCCTAAGTCGTAAACATGGGGGTAAACAAGGCAACGAAGAAGATGGCCCGTAAGGGTCAGCTTAAGAACGCTATCCATGCTCGGCGAAAACATAAGCGCATTTCGCACCGCCGCCAGCCGCACAAAGATAGCCGAGCTACCAAGTTTGTAAAAGCTGGAGGTAAGTTATCCTTTCGATTTGGCAAGAGTGAACCCCTGTTGCCCTTGAAATCAGCTCGGTTGAACCTTCCTGCCGGGTAATGTGTTGGAAATGGATTCTCCGTGACGACCGTGACACCCCAATCCCGGTGAACTTAGTGCTACGTGCTAAGCACGGCTTCGGTATTCACTTAATTACCCTTCGACACATGTAATCATTCCCCCGGGCAACAGACGAGTTCCGCAAGGAGGGGGCCGCCAAGAAGAAGAAGGGCGCGTTTGATGACACGGATGCGGAGGAGTTTCTGCAGGCGCGTCGGAGGGTGGTGTGAGAGGATGTGGGTTCGGGGCCCATGTATTTGGTGTATTGGGGCTGGTCTTGGGTGAATGAATGGAAAGGATGGTGGGCATGCGGGAACAACCGCAGGCTTATGGGGGATGGGGGAAGCGGGAGTGGGGAGGGGACGCTGTGGGGGGTACCTATCGGACGGGGAAGGTATCTCCCCCTGCATCTGCCGCAGCGGGACACAGCGGTAGTCTGTCCTATAGCAGAAGCAGCAGCAGTAGTAGTAGTAGTAGTAGTAGGAGGAGGAGGAGGAGGAGGAGCGCCAACAACAGCGCCAGCGGTTGCAAGACGCAAAGCAGCGGCAGTTGGCGGCAGTTGGCGGGAGGAGGAGGAGGAGGAGCCGCCCACTCATGATGTTGGGGCGGATGCTCCGCGGCATGTCGGGGCTTACTACTGCTGCTACTACTACTACTACTACTACAACCGCCCGCCATCACCCCCTTCCCCTTTTTTACACACGGGCCGTGCAGCCATCGCACGTCAGCATTACACACCGCACATTACCCCCCGTGGTGTTTTTGATTCTCTGAACTACACTCGTCCTTGCGCTCGTCCCAATTGTACAATACTGTCGTACTTCACCGTACAACAGGGCGGTTTTGAGGATGATTTTGACGAGGAGGACGTCGACGATGATGATGTTGACGTCCTGGAGGGCGATGACGACGACATTGACGGCAGTGATGATGACGAGATGTCGGAGGAGGGTGATGAAGAAGGCGTGGATGACGAGGGGGATGATGATGGCGATGATGGCTTATCTTCTGACTTGCTTGACGGCGTGGACGACAAGGACGGCGTCGATGATGATGATGATGATGAGGAGGAGGAGGAGGAGGAGGAGGGGACGGCAGGAGGGGACCCCGTGGTTCAGGACAACAAGCGGCTCAAGGGCGAGATTGCAAAACACAAGTACGTGTTGTCGTACATACACAGCACCTCCTCCTGTCGGCTAAGTCCATTTTTTTCACACGGGGTCACCCAAGCGAGCCAAGGTCCACAAGCCCAGTGCGCCTTTCCAGCACTACTGAAATCCTCCACGTTCAGTTTTATTGAACTGGTTCCCTAAACAACGCACTTGGAGCGTGAGATCTGTTTGTCTGTCTGTCTAGCATGTGTTTTGCCCCGGTGTCCCCCCCCCCCATGAGGCTGTCCCCTCCCCGAACCAGTCACCCCCTTCCACTTTCCCTCGTCTTCCCAACATGGGAACACATACATACATACGTATACCGGCACACGCACACGCGCCTAAAACTCTCGTTTGATTCTCTTGCAACGTCCGACACGTCGTTGAAACGTCCGTACACACCCACATAGGGCCCAATTGGAGGCGCTACGGGAGAAGGATCCGGAATTCTATGCTTACTTGAAGGTATGGTACGGGAGGGGAGGGGGTTGGCGCGAAGAGAGAGAATGTGTGTACGTGTTCGTGTATGTGGCCCCCCCCGGTGGGGGAAAGGGTGGGAGGAAGTGGTGTGTATTGGTTACAGCGGGTTGTCGCGGAACATCCCCAGATGGACGGAGGGGGGACGGGTATGAGGGATGAGTGAGGGGGAAATACCTGGGGGGGCGCGGGCTGTGTTTTGTTTTGTTGGTGGCTGCTGCTTTGAGATCTCCATATGCGTGTCCCCCTGCCTCCCTACCCAACCCCGGCCCCCCCCCCCCCACACACCCCACACACACGAAGATGCAAATGTCGCCTCTTACCACCGTCATGGCCACCACCGTCATCACCATCGCAAGTATCATAAACACCGACATTTAAAAAACTGGATATTATGTGATTGCAGGAAGCGGACGCGGATTTGCTTGGTTTCCGAGCGGGGGAGGACGATGAGGATGATGATGAAGAAGAGGACGATGATGACGAAGAGGACGAGGACGGGGCGAGAGGCGGTGAAAAGGCGCAAAAGGCCGTAAAAAAGAAGGGAGCTGATGCGGCGGCGGTGGCGGCAGAGGAAGACGGTGGCCCTGATGGTTCCGAGGAGGGGGAGGAGGAGCCGGGTTCGTCTGGTGAGTTTTTGACTTAGGGTTTGGGAGGGGAGGGGAGGGGAGAGGAGAGGAAGGGACATGCACTCCGGGACAGATGGGGGCCGGGGGTTCCGCTAGAGAAAAGGAGATTCTTCCTCCTCCTCTTTCCCTCCCTCAATACACACTCATACACACATACAAATCGTCTCTCCCCCCCGCTCTTTCCCCCCTTTTCCTGCCCTCTCCATCCGGGTTTCCCCCCCCCCGCGGTCCTTCCTCAGGCCGTGTGGATGTGACAAGTGCCCTCCTGGCTCGCTGGTGTACGGCAGCGAGGGGGGGACCTGACGGCCGGGGTCCCCCCGCCCTGGGCTCTTTCGGCTTCCTGGTTCGTGCCTACCGCCTGGCGTGTCACTACGGGGACCCGCAAGGTGCGTGTGCGTGTGTATGGTGGTTTCGGTGCGTGCGGCTGTGCAATGTGGGGTGTGGTGGGAAGGTGGAGCGTGTGTGTTTTGGTTCCATGGGAGGGTAGTGGAGCGGGGAGGGGGGGTTGTTTCAAAGGGCTGGAAGGGGGATTGGAGAGGGGTGATGCCGTACAGGACGTACAAAGGGGCGGAGGTGTTGGGGGTGTGGATAGTGTTGATCGAGTGGTTTTGGTGGTAGGGGGGATGAAATGCATGCTGACTACAGACATACAGACTAACAGGGACATTAGGTTCAAGGCAAACCCTTCTTTCCCCACGGTCCATTCGCTAGTGGTTCGTCGTAGCCCCCTTTGCCTCCCCCGCCCACGTAACCCCTCTCCCCCCCCGATCCCTAACCTCCCCCAAACACCATCACACCCCTAGAGGACGCGGACAGTGGGAGGCTCCGCATCACCTCCTCCACCGTCTACAACACCATCATGATGTTCATGTTGCGAGAGGCGGATGCCATCATCAGGCGGCTGCTGGGACTGCCGCCACCATCAGCAACAGCAGCAGCAGCAGGCGCAGGAGGCGGCGCAGCAGCTAACCAACAGCAGCAGCAGCAGAGCAAGAAGGGCAAAAAAGAGGAGACGGATCTCGCGAAGAACCCCCGGTGAGTTTAAGTTTTTCGTTTCGGTGTTTTTGTGCTATATGTATTGTATATAGCAATTGCTTGTCAGTGAGTTTTCTGAGGTGAGGGTTGTTACTGGTGGCGATGGTGGTAGTAATCTTCTTCCGCTTGTCGCTTGCTTTTTGTCTTCCCCCTCCCCCAACACGGGGAGCAGCTGATCCCTTTCCACCCCGCCCCCTCCCGCTCCCCTCGGGGGAAGCATTCCGCCTCCCCACCCCTCCCCACCCCTCCCTCACCCCT
>NW_003307553.1:428624-429349 GCF_000143455.1 Volvox carteri f. nagariensis | reverse complement strand
AGGCAGAGGGGAGAATGGGCGGGTTTGTGTTGTGTAATTAAGTGAATGTTTGTATGGCTGTATGGACGTGTGTGTGTTTGTGCGGATGGGCCGGGTGAGGGGGGTTGGGGGGGATGGGGGGAAACCTACCTGCTAAGGTCCTCCCTCCCTCTCTATTGACCATGTCTCCCCGCTGCTGCTGTTGCTGAGAATAATAATAATAATAATAATAATAATAATAATAATAATAATAATAATAATAATAATAATAATAATAATAATGCTACTGCTGCCGTACCTCCCCTCCCTATAAAGGCCTTTTTGGCCATTCGTGCGATGGCGGTTAGTCTGCCACAACCCGCCCTGGACAACTGCCTCAAGGTACGACAGTAATACGGCTTGGTGTAGTACAATGTAGTACGAAATTGCATCTGTTTGCACTTGGATCATCAACCACGAATGCCCAGTAAGCGCGAGTCCCTCAGTTCACGAATTGATTACATCACCGCGCTTTACAAGGCCCTTTGACGGCCCCTCCGCACCTGCAGCGCACGGGCACCGTACAGCTGTGACGTAACTGAACATGAACGCTCGTCGGTCGCACGGATGAGTTTTGTTGGTGATGTGCTGCAGTTTGCTTTGTTGCTTTGGGCACGGTATTGTGGGTACCAGCGGGTACCAGTGGGTACCAGTGGTTACCACAATACCGTGATAAGTTTAACATTTCGTTTTTCCCTCTGTGCCGT
>NW_003307553.1:421124-427445 GCF_000143455.1 Volvox carteri f. nagariensis | reverse complement strand
GGGAGGGAGGGAGGGGTGGTGTTGGTGGTTCTCCCCCCTCTTCCCCCGGACCTTCTCCCCCTCTCTTCCGCTTTCAGTCGTCTCTCTGGGCTTCTTCGTACCCCTCTCTCACTGCACTTCACCCGTCTCTCTGCTCCCTCCATCACACCCCTCCCCTCCCCCTCTTCTCCCGTCATTTCCCCCCATCACACCCCTCCCCCCTCTTTCTCCCCCTAACCTTTGGCAGGCTTGCCACCCAGACCGGTGTGTTCGTGCCGGTGGCCCCCCTGGCGCTGGAGGCCCTGGAGTGGGGGGATTTGCGGCGCTCCCCGGGGGGCGGAGGTGGAGGGGGGAGGGGGGGTACGGGCGGGGGAGGGGGAGCGGCGGCGGTGGCGGGCGGCTGTCCGGATCTGTCCCTCCAGCTCAAGTTGGGGAAGCAGCTGCTGCGGTCCCCCCCGTGTCAGGAGGAGGTGGTTACCCAGGTGGGGGCGGGGGGGGAATGGGTTGATGGGGGGGAGGGTGTTGCAGGTGTTGGTGTGTGTATGTATGTATGCTACTGCCACGGCTTTCTCTGGCCATTGATGTCGTTAGTTGACCTTCGGAGGCATACATACGTAGTACATACGTGCATACATACATACGTGCATACATACGTACATATATACATACATGAGTCGGGGTCGGGAGCACACAAGACTAACCGACTTGTGCGCTGTGTTTCGGCTTCGGCCCCCGGCTCTCGCGGCCCACAAGTGTAATCTAAGTCATACATAAATACATACATACATACATACATACATACGTTTGTTGTTGCCTTTTTATTCCTTTGTTGTCCGACTCACTCGACACATCCTCGCACATACATGCAAACATACATACATACATACATATAAATATAATTACATACATGCAGATTTTGGAGCTGCTGTGTGACCATTTGGCGACTTGGTCCTGCTCCATCGCCTTTCCCGAGCTGGCGCACGTTCCGCTGCTGCACCTGCGCCGCTTCATCAAGGGCTGCCGGGTGGAGAGATTTAAGTGCGTGTCGGGGGGTGGGGGGTGGGGGGGAGGTGGTGTGATGTCGGGGGTTGGGGGGGGAGGTTGTGTGAATGGAAGCGGGTTATAGCTATTGCCGCACCCGCGTGTGTGTGTATGTGGCCGCAACTAGCCTCTGCTGGCAGAGCCCCTCCCTGCCGTCCCCCGTGTTCCCCCGGGGGGGGAGCCCCACCACCCGCACATCCCTCTCCCCGCAGCAACCACCAGTGGGGGGGGTGGCGAGTTCTGTGAAGTCAGTGACCGCCAGCGCCTGCATTCAGTGGAATCCGCATCCATCCACCCATCCATCCATCCGGACCTCCAGCGGCGGCGACATTCCCGGAGTGGGTAGCCCCCCAGGGCCCCCTGGGTAACCACCGTCAGCCGCCCTCGCGATGCCTCCACCTTCTTACCGCCGTCGAGGGATTCTATTTAGACATAACAGACAGACAGACAGACAGACAAGCAGACAGATAGACATCTCCAGGTCTGTTTATGATTTCCAACTGTACATGACATCTCCTCCATGTTTTCTCGACTTCTTCTCGGAGGGGGAAAATACCCACTTACTTAATCTCCCCTCTTCCCCCCCTCTCCCCCCTCTCCCCCCCGGCCCCGGCCCCTGCTGGTGTGAACTAATTAAAGGCGTGCGGCCAAGCAGCTGCAAGACGCCGTACAACGCAATGTCGCCTGGGTGGGCGTGGCGAGAGACCGAGTCGACTTCGGTCCCAAGGACACGGCCAAGGTGCAGGTAGGTGTCGGCAGGAGGGGGCCCCGGGGGGTAGGGAGGTTGGGGGCGGAAGTACGGTAATGGCGAAGAATTGACGGAGAGGTGTACGACATGAGGAGATCTGTACTCCTTCCTCCCACATACACATAACGCCTTTCCCTCTCCATCTCCTCTCCAGGCCTTTCTCCGCACCGAGCGCGAGGCGGGTCGTTCCCCGCTGCAGCAGTTGGCGGCGGCCATGGCGACACGGGCAGCGCGGAGGGCGGCGGCGCGGCGAGCTGAAGATGTGAATCTGGGGGGCAGCGGCGGCGGCGACCGGAAACGAGCTCGACGGGAGGCGGAGGATGAGGATGAAGAGGACAGTGACGACGACGACATCGAGTTGGCGGCGGCGGCTGCGGCCAACGGCGACGGCGGCGGTAGCAGCGACGAGGAGTTGGAGGAGGGTGCGGGTGGCGAGGTGAAGAGCGGCAAGAAGGCGTCTAAGCGTCAGCGGGGCGGAGGTGCGGATGAAGGCGGCGGCGGCGGTGACCTGGAGGGGGATGAGGGCGACGTGTTGCTGGAGGACTACGTGCCCAGTGACGATTACGACGAGGATGACGTCATTGAGGGTGATAGCGACGGGGAGGAGATGGAGGAGAGTGGAGGCAGCGATGATGACGACGACGACGATGATGGTGGTGGTGGTAGTGGTGGTGGTGGTGGTGGTGGTCGCAGCACCAAGGGGCTAGTAGAAGGTGACAGTGATGACAGCGCCGCTGAAGAGGGGTATCAGGGGGCCCAGGGGAAGCGGGTGCAGGGGCGAGGAGGGGGCAGGGGAGGGGGCAGAGTACCCCGGCGTGGTGGTGGTGGCGGTGGTGGTGGTGGCGGCGGGCGAGGTGGTGGTGGTGGTGGTGGCGGGCGAGGTGGTGGTGGCGGCGGCGGCGGCAGGGGGAAGAAGGGAGGAGGAGGGCGCGGTGGGGGCTGGGAGGGGCGGGGGAGGGGGGCCAGCAGCAGCCGGGGTCGCGGAGGGCGGGGAGGTCGTGGTGGCGGGCGGGGGGGCCGGTGAGGTGGATTTAGCCGTGTGTGTGTGTATGTGCGCGGGGGTATTCCGATGACACGTTTGTGGGAGTCAACGCGGTCCTGGGCATCGCGCTGCATCGCCACTTGTCTCGGTGGGCCGCCCACAGGGAAAAGAGCAGAAGACAGAAGCGCGCCGGACTGCCAATCAGTGGACTGATGTCTTAGGGTACGATGTAGATGTATGTATTTATGTGTGTGTACCAGGATAATGGTGAGGCGGCGTTAAGAGGGGGAAGGAGAGGGGGAGTGTGTGTGTATGTGCATGTATGTATGTCCACGCCACCGGAGGCCGCCCTTAGAACGGTACCCGGCGGCTCACGGAGGCGGCGGGAGACGGTGCAGCTAAACTTCCAGCTCAACTTGTCTCGCATCGTATCGTGTATCGTACTGTACGATGCAATGTCGTACTAACCGTAGGCTAGTTTGGAATCCAGTTTGGATTGGACGGGGGCCAGCGCAATGTAAAGAAAACAGTGTCTGCCTCTGTCTATGATCGCCAGCCGGTGCGCGAAAATGTGTTTTACGAGAAGTTGATGAAAGGTTCGCTTTTGATCGGCTGCGAAACGTGCGCGTGTACGACAACTGGGTATATCCTAGGGAATTAGCACTAAAAGATATTGTGGAGATGAAATGTAAGTGAATCATTACATGGGGGAGCTCGGACTTAAGATCAGACGTATTCATAAAAGCATTCAAAAACGTTGCGCATAGAATTGTCTTTTGATGTGACGTGGTTATCGCAACCACACAAGCCTGACTGAGACTTGGGGGCGCGATGCCGTACAACGGTGTCTCTCTATAACAGTTCTTCATACATGCAAAAGGTATATGTTGTGTATATTATTAATATACGTGTTGATGAGTATGAAAGAAAAAAAGTGTGCAAAGTTTTAGCAAACCGACCGACAACTGACCAGACTCCCGAGGAACATGCTCGTACAGTACGGAAAGCAGAATCGTCTCACTATCAGCCAAAGTATGCCCTCCAAGAATATGTACGGCAAATCGCCTGCCATCTCAACAAGGCAGGCTCATAGCCCACATACCCACATGACCTTCGATTCGACGCTTCCCTGGGTTTTAACATAATCCCCTTTAAGGCGCCAGCCCGTCTCTGCATGTACGACTGTACGACATCAATAACGTAAATCCCAAGCAATGTGGAGATGTTCTTCGAAGCTTGGCTGAGTAGGTGGTTGGGGACTTGAAAAAGGACCGTACGACAGCCGCAAACACACCCCTCTCAAACTTCGAGCACATACCGCGCATTCGCATATCATGAACCACCAAACACACACACACACATATGCTAGAGACTGCCGCACAACAGCATTGAGCAACGAGACATATGCACATACATACATACATTCATACATACATTTACACAAGCGCATACATCATCAACTATGGAAGTACTGCATACATACATCAGCACGCCGGAACGGAGCGAACAGAACACACACATCGAGCCAACACGAGCCGCACAAGCCGCGGTGGTTTCCCGGCATACCCCCCACTAACTCAACACGGGGGTTGCAAAGAACATACGAGACAAAAACACGGACAGAAAGTTCGAACCTCCAACCAACCAACCAACCAACCAACCGAGCAGACAGACAACCAAACATCTAAACCGATCGACACATCGCACCATACACATACAACGACAAACCTAGACACACCTAGACAGACTGACAGACAGAAACAGACAGACAGTTTCAAGCCTTCTGTTGCAAGGCGCCGACTCAAACTCCAGCTCTGACACCGAAATACTCGATCCTGTCGTGTCGTCTCCTCTCAAAAGCCTTTCAAAGATATAATCCGGCGCGCAAATCAACTCTCTCAGCGGCCCTTCACCCCCCACCCCACCCCCCGGTTGTGTCCTCTTTTGACCTCTTTCTAAACGTCTCTCTCCTCCTCTCTTCTTTTTTCATCTTCCACTCTCTCACTCTCTCTCTCCCCATCTGCCTCTCCCGCCCGCCCCCAAGTACCACAACCCCCCCCACCCCATCGAGGCGTGGTCTCAAACCGCGGGCACGAGGGGGCAAGNTTTAACATCCTCGGGTACGGCAATTTACGGCATGTGCCGTACACACGTATCGTACAACAGAAAGGACTTCGCAGGCTGCGCCGGCCTCCCATGAGAAGGCGTACAGCCCCAACACGCCCCCACGGCAGAGCTCTTAAGCGAACAATTTATCATCATCTCTCTCTCACACACACACTTTTTTCCTCTAGATTTCGGAAAAAATGTAAATTTACGTCCTAGTACGGGACAGCAGCAGAGCAAGCACACCAAAGAGAAAGTGAAGAGCAGCGGCACTAACCAGCCGGTAGCTGAAACCTAGGTAACGTAAAACGGAAAGCAGCGGCCAAAAACAACCACCAACTGCCTACCTCTGCGCGGCACGGAAAGAAACTCACAAAACGCACGCGTTCAGACCTACATACAGATACACATACAAACATACAGAGACAGATTAACATACAAACATACGCAACCGCAAGGGGGGCCCGGAGCCACCTGGACACGTACATGCATACATACAAACGTTTCGTAGGAAAGGAAACGGCTTTATATCGTTGCTCATATATGGTAGTGGCGTGTGGTGCCGAAATAGCGCGTACGTGTGTGTGTATTGGGAGGAGAGGTAATTCTCGGTGGCTATTACCCTCCTCCCCGTACTGGGGGTTGGTGTGTGTGTATGTGTATGTGTCGCCGTTCAGGGGCGGCAGCTGCGAAGCCGAACAGCTCTCCTCTCCCGCACCAGGGGGGGGGGGCCGCCATCAACCGCAACCACCACTAACGGTCATTCCCCCTCACGTGACAACCCCCAACCGCACAAAACCACAATCCTTCGTCACCACCACCACCACCACCATCGTCGTCGTCGCCGTCGTCGTCATCGTACGGCAATGACCATGTTGACGTCATCAACGTCGTCCCTTGCCGCCACCCCCCCACACACACACGCATGCGAGTTAGTGAGGGCGACTGGTGCTGAACCAATCAGGGGAGCCAGCGGGGGCGGGGGCCGGGGCGGGGGCCAAAACACACACACACACACACATACCCCTGGCGGCGCCACAACCATCAACAACAACAAAACCAACAACAACAACAAGTTATTGACCTTCAAAAAAACATACAGCCCTCCCTCCCGTCCTCCTGCTACTTTTACAACTCCTCCACATCTTGTGCTCTTCACAACACTGAAATCTCCTCCCGTCCTCCTCCTCGTCTTAGTGTGCAACCCGTCTCCTCCCAACCGCAAATACGCACATATGCATACATACACACGCACACACCACAAGGGAATTACCCCGCCTTTCCCCCTTTGCCACCCCCCCCGGAAGAACCCTCCCTTCCAAACAAAACCCCCCTGTCGTACAATACGGAAAATGCCCCCGCAACTTCTTTTCCCCTCCGCAACCACCACATCCCATCCCTCCCGGCCTCCGCCGCCGCGTTGTCTCTTTTCACTCCGAATGTTTTTCTTCCATCCCCCCCCCGC
>NW_003307553.1:373158-421074 GCF_000143455.1 Volvox carteri f. nagariensis | reverse complement strand
CTCCCCCCCCTCACTTCCCCCTCACGCGCGATCGATCAGTTCCCGCAACCGAAACTGCGATCTAATCCGGGGCCGTACATCTGCCACGTCGGCCGCCGCCAAACACTCCAGGAAAGGCAGCAGCCGCAGCAGCTCCGTATCGTTATCGTCGTCGTACCACGACTCAATGGGTATACCGTTATCGACCTGAGGGGTGCGTGTGTTTTTTTATGAGGGTGGGGAAAAGGGGGGGACGGGGGGAATAAGGGGGGGGAGATCCACATGCAAAGTAAAGGAGAGCGGCCAGGTTCACCATCAACACATACATACATACATAGACACACGGACACGTCATCCCCCCACCTGAAACCCAAAAGCCTGCGGGGAGTTGTCCACGATGACAGTGGTCGCCAGGTCCCGACCCAAGATGGAGAGATCCTAATCAGGAGTCGGTGGGGGGCGGGGGGGGCCGAGGGGGGGGAGCGAGGGGGGGATTGAAAACACGGGGGACAGAGGAATAGCAGGTTGAATGCTCCAGACAGACAGATATACAGATACGTAATAATGATATATACCCTGTATTTGTATTGTATATATATGTACATGCATACATACATACACACAGACATGCTAATGGACAAAAAAGAAACGGAGGGACAATGTGAGATGGAGATGCACAGTGTATGTATGTATATATGTATGTTATATGTATGCATGCATGTATGTACGCGCGTGTGTACTAATTACCCCATTCTACCCCGCCACCGTTACAACCATATATTACCTTCAGGTAGTTTCCGTCAACCACCACGCAACTGTCCCGGTAGATCCGGTGTCGTACCAACTGCTGCTGTGGATCCAAAATGTCCAGAAGCTTCTCCGCGTAGATTCGCTGTGAGGCGGTGAACACCACCACCTCGAACAGAGCGGCCACACGGACCTGCCAGTGAGTGAGGTTCGGGTCAGTCGGTTTGTTCGGTTTGTTGTCGGGATGTGGGTGTGGTGAGAGATGTTTTATTTTTTTCTTTTATTTTCTTCCCGGCGGGGAAGAACACAGATCCCAAGGCGATTTCACACATTGCCGTACGTCCGCACAGAGAACAGGAAAAACAGTTTAACACACAGGCGACTCCCCAGTCAGGGAGAGGTTCAGCAAACAGAGTTAGGTTACACAGCAATCGATTTCCAAAAATAACTCTTAATTAAATAATTATTAAATATTTAATGATTTTTATTTTTTTAAGAATTTTTAATTAAAATTTGGATTTTGGATAACCGTAAAAAGAACATTGCCGTACGTCCGCGTGGATGCATAAATCTACATCTGGATAGCAGGAGTCCGTAATATACTACCCCCAACTACTCAGCTTGATCCCCGTGAGCTAAAGTGTTATATAATACCAGCCATCTTTATATTATAAAACCCTAAAACCCTGTGTGCCTCACGTCCCCCCCTCCAAAACCCGCTCTCACACACGTCACCCCCACCACCACCCGGGGAGGCACTGCAAATACACAAACCCCCTCCTCCTCACCATGAACTCGCGCAGGTACGGCCGCTGCCGTACATACACCTGGTGTTCCGTACCGTTGAATATGACAGGAAAGGAAAAGTCTGAGCGATCTACGGCTTCCAGGGAGGAATGTACGAGCGTCTCGTCCAGATCCAGGACGAGCGTCTTGCGCCGGGCCATGGCGCGCGTTTGCAGCGGCAGTAGCAGCGGCCTATGTGCGGGAACGCAGCACTCCAGGGGCGGCAGCTGCTTGATAAAAACCAGGGGGTCGAACTCCTGCAGCCGCTCGTCCTCCTCGTCTTCGTCGTCTTCCTCCGCGGCCCGACCTGCCGCCGCCGCCGGCTGCAACCGCTGCTGCTCAGCTTGTTGCTGTACGGCGACGGCGGCCGAGACGGCGGCCGACAAGCCTCGTGGCGCCGACGCAACGAGTACGGCGTCCTGTGGCGGCTGCTCTTGCCGTGCAGCTGTTGACGCTGCCGCCGTACCGGCTGCTGCTGCGATGGCGATTGCTCGCCGCCGTACTGCATCTGCCACTGCTGACGGATGAGGCACTTGCGCTGACGCAGCGCCCGCTAGCCGACTGGCACAAATCACCACCGGTGTGTTTTCGTCGTTGTCGTCGTCGCACTCGAAAAAGTCGTCGTCATCGTCGTCGTCCTCAAATCCAGCAGCACACCCCGCCGCCGCCGCCGCCGCTGCCCCCCCGCTGCCCTCCGCCTCCTCTCCCACCTCATCCGACGTGGCGCTGCTGCTGCTGCTCAGCTCCTCACCCACTGCCTCGATACCCCCACCGCTAATGCTAACACTACTGGTGGTGCCGTACTCCACTCCCTGCCGTACTCCGCCCGGCGGCGGCGCCGCCGCGGCATCTGAGCGCCCGCTACCGCCTGCCAGGTGGCAATTTCCAAGCTCTGGCCGTTGAATGCTGAGGAGGCCGCCGCCGCCGCCGCCGTCATGCTCGTCCACGGCGGCGGGCGCAATCGCCTTCCCCACCGCCGCCGCCGCCGCCGCCGTCACTGTGACGACCTCTTTGTCGTCGGTATCCACCTGCACAGCGTCTACCACGTCCAGGTCTATGGTGTGAAGGTGTGTGAATTCGCAACCATGGAGGTGCATCAACCGAATCTCCATGCTCGATGACGGCGCCGCCGCCAGTGCCGCCGCCGCCCCATTCGCACCCTGGAGAGTCTGCGGCTGTAGCGACCCAGATCCTGTTGGTTCGCCGGCCTCCGCCGGCGGCACCGCCGCCTCTGTTGCTGCTGCCTTACCAGCCGCCGCCGCCGCCGCCGCAGGCTGCAGCTGGGAGGTGGCGGGTGGCGCCTGTGGCGTCGTCGCCGCAGAGGCCGAGGCGGGCAGGTGGAAGGCCGGCGAGAAGACTTGCTCCTCTAGAGCGTCATGACGGTGGTGGCTGCTGCTGTTGCTGCTGTTGCCATGGAGCTGGTGCGGAGTGTGATGGTGGTGGTGGTGATGAGAAGGAAGGGCGGGGCTGTGGCCACGACTGTGACTGAGCGCCTGCGCGTCTCGAAGGTGGTTGTTATGGTTGCTGCGAGGTGGTTGCGGTTGCGGTTGGTCATGGTTAGGAACCCCCTCGCTGCCATAGCCCCCCTCTGCTGCGGATGTGGCGGCAGCTGCAACCACTGATGCGGATGCGGCACAACCGGCGATACGCTGTGGGAAGGTGGTCGGCGATTGCTGCGGCTGTAGCAGCCCCTCCGCAAGCTGCTGCTGCTGCTGCTGTTCCTGTTGTCCCTCGTCTAGTTGTTGCAGTTGCAACAGAACGGAGAACTGCTCAGACGCGGTCCCAGTAACGGAGGGGGAGGCCAGGACGAGCGCGTCATCAGAGGCCTGACACAGCTGCTGCTGCTGCTGCTGGTGATGCTGGTGGTGTTGATGTAGATGTTGGTGATGTTGTGGGGTGAGTTGCTGAGGTGGCGCTGTTACGACACCGCTGATGGATTTCCCAGAGCAATAGCGACTGATAGGAGCTGGCAAGGCAGCGGGTGCGAAGGCGGCGCTGGCGCTGCAGCTGCCCGGGGCCGCCAGCGGGGGGGTGGTAGAGACGGAGGGCTGGGAACGGAGATTGCGGTTAAGGGCCGCGGGCGCGGACGCGGTTGTGGTTGTCTGGCGGGAAGCATGGGGCTGGGGGTTGTGGTTGTCGGTTGGTTTGCCGAGCCGGCCATCTGGGTCAGAGCCCTAGCGTAGGGATGAGACACAGGAGTGATGGGAAAAAAGGCAGGATGCTTTTGGAGCGGAGTTAGGACAGGGAGGCGAACGGGCGGCGGGCGAGGTCGGTTGGATGCGGCATCACGGGCAGTCTCAAACCTTGCAACTTGAGTCGTAGTCAAGGCTAGAAGTGAGGCTCATGACTGGAAAAATAAGGTCAATTTATTCATGAGCTTGGGCTCGAGTCAGCGCTGCACAAAGGTTCCATACGGGCTAAGTTAAGTTGCCAGTGGGCCTCGAGTGCAAGGACAGAAAATTGGCACGGCCCGATCCTCCTAAAGCTGTCTAAAAAGCCAAATGGATTAATCATTTATGAAGGATGGGAGTTGGCCCAACTGCGCAACGCGACAACAGCAAGAAAGCATGCGCTTCAGCACTTGTCCAAGGTACCTTGCCAATAGGTGGGTTGGCCCCATTTGTACCAGCATCAATTGGTGTTGTCGGTGCTGTGCGCGGACGCTTTAAGTCTGCCGCCTCGTTGTTCAGGGCTCCTACAAAGACAAGAGCCCGCGGTTTTGTCTGCTTCGTGGTACCCATTGCCAACCAGTTGTGACATTTAATTTGTGGTTTACAGTTTATACTGATCACCTGCACGTTTAAGTCTCCGCGTTGCTGCGTTGGCAGCGTAGTCCGTGCTACAAGTTGGTGTAGCTGCTGGGACCGCGGGCGCCTCCCCAGCCTCCAAGGTTTGCACTTCAGTGGTCATTCCGACCCAGCGCTGCAATATGCCGCGCAGCGCTGAGAGCATCAACAGTTCTGGGCTAGATGAGTCGCTGAAGACCCAATGCAGGACAAGCCAGGTTGTTAAGACCCTGAGAACCGAAAGTCACCACGAATAAAGGTCGCAGTACCGCATCTATGTGCTGGATGTCATGCGCAGCACCTCTGTGCCCGCGCTTCCCAGTTATCACAAGAACGTCCCAACTTTTCCATCTGTCGACCCGTTCAGGATTGTTTGTTAGCACGTACGTCCTGGCGCCAGTAGTGCAATACCTATTCTGGCTAGCTAGCCTGTCCGTCCGGCCGCGGCGTACGAACGCAGTACACCTCGTCTGTTAGAAGCAGAACGGTCGAAAAGAAACGGTTGCCTCATAATTATTTGCGCCTGTTGCTGCTGCATGCTTGGCTGCATCAGGAAGGCATCTGGAGGTTGATAAGCGGCTGTGCAAGAATAGCGACATCTGATAATTAAGAAGCTGCAGTCCACAGAAACGCTGAGCTTGCTCAAGAAAAGCAAGGTCATGAATTCTACGGCAATGTCTCCATGCATGTCGTAATTGATGTCCTAGCTTCTTATGTGAATGAAGGCAATTGCACTCTGCATGCGCAAACACATGAATTCATGAACTTGAGTCTTTTGCCAATCTGTGAAATCTGTTATTCCTTTCTTCACAAATGGATGCCTAGTATCGCACGGCTTTGAATTTCTGCAAGCTTATCCATCCACGAACCAATATCATTTATTCCCACTGTGATGAGCAAGCTTTGAATGCATCCTACAGTAACATTACATTTACCTGATGGCCTTTTAATTGGTCTATAAAGGTGGTCACACGTAGTTTCACTATGTTAACAATGTTTTACTCTTGTGCGTGCGCTTGCTGGCAGCTTGTATGCATGGGCAACTTAGGCCATGTACCTACACATGCAAACTTGCCAAGCATGGGCTCGTAATGGGCTTGACGCCCAGTTGGCTTACAGGCGATGGCGCACAGCGCGCCGCAGCAACACCAAAGCATCAGTCCAGCAGCTTCACTCCGTGTCCTGAGCTATGTGGCACCAATTGCACCAGCACCGGGTGCATGCCCGCTTGCGCGGAGGCAGCACGCTGCGGCGGCCGGTCCTCCGCTGTGCCTTTGCCACCTTTTCCGGGCACCTGGTGATTCCTCCCAACGAACTCAGACAGTCAAGGGCCTTGGGGTCCTATTTACGGGCGTATGGCCCCTTCGCCCGAGGGCGTGTCGTCGAGCTGCAAGCGTTAGAGGAGCCATGCCACAACGCACAGCAGAATATGGCACTCTTTCTAGGGTGAGCTTGCCAACAAGTCTCTCAATATTGCAAATAACCTATCGCGTCCTTTTAGCTTTTAGCTTTTAGCTAATAGCTTTGAATGGTTCGGTCAGTCTACCGAACAAGTGTAAATGGATAAGCAGCTGTAAAAACTTCTTCCTACGTTGCCTATGTTAACAACCCGCTCGCAGGACCAAGACTGCCTGGCAGGAGCCCCGCTGGTGGCAGGCCTGTCGCACTCGGCGACCATCCGCCTGGGCAGCGCCCCTTCAGTCATCCTCCGCTCAGCCCCGGCGTTCTCGAACCCCCCTTCGAACCCCATCGCCACCGCGACTGCGAACCCACGCGCGGCGACATCCCTGGAGAGCAGCAATGCCCCGACTGCCGCCATAAACCAGTCGCGCCACCGGTACACACAGGACCAGCCGCAGCAGCAGCAGCAGCAATTACTGGCGACAGCGGTTCCGACCCAAAGCCCTGCAGTTTCGGGGCCCTATAGGTACCCGTGCCCCGAAACCAACGGAATGGATACTCCTGCGAATCGGGCTTCAGAGGGGGAGGTGGCGGAACCCCTTTCCCTTCCTTTGGACAGACACCGTCAGCTAGCACAACCACCTCAACCACCACAACCACCATCACATCGGCTGGTAACGGCCAGATGGGGACCGTCTGCTGACGAACCCCTTGACGCTGCTCTCCGTCCCGCCGCTGCCGCCGCCGCCGCTGCCGGGATGAAGACAGGACGACGCAATGTAGCTACAGCTCTATCGCTGCCGTCGCCGCCGCAGTCACGACGGCGAGCGGCGTCAGCAGCTGCCTCCTCCTCGACCTCCGGTGATGACGGTGATGAGGGTGATGACGGTGGGGGGAGCAGCTGTTGGACCGCAACGCCCCAGGGAGGGTCAGTGGGGTTGTCCCCGGGGGGGAATCGCCACTCCACCTCGCGGGCTGCGGGGCCCTGCCCGGTGATGACGGGGAAGTCGAGTCATGCTACTGCCGCCAGCGGCAACGGCAGCGGCGGCGCACCGCCTCCGCCTCCGCCATTGATGGAGTACCAACAGCACTTCAGGGGCTTAGTTGAAGGGTGCCCTGCTGCTACTGCTGCTGCTGCTGCTGCCGCCGGGGACGTGGGGTTGGAGGCTGTGGCGGCAGGAGGTAGTGGCGGAATGGGAGGCGGCATTGCGGCCGCTGAGACCCCGACCCCGGCGGCAGCGGTGGCGGTGGCGACGGCGCTAAAGAGCCGGCTTTTCGCAGCGTCGAGGTCATCGACGGGGGGACCTGTAGCTGACGGGGCATTGTCGCCGGCGGTAGCTGGTGATGACGATGGCGGGCGGCTGCCGCCGCGCTTGCTGTCGCCTCCGCCGCCTCCCCCGCACCGCCAGCGGTTTTACAGGTCCCCGGGATTTGCTTCGGGGCGGTCCGAACCGACACGGGTTTGTCGTACTGTACGAGAAGCGGCACCCGGAGCCGCGATCGGCGAGACGGTAGCAGCGGGAAGAGGGATAGGGGGGGCGGATGGGCAGCGCCCGGCTTCCGCCCATCCTCCCCGCCATCGTCGCTCGCATCTACGGGGCCGTCCAGACCGAAACCACAAACAACGTCACCAGCATCAACAACAGGAGCAGCGAAAACAAGAGGGTGCGGCCGCCCGAGTGCCGTACGGGCGCCATAGCCGTACTTCTGTACAGATACGACAGCATGTGCAGAATCAAGGGTCGCCGGGGGCTCCTGGGCGACGGCAGCGGCTGCAGTTTCGGTTGCGGCAGGATGGAACGGATGTTGGCGAGGGACGGGTTCCTGCCGGCGGCGGGACAGAGGCCGTAGCGCCGTCGGCTGCTGCAGCCGCTGCCGTCCCAGCAGCAACGGCGGCGTCACTGTTTCCCGCCGTACATGAACCCGGACTTTCGCGGACTTCATCGGAGCCGCCAACGGCGGAAGCGCCGCAGCTCACGGGGAAGTCGCTGGCGGCGGCGGCGGCGGCAGCGGCCCCGCCCAACGTACGACACTCGGAGACCCGCGCGTCCTCACTTTTTGAGGGGGCCCCCGTGCGACCTGGGATTGAAGATGCCGCTGCTGAGCGGGAAGGCAGAGCAGGGAAGGTGCACGATTCGGGGGAGCCATCGACGTCGTACGACAGCACTGTCGTACCGCTAGGACTGCAGATGTCGGGGTGGCGGCGGCGGCGCCTTGTGGCGCTGTTTCCGGTGCCAAGGCCGCATCGTAGAAAGCGGAGAGCCTTGGCTAGGGCCGCCGCCGCCGCAGCAGCAGCAGCGGCGGCGGCACCCGGCGGCGCCGGAAGCGGCGCCGGTGGCGGCGGCCTGGGTTTGCGGCGCGGTCGAGAACGCTTCAACTTTTCCTTCACGGTGTCTCGAACGTCCCACATCCCCATCGGCTTTGGTCGACTGGCGGCGGGGATCCTCCCGCCGACGCCGACGCCGTACCAGCATCCGTTGGCGGGAGATGCCGTATCGGCGTCGTCGTCGCCGCCGCTAGTGCGACCGCAATCCTGTCCACAGCTCGAGGAGGTGACACCGCCAGCAGCGCCGCCGACTACGCCGTTGAGACCGGAATGGCTGTCGATTCCACTTCCCCCGGCCGCCGACGGCCCGTATATGGGCGACGGCATCTTTTCCAAATCGCCACTCCCACTATCAACATCCACATCAACATCAACATCAGGATCGTCAACATCGGTGTCCCCGGTCCCCGCACAGCCGGGGGGTGGTCCCTGTCCCCCTCAGAGCGCTGCAGCCTCTCCTCGGGCCCCTCGGGGGGGGTTGACAGGGCGGCCGGAAGCGCCGGAAACAGCAGCGGCGGCGGCACCGAACAGTCCCACGAATCATGTTGCAGTAAGGCTTGAGAGTGCGGCGGCGGCAGCAGCAGCAGCAGCAGAGCAGTCAGAGCGGCGCGCACGGTTAAGATCGGCCTCGGAAGAGATGCCATCGGCGGCGGCGGTGGCGGCGCTGCTACAGCCCGCGACGCCGCCGCCATCATCATCGTCCTCGCTGCTCGCCGCGCCGTCGTTTGTGCTGTTCGTGGAGGATGGGAAGATGGTTCCGGAGCGGCATCGTGTCGTAGTGTACCGGCTGTACGATGGGCCCACGGGTCTTGATTGGGTCTGGCGGCCCCTGGTGCGCGTCACCCCCGCCGGCTGCATGGGAAAGGACCTCCTCGCTGTCGCAATCCCAGCGGCGCCCAGTCCTGCCGTACATGCTACTATGGCTGGCTCTCATGCTACTGCCGGTGCGGCGGCGCCGGCGGGCGGCGAGTCACGGGCGCCTGCCGCTGGCGCGACTGGGACTGCGGCCACCGCGGCGTCTCTGGAGTTCTACCTGGCGGCGACGCCACCGCCGGGAGTGCCGTCGGCTCCTGACGCCGCCGACAACGACATGCCTCGGAACGGTGGCGGCGGCGCTGACAGGGTGGTTGATACATGGGCGCCGCCGCCGCCGCTGGCCGCGACGCACCGCTCCGAGTTCTTCCGGAGCGACGGCGGCAGTAGCAGACTCGTCGTACACGCCCCGATTAACCGCCTCGCCCGGGGTAGCGACGGCGGCGGCGGCGACGCTGTAGCAGCAGCTGCCGCGGCGGCAGCGACGGCGGCGGCGACGCTGCCCACCTTGATTCTGCCCCGCCCTGGCCACTACTTGGTGAGGTCCACCGCCGCAATTTCTCGAACCCCCCGGTGCTCCCCTGCTGCTGCTGCTGCGGCGGCGGCGGCGGCGGCGTCCAGACGCGGAGGCAGTAGCAGCAGAACGGACAATTGCAGCAGCAGGGGTAGCTGTGGCAGTAGCAGTGATGATAACGGTTTCGTCAAGGCGGTTGCTGGGCTGGTTGATAAAACGTCGTCGGCTGCACGGGCCGCGGCGGCAGTAGCAGTATCAGCAGCGGAAGAAGCGGGTACGACAGCGGCGGGAGCTCGAATCGATTCAGATACGGCCCCGGGATGTCGTACCTCGGGATTGGCTGGCGGTGCGGGGACGACGGGAGACGCACCCACCATCTCCTTAGCAGCGGCGGTAGCACCGGCGGCGGCAGGGCCCGTGACGGCCAAGGCGGCGAGCAAGGGGGCGGTAGCGGCGGCGGCGGCGGTGACGCCATCCTCGCAGTTGACTCCGCTGACGCCTCTTCCGCCACCGCCCTTCTCGCCGCCGTCGCCGCCGTCCTTGAGGCTCGCTTCGTGCCGTACCCGTTCGCGAACGTCATCTGCGCAGCTGCTGCAGCCGACGGCGCATTGGCAGTTGCACCGAAACCAACGAGGTGAAACAACGGCCAACGACCAATCCCAACAGATAAACATACGGCAGCAGCAGCAGATGACGGCGACACCACAGCAGCAGCAGCAACGTGAAAAACGGCTGCAGGCCGCCGCCGCCGCCGCCGGCGGCGGCGGAAGCGTTCATAGTAACGGCGGCGCCGATGATGGTGGTAGCGGTGGTTCTACTGCCGCTGCTACTGCTTCCGTACATTCCGTACTGGCGGCTCAACCAATCTTACGTCACGATATAGCCCTGGTGGTAGATGCGAGCAGCCTCTTGGGTACGGCTGTGGGTGGGGGAGGGGGGGAGGGGAAACGGGCCGGGAAACCCCAAACCCCGGGGGGGGGGGAAGCTGTAGCGAATGGGGCCCAACCGACACGACTGTCTGTTTAAACCAAGGAACACGACGTATGTATGTATGTATGTATATGTAGGCAGGATCAATGCGATATGGCCGTGGCTGCATGCACGACTCATTCCTTTCCCCTCCCCCCCCTTAGCAAACACACGCCAACCTCCACCACCACCCCTCAGGCTCCCGCGGGCGGGGCTACGAGCGGTCGGCGCTGCAGCTGCGGCTGCTGTGGGAGGGCAGTCTGCGGGTTCGCGGCGGGTTGCTGGTACTGGCCACTAGCAGGTGCTGTGGGTCTGTAGGTTGCGCTGGGAGCAGGGGGGGGGGAAAGACGAACCACGTGAACGAGTGAAGCTGCTGCCAGGGCAAGAGTGTACCAAGAGTAGAACTGACCAGTAGGGGGAAAGGGAGGGGGTGTGACGGGGGGGGCCCGGTGCAGATCCGTACGGCTTTCGTGCAGGGGGAATCCAGGGCGGTGAGGGGGACCTGCCCCCACAGGAGTAGGTATGTAGGTATGCATTCACACACATAAGCAGCACACTTGATTGTATCTTGATTATATAAACACACAGTGGAAGTCGACCTTGCGCGTCTAATCGTACATGTTCGTACAATCATATATCATGGCCATGGTTTGTACGGCAGGACGTTGAGGTCGTTGGAGCTGGACTGGCGCGACAAGCAGGCTTTCCTACCACAGCCCGACGTGATGTTGCTGGCGCTCGGGACGCAAGTGGCGTACCGTTTAGGGGTAACGCCTGCGGCGGCGGCGGCGGCGGCGACGCGGCGGCGGCGGCGGGGGCGGGGAGTACGTGCGTCGTGTGGTGACGCAGGCGACAGCGAGTGTGCGGTCGCCGCCGGTTGGCAGTTGGACGAGCAATGGTCCGAGCATCTGGACATGTCGTACGATGCAGCCGCTGTGCGGCGCGCGGTCGATTGTGTCGTACGGCAGTACGACGGGGTGAAGATTGCGGCGGCGACGTTGGTGGCGGCTCTGCCGTCGTCTCGTGCGGATGTGACGGCTTTGCGCCATGTCTCCAACCAACAACAGGTTTGTACGGCGGATACGACAGCAGGTACGGCAGTGGTAGCCGATGCTGCTGGTGGTCCTCGCGCTGATGCAGCGCCACAGGTACTTCCATACCGGCACAGTTGTACGGCCTCTGCTGGCCGTCCTGCCGTGTCGTACGGGCTTGACAGGCTTCAGACCCGTCATGTGGTCTGCTTAGAATTACACAGCTCTTTGGTTGCGCACGTGGTGTACGACATTCGTAAACGGCTTCTCAATACAACGGCAGCAGCGGTCGCCGCCGCCGCCGTCAGCCCTGTTGGCTCCGAAGCCGCTGTAGGAGGGCTGCAGGCGGACACGGAGGTGACGGAGGCGCCGCCGCTAACCAACGGCGCTGCTAGCGGCGGCGGCGACGCTGCTGCTGCCGCCGCCACCTTAGGGGTGAGGTTTGAGGTACAGCCCCGCGGGTCACGCGGCGAGTGGTGTACGTTGTATGTACTGCCGGCGGGGGCGGGAAAGGCCGCCGCGCTGCGTTACGTGATGCGCCGCTTTGGCATCGACGGCGCCGCGACGGTGGCGGTGGGAGACACAGATCGTGACGCGGAGCTGCTGGCGGCGGCGGGGGGCGCCGCTGTGGTCGCGGCAGTCCGGCCACCAGCGGCACTCCGGCAGCTGCTGACGGCGGCGGACGGTACGACAGCGACGCCGCCGCTGACGTCCTCAGGAGCGGCAGCGCCCGCAAGCGGCAACTGTTGCCGCCAGCACCAAGCTACTGCCGGAGGATGGGAACCCGCCGCCGCCGCCGGCAGTACGAACTCTGGCGGCGGCAGTAGCAGCGGCAGCAGGAGCGTCGTCGTACACGTCGCCCGGCGGGGTCCCGACGGCATCCTGGAGGGTCTGCGATTGCTGGAGCTGTTTTAGGCCGTACTGTTGCTGTGTCGTACTGTCGTACGACGCTGGTGGACGATGGCTGGAAACTAGACGAGGAGAGGGCCCCGGAGTGGCTGCCCATTCCATTCCACTTTTTAAGCGAAAAAAAGAGGAGATGGGGAGGTAGAGGAGAGGAGAGAAGGGAAGGGGATATAGGGTTATGGTGAGGGTGGGGGCCCCACAACCGCCCTAACCAGCAAGGCGACCACCATCACCACCACCACCACCACACGCGCTGCCCAGCCGGGAGCGAGCAGGGAGTGGGGGCGGAGGATCGGAATCCTCTTCGTCCTATGTGGGGTGGCGCGGGGTAGTCAGACAGGGGTAGCGCCGCTAGTCCAGTGCTGCGGGAGGTGTTGGGGTGGTTGGTGAGTTTGGAGGAGCAGGGTTGGATGGGGAGGAAATTGGGGGAAGAGGAACACGTGGGCCTGTGGAGAAGGGTTGTGTGTGTGTGTGTGTGTGTGTGTGTGTTGCTGCGCATGGTAAGCGGCCCCCGCGCCACCCCACCCGTAGTGTTGTACTGGGCAGCGGTTGTTCGTTATTGGGTAATTTGGTAGTTGGGTTAGTAGTTGGTGATCATAATGGAGGTAAGGTAGGTGCATTTGTGGTGGTGCGTTGGCGTGACATGCCGTACAATTTACACGCTGTACGACACCCAGTCTCTCCTTCAACTTCTGCGATGTGCCCCCTTCCCTTCCCTTCCCGGTGTTTTAGATATTAGTTTACAACATCTTCATATTTTTGTATTTAGATGTTTCAGATACGGTTCGGTGTCGTCTCGACCACACGTCAATGCAGTAGTTGTTAGTATTGTTGTTGTCGTTGTTTGATAGCTTTCTGTTCAGCTCGCGACGGGTTCTGTCTCTTCTCTCTCTATCTATCTATCTCCCCCACCTTTACCCCTCCGCGCGATGGTTCTATCCGGAAGTTTTCATCAAGCTTTCATCGTCATCATTGACTTGATGACGTCACACCATCATCATCATCATCATTATGGTGCTGGTGGAGGGGGTGGAGGGGGTGAGGTGGAGGGTGTGTGTGTGGGAAGGAGGGGTCCGGAACGGAACACACAAGGTCGCGCCATTGGGCCATTAGGCGCCTCCAGGGTGCCAGCCTGAGGGGGAGGGGTGGAGAGCGCGCGTGGGCGTGTGTGTCCATACGCGTGTGTGCGTGTATTGTTTCGTTGTACGGCGGGGCAGTACGGCAGGATGCGCACCGGGGTAGCGGGGCTGGGGGAGGGGCGAAAGGAGGAGGGGAGACAGAGGGCGCACCGTTGGGGGGGCTTCCGACCATTTGGCTGATTGAGAGTGGGGGGCGGGGCTGGGGGGCCCCGGGTTAACGGCATTTCCAATTTTGGCGTGTCATGCCGTGTCTTGTGTTTTTTTTGTGTGGGGGGGGTTAAGGAGAAGTTCTTAGTGCCCCAGATCGCTGAGTTAGAGCGGAGGGGACAGCAGAGGGAGAGTACGGGAACAAAGAGGAACAGTAAAAGAGGAGATTAGGAGGGGTAACAACAAGTGTACGGCGATAGTAGTTGAAATTTGGTGCGAATGGAGAGCGACGTTGTTAGTTGTTAGAGGCCCATGTACGACCATGTACCGCTCGTGTATGTATGTTTTATCGCCTCACTGCGCGTGCGTGTGGTGCGGGGGGGGAATATATATTCCTCCGCGCGTGTATGTGTGTGTGTGTCTGTGTCTGTGTGTGTGTGCGCCAGGGGGGGTGGTCGGGACGGATGCAGCTCGTGAGATTCGACTGAATACGTCATTGAATGCCCTAAACCCCTAAGTATAAAGCTGTAGCAGCAGCAGCAACAACAGCAACACTGGCAACAGCATCAATGCCAGCAGTAGCATCTAAGGAGTAGGAGTACCGGATTCCTGCAGCTCTGCTAAAAACCTTTTATAAAAACATACCTCGACGCGCCCGTATATGAGTATGCGTATGTATATGTGTGTGTATGCGTATGTATGTATGTGTGTGTGTGCGTATGGTAACAGCCTACCCGCACCACAAGGCCGGCGGAGGGGTGTGTAGACCGCCCTGGAGGAGAGGCCACATTGCGGCGGGGGGGGGCCGGTTTAAAAAGGCCGGTGCCACACACCGCCACATATTCGCAACAACAACAGAGGTGCCTTATACAATATCCTAATGATCAACCAGATTAGATTAGAACGACCGCTTTTAGAGAGACATCATATGCCGAGGGCCACCACGAAGGGCAGTTTCGAATCCTTGGGGGCCCCGTAGGGCCCCGTAGGGGGGTGTGAGGGAGGGAGAACAGGCACGGAAAGGTCTGAAGCTGTGGAAGCTTCCAGAGCATTGGGGCGGCGCAGACAGACAAAAGGGTTATGCTTCATGACGGGTGTCGCGCGCTCAATCGTACGCGTGTCGTACGTGTCTCGTACACTTGTAAATGGAACCCTCTGTATAATGAATACATGAAGGTGGGTGGGCGAGAGATTCCAAGGAATGGCACTCCGCTTTGGGGCTGGGCGGGGAAGGAGGAGGGCACGTTTCCAAATGCACCAAGTGCGCGAACCAATATAACAGCCTTGCACTCATTTTCATGACCTCTCATCATCATGACCGTTACACATTACACATGACAACCGGGAAAACCAACCGCCACCACACCCCAAGACTGATAACAATAATGCACAACACCACCCTACGAAGACCGCACCCCAGGTGGAGGATCTGAACGATATGTACAGCGACCCAACATCTCCCGACCCCCCACAGCCCCAGCCATTGTTGGAGTTCCGCCAGTTGTCCGCCCACCAAGTAGCCACCGAGCCATAGCCATGCAACCACCGAGTTGAAACACCTGGGGTCGAAACCCGTGAGGAATGTTTTTCGCCACCACACAATCAACATTGTCATTAAAATTCTTTTACTTATTCTAATTATAGAAGAACAGAACCCCATAGAAGGGCCCCACCCAGCAGTCATCCGAGCCCCCCTCCCCCCCCCATGGCGGCCCCTTTCCCGGGGAGTGTAAGGGGACTGTGCGCCCAGCACCAAACCCAACAGCAATCCCCTCTCGCCCCCCTCCCCCGCGCCTCCTTCGCGTCAAACGTCTATGCTTCGTCTTACCCCCCTCCCCCCCCCGGGGAGCAACTCTAAGAAGGTCCCCCCTTGGGAGGATGTCGCACCATACACACACACACACATCAGATGTGTTCGACTGCATGTGAATTCCCAGTGGGTCAGGTACGTACGTCTTTTTTGGTCAGTTAGAAGAGAGATAGTTGTGTGTGTGTGTTTGTGTGTTCGTGTGTGTTTTGTGTCTTTTGTGTGTGTGTGTGTGTCTTAATGTGTGTGTGTGTTTTCCATACACCGCAACATCGGCACATCGCTACTGCCATTGCCATCACTACTATGCATTTTGCCACCCCGCCGGGCCGCTGTTGCCGCTACTGCCGACGGCGGTGTTAGTGGTGATAGTGGTGCCGCTAACTACTCGTCTCCGGACTTGTCATGCAGAAGGACGTACTCCCTGGAGCTCTGCCCCAGCCGTACGACGTCCTTCTCCAGCAGTTCGTAGTACCGAAGGGGCTCGAGCCGCTCGCCTGTTGGCGACCCCATCATGGTGCCGGTGCCGGGTGTTTAGGGCATCATTGTGGGGGTCAGCAAGGGCAGCGGGCTGGGGTAACTGAGGAAATAATGAGCGGGGCGCGGGGGTACACAATCGGAAAGAGCAGAGAGGATGGGAGAGGGTTAGGGAGAGGAGGATGGCAACACCCGAGGTGGGGCACCCGAAACACCAACCTCCACAGAATTCGCAGTGTTGGATCACAAGTCATATGCCGGATTCATCTCTCATCAACGGGATTCCAGATCCGGATCCAGGAAGACGTGTTGTACCCGCCACCCCGATCCCACACACCGTTTAAGAAGGTTCCGTTGACGCTTCCAAGATCCAAAAGGTACGGACGTACGGCACTGACTGGCCGCCCGAGCTCGTCATTTTTTTCTGTTAGCCGAAACTGCAGCACCGCGTGTTGTTTGGAGCAGGAGGGATGTGCGGTGATGATATCCGCCACTTGCAGATCCCGACCGAACAAGTAATGGTTCATCCTGGAGGTGGTGGAACAGGGGGGGGGGAGAGGAGGTGGTGGTGGTGGCGAGAGGGAGAGGGGGCAGAGGGGTTGGCGGGAGAGGGTGTGTACAGGAGGAGGAGGGCGAGGGTGAGGGTGAGGAGGAGGGTGAGGAGGAGGAGGGTGAGGAGGAGGAGGAGGGTGAGGAGCGGAATATTACTTAATAGGTGAGACTGTGTGAAAGACTAGGGAGGGGGGAAGAGGGTCAAGGGCAAGAAGATGTCCTTGGGGGGAGCCTCCAGGGGGGTTGCGTGGCCTTGCGAAACACCCCCCCTTCCTCCGCTCGGCCCTTCAGGCCAGCACTGCAACGCAAGATATCATTCACCAAGCAGCCAGTGCAAATTTCAAAACACCCGTTGTCGTACCTGTGGATTCTGTACGGCTCGTCCTGCAGCTGGTCGTTTTTGAATATGTACAGCCGCCACCTCTTGTCGGGGAGTCGGGCCTCCGGTGGCGGCACGTGCTTCAGCTCCACACCGCCAGCCACCTGCCAGGTACATACATACACACATACATACGTACGTACGCATGCATACACGTACAACCCCGACATCCTCAACGCCATCACATCAAGACCATCGTCATCGCCACCGTCAGGTAACTTCCAACACGGCGTACAGGACATACATACATACATACATACATACAGTACGATGCGATAACATGGCAACGAAAGGCCGCGGGCTCCGGGCCCACTGAAAACGGAAACACGCGCGACTTTCTTATCTCGAGCTTCCCTTTCCTTTCACTTGCTTTGCTTCCTTTTCCTGTTCCTTTCCTTTCCTTTCCCTCCAAAGTTGTGTTGTTGGACCATGCTGTCCATGTTGGACCATGCTGTACTGTGCTGTGGAGGGGTTTCCAGTCTGACGGCCATCCACGACGCGACCATCCACCTCCCCCGGACACACCGGACCCCGCAGGTCCCAATCTTCCCCACTCTTCTCCAAAGCAAAATAGAAGCCCTCTCTTGACCCATCTGCCGACCCGCGGGTCAGCTGGGTCAGCCGCCTCCGGCTCATCACACCCCGCCACCCGATCACGCACTCACCTTGTTGGTTTCTGCGGCCAGCTTGCCGGACAGCCCCAGGTTGGGGGCCTCCTGTATGGCACATACATACATACATACGTACACACACACATACACAGAGGGAAGGGGGGGGGGGATTGGTGGGAGGGAAGGGGGAAAGACGAACCTGCTGCCAGGGCAAGAGTGTACCAAGAGTAGAACTGACCAAAAGGCGTTCCTGAAGGCGGCGACCTCGGGATGACGTAGTGAAGATGATGTCGGAAAACTACCTACCTAGCCGCCAAGACTAAAATAAGCGCGGAAGAAAAGCAGTAAAATGCCAAGCCGTAAAGAAGTAAAGGTAGGGAAGGGGGGAGAGGTGATCCCTAAGATACTTAATTTCACAAATGGAAAGACAGACAAATCCCTACGCCACAATCCCCTTACCCCTGCAGCTGTACGACACGTACGACCCAGTTCAGCCCCCTCCTCCGAAGGGCTCCGAAACCCGTCCCAGGGCTATCCTCCTTCAGCCGCTAAAAAACCCCCATGTAGGGCTATACCCGGGTAGTAGTAGCTCAAGGGCACAACGTGCGCACGATTTGACCGAGGTCCCACCCCTGGCGCTAGCCAGGTTCCTCTCGGAAGTCTGGGAGACCCTGCACGTTGCTCTAAGGTGCTTCATGCTCAAGCGGACGAGGGAGGACAATGATGGTCCACCGTGTAACTGCACTAGAAGCGATTTACCGTCCATCGGCCCCCCCAATGGCTTTTACGGACACCCCCGCACTCGTGTGTGCGCAACTTGTAACTTGTTAGTAGCGCTCGTACCCAGCGTCGTGCCCTGCGCGTAACTAATCTCGTACAGGATGAAGCCTTCCGTAATGCCGTACCACCAACACAATCCCCTACAACTATAGCCGTACCGAAGTTCCCGACGCGGTGCCATCAGCAATATACTCCACGCCACGCCACGCCACGCGGGCCATACCCCATGACATCGCTCACGTGCTTCCCAACCGTCAACCAACCCAACCGCCAACGGACCTTTGGTGCTTTGGGTTTTGCCGCCTCCTCCTCTTGCCGCTGTCTGTCCTCCCGCTCCTCAGCGGACAGGTACCTTGAAGCTTCACCACCATCACGACCGCTGCCACTGCGGCGACCACCGGCTGCAGCAGCGGAGGGGGGGTCGCTCCAATCGCCGTTGGCGCCCCGATCTCTCTTGGCCTCTCGGACGTCACGTTCCATGCCCTGTGCTTCGCGCTTGGCGCCGCCGCCGCCGCCGTACGAGCCGTCCAGCTCCCGTCGGTCCCCTTCCCGGGCCCTATCCCGATCTTGGCCTCGATCCCTTCCTCGATCACTTCCGAATCGAGGTCCCAAGGCTTCGGACGACGGCTCTTCCTTCAATGTACGGCCCCTGCCGCCTCCGACACCGCCGTCGTACTCCCGGTCACCATGCTGGCGGGCTCCGCCACCGTTGCGACCCCGTTCCCGGTCCAAATCGCGGTCGCGATTATGGTCGTAGTAGTCCTGGTTGTCGTGGCGGCTGCTGCGGCGTCCACCGCCGCAGCGGCCTTCGTCCAAGCTGTCGTACGCGCCTTTGCCGTTCCGCGCGGCCGGCGGCGAGCGGGAGTCGCTCCGGCGCCGCTTGCCTGCGAACCATGAAGATGGGAAAGTGGGGCGGGACAGTGCACCTGCATGAAAGCGGTCTAGACAAGGACACGGTGAACTGCATGATCAGCTCCAGGTAGCAGGTTTGGGGGATCAAAGGGGCCCGTTGACTTGTCCTGTCCGGCAGCAGTCCTGGACTAGGGGAATGGTGACTGCATTGCGACTTCGGCTGGGCTGGACCTTGGCATGCCAAGGCGTGATCGATGTTAAGCTTACGTTCTTTACTTACTATCGCTCATAGTAAGCTTTGAAGGATAAAAAGCAGGCCAGGGAAATCACGCCAGCAGATACAGAAGGTCAAGCGGGCCCACAGGCCGGGTCAGAAACCATAGAGGTTATACTCCCGGAGTATGAAGCATCTGATCAGGACGTAGTACAATTCATGTGCTTGTTTCAAGGTTGTGTCTTGGTGTGGAGCAGCGCTCTGGTGTGGAGTAGCGAAGCAACCCAAATCAAACGCCTCTGCCTATTTTCACGGCACTCTGCTATACCATATATGAAACGCAGTTGACTGGTTGATAGAGAGCGGAACGATGTCAACAACAAGTGAACAGTCTGTGCCAACTCGCACGTTGCCTGCACTGAAGCTATGAAACTGTTACCAAGATGTACAGAGATTATTCCGTCGCTCACACCAATGTGCGCTGTGAGGGAGAGGATAGTCAAAGGATTGTCTATCGTAAATTCAGTTGCCGTAATCCCTGGCGCTGTCGTAAACCCTTTTTGCACCTTTCGTTGCCAGGGTAGGCTCTGTGTTCTGCATTATGCACCGCTATATATGAATCGCATCCAGGCAATAACATGCAGCTGAAGGCTGCTGTGCGCGCAGGAACGCCTTAACCGGTAAACAAAATCGATACACGGACTACCGGTTTCGACATAGCGCAACCTGCTTAACACCCGCAAACACAAAAGTTTTAAAGATGTTTATAAACCCGCTCCTAACTCAGATCTTCTGATGTTCGCACCTTGAGTATGAACAAACACCGAGCGAGGACATGGCTTTCAGGCGCTACAAAATCAGAACCTCTCCGTGGTAATCTTATGCCTTTTACCTTTCATTCCAGCATCCCAATACTAAAGTGCCGCCACGAGCAGCGGGTTTCCATGGAGCTTGACGTCAGACACAAATTCGTACCCGTACAGCGGTCTACTTCCGGGGCAGCGATGCAGCGCAATCTTCCAACAAACCCTGCACGCATAAGTGGCCATTTCCTCGCATGAATCCGGTAGTCTTTTTCATGCCTCAACGATGGGCCCCAGGCAGGGTTCCACAACCATGATGTCGATGCTTAGACAGCCGAACGTTTTTCAAAATCTGTGACAGCTGCAGGGCGAGGTGCAGATGTGTAGGCCGCCAACGGATCACTGCTGTAGGGGAGAGGAGAGAGGGGAGACCCGGTAGGGAAGATGAACGGATTAAGGGGGAGGTAAGCAGTCCCAGGCATATCAGGGGAAGAGGGGAGGCAAATGGAGTCAGTAGAGAGCGTGTAGAAAGGGAAGAGGACTCATAGCTGTTCCTGGCAATCATAAAGGACGAGGGGGGCGGGCGAGCGGCAAGATGACTAGGGTTGCATAGATTATTAGAATGGCAGGCGTTCTCTACTAATTCTAATATTATTTCTAATTAGAACGTTAGAAATAATATTAGAAGACCTGGGGTAACTTCTCAGGGAGGGCGACTTTTCACTTCGGAGTTTCACCATGGTTACGGCAGATGCTAACCCAGGTGTTTTTAACGGTTTTTACGGGGCTACGACACCCGTAAGCAGGACTTCTCAGCCAAACCCCCGGTCGAAGTGACCTCTGGGTCACTAATTTCGCCTTTAAACTGTCTTAGACTGTCTTAAACTGTCTCTGCGTACGCCTTCCCAACATCTTTGGTACCTGAACCAAGAGTCCAAGAGTCCAGTCCTAATTGTCTGCAAAGCAACACCCAACACACAGTCCGGACATGCCAAATCTGTCGCCCCAAAACTTCTAGCAAAATCCTCATCAACTCATGCAAATTGCCCCAAGGCTTCCAGGGCCCCTTCCTTCACTCCCCCTGCACGTCCAGCCGATAAACAGCGACATGATGTTGATGAGTGGGGTACCAACCAGCACAACGCGGCTCCGCCAACCGTCACTGGCAATACACGCAAGCCCCTCCCCAGCCGCACACTCTTTCTCAACCTCAGAGACTGTTTCCGCGTGCGCCTCGTCAAGCATAGTGGTTGCTAGTTTCCAGCGGCTGGGCAGTGTGACCCCCAGGGCAGCACAGGCCTGAACGAGGTAGGGGTTCTCGATAAGGTGAAGGGCGATGTTGGTGGTGTAGAAGAACAAGGCCAGATTCTTCAGGAAGACGTATATCTGGTTGGCAGATGGCATGAAAAGCCGCATGGATGGAGTGGGCGTGCCGTCATATGAGCGAGACCTTTTCGTGCCGGACGGCACTGCAGGTGTGGCGCCCTCCGCCTCGCTGCCCTCCTGTGACGCCAGCGCTTGCGCCTTGCCTGCTGCCTTGCTGTGCTTCTTAAGATGGTTGGGAGCTGTTGCAGACGGATTTTTGGCACCCAGCACCTCGCCGCAAATGGTGCACTTCAGCTTCATGACTCCTTCTGTCAAGATCACGGTGAAAAACGACCACCAGGAAGCACTGCCTCTCGCTTTTGCACTCTTCAGGGCTTCCGCGTAGGCTGGAGCGTCTAGCTCCTTGTTGCCATAAGTGTATGTTGCTTTAGGAGTCTTCGAAACTGGTGGTTTTGATGGCCCAGCATCAGCATCAGCCATTTTTCCTAGAAAAATGTGCCGTTGCAGGCTGCGGAGGCGGTCTGAATAGCCATTCTAATGGGTGTACGACATTAGAACGTTCTGTTCTCTAGGGGTCTTCTAACTTTCTCATTAGAATTCTAATTAGTTTAATTTAATATTATTTCTAACTTCTAATGCACCTGCAACCCTAAAGATGACACAGCGGCGGGGTCCAACAGGTTGCCATCTGATTAGCGGCTGGGCAGCCTAAATAGGGCCGTGCTTGCCTGCTGTTGGGGGTGGGCAACACATATCATATGCTCAGCAGCGTTGGAAAGCTATCAGAGCAAGTGTCGATGGCCAGCGTGAAAGATGCATAGAACCCCAAAATATTGAAGGAATCTTACAATGGTCACTTTGAATACGACTAGGTGGTTTGCAGACCAATGACTAAGGCAGAAGATAACCCTAAGCAAGCCCAAGTATATATGCAATCATAGCTTTGTTTACATGTAATCTTGGACAGTACAGCTCTGGTATTTTCACGAACAATGACGTGGTTTAGGTTCATGAATGGCAACGGTCAAGCTGCTAGGTGCATTACAGCCAAACATCGTGCATTCAATCAGTAGGTTTGTCTAAGCAACTCTTCATAATGCCAGGTCTTCCATGCTGTGTGCTAGTCCACCTACTTTCGTAAACCGGCTGCCACCACCCATCACCTTCAGGATGACGCATACATTGATCAATACATAAAAGCTACTCATGAGGTTATCAGGTGGCTCGCAGTCCCTTCCGTGCACTGCAATATGCCAGGTAATGATACCCTCTCCAATCATGTCACATAGCCAGCGCCACTAAGCAACGACCAACCTGTCTCTCCCCCCTGTAAATCCGAAACTTCAAACTCAGTGTCGTCTTCCCCCTGCCACAACACACCAGGGAATCCAAACTCCTGGCCCTGCTGCTATACCATGGTCTCACCACGGGTCTCAGTCACACCACCCTGGGGAAAAACACTGCAGCATACTACAGGTGGCAGGTGAACACCGTCCAGCGCAGCTCAGGATTACCGGTCTCCCCATTAGTCCTCCTTCAGTCTGCCCCGCTTTTCACACATGGACTTTGGACACCGGCAGCTCAATCCCCCTCCCCACACACCAAAAGCATCAGGTAGCCTGCCCCTGACAGCCCAGGGTAGTCCCCTCCACCTGCTGGAGCTACAGCCGCCAACATCAGCTGCACACGGCACATAGCAGTCAGTGGTGGCTGGTAGGGGCACCCTCATCAGGGTAGCCGCAGCCCTATTGCTGCAGATCGTGCAAAGAACGAGTGCTGCACATGCAGGCGCGGTGCAAGTGTGGCTGCCCGCAGCCCTCCCTGGCCCCACACCCCATGCCTGCCGGTCGTGTGAACCAGAGGCCCACGCTGACTACAGCCTGCCACTGGGGCCAGGCACACAGGTGTGCATTTGTCAGCCATTGCCATTACACCACGCCCTTCATCTCTGCTGCCGCCATGCTGGGCACCACTGCTGCCACCGTGCTGGGTGCCGCTGCTGCTGCTGTCACAACTGCGCCTGGGCTCGTATGTCTTGGTCAGTGCTGCACTGATGCGACCACTGCTGTGGAATGCAGCCAGCTCTGAGGGGTAGGCCCGCAGGAACTCCTCCTGCTCCAGGATAGGGGCATGGCTGAGGATGTTGGACAGCAGCACGTGGAACCAGCGAAGCCCAACCTTGATGTCAGGCTGAGCCCCATAGTCCTCCTCAAATTTGACCTTGCTGTCATGGCTGTTGTAGCGGTGGTCCAGGACCTGCAGGTAGATGGAGCACTGAGCGCCATGATCAACACAGTTCCATGGGAAGCAGGGGTGTACAGGCCAGCAGCATTGCGACCTGGCCCTGTTGGCTGGCTGCACACCCTAAAACCCTAAAACCCCTTGGCACCACAAGCAGCGCTACTGTTGACCCGTGAGTGCTGCAGTAGTCCTGTGACTACTGCAAGCACCCTCCTAACACCTCACAAGCTTGCTTGCTCATTTTCTGATTGGCCACCCTGTTTGGAACCCCGCTTTTCCCCTAGCCAGCGGCACACACTGCCAACAGTTTCCTGGCCGCCTTGTTACCGTTCCTCCTGTGTTTTGCAGGTGAACATGATGCTGTCTGCGACTGTAGCCTCCTAACCTCCTCCTCCTTTCCTTCTGCTGTGGGTCTCCTGGCCAGACTCGCTAATCTCGCAGTATGGCAACTCACCCACCCCCCACACACGCCCCAACACCCTTCACTGGCATTCTTACCTGGATGAACCAGTCCACCTTCAGTAGCTTGTCCGGTGTAAGCGCCAGTGCAGATGCCATGGCTTCCAGGAGGCTGTGCAGGTCCTCATAGCTGTCGAAGTTCTCATCCTTGCAGCACTCACCGAGCACAACCAGCTCCCTGAACATCGTGGAGCTGAACGACGGGATGGCAATGATCTCTTCCAACAGCTCCCCAGACTCCGTGGTGGCCGCCTGAGCAGGGAAGAGCAGGCGGCAACAGGTAGTGAGTATGTTGTGTGTAGGGCAGCAGTACAAGTTGGCATCCTTTAGCCTCGCACAGTCCAGTCTCCTGAGTCCCAGAAACCCTTCTGATCCTGTGTTGCAGCAACACCCTGCATGCCTTGAGAACCGACGGACACCCAGGTGAGCGCCTCAAATGCCCACTTCTCCAGGTGTGCACCTGAACACAACAACTGCATGCATTGGCCCTCTGTGTGTTCGTCCACCAAGCCTCTAGGGCCTCCTGGTTGGTGAACATGTGCTACTCAGAAGGTATCCTTGATGTACATGGGCATGTGTTGGCTTTACACCAGGGTTCGACACTGACCTTCCTGAAACTTGCGGGATCCCCCGTACCTCCCAAATTTTCCTTATGGAGGGGCCCCCATACCAGGCTCCTGTACTGGCCGAAAACCTTACAGGGGCCCCCGTAACCCGCAAAACCTTTACGGGGACACTGTCCTTGGCTGAAACGCTGTGGAAAGTGACGCTTTGCATTTTTTTGCCCTGTAAATCGTTATTTTCGTTATTTTCCCGTGAACCATTACACACGGGGACACGGCACACTCAGCGAAAGCCAAGCGCCTTGGCCACCGCGGCCGCCCATCCCTTCTGCTCCCCTTTCTCGTCCTCCTCCTCATCATCAAAATCCTCATCCACGCACGACTCATCGGTATCTCATTCTACGTCGGTCTTGTAGTCACTGTCACTAAAAGCCTCATCATCACTAGCGGGGTATGTTGCTTGTACCAGTACTTCAATCTCTGGGTCAGTCGCAACCTCCTCATTATCATCCTCTCCGTATGGATTCAAATTAGTTTTGCTAACGTCAGAAAACAACTTGTGAATAATGCCTGTATAGCCCTTACACGAGTAGATCTCAGCAGCCTGATCAATCAGTGGCTTCACCCTGGTATCAGCAGCAGGTCCCAACATCCCCACACGAAGTAGTAAATCAAGTGTGTGGCCTTATCCTTTATATGGTCCGTCCTCTCCCCTACAGGGCCCCGTACGGCCTTTTATAAATCCTTAAAATCCTTATGGGAGCCACCGTAACCGGCCTTCGGCCAGCCCGGGGGCCGCCCGTAGGGGGCGCTTCGCGCCCCAAAATCCTTACGGGAGCCACCGAAAAGTCCTATGGGCCCTGACGGGGATACCGAAAAAAGGCCAAAAATTTACAGGCCCCATACGGGGTGTCGAACACTGCTTTACACTCGTACCTGCAGCACCTGAGCGAACAGCAGGTTATCCAGGTATAGCCTGCCGTTACGCTCAGTGGTGAAGCTGGACAGCAGTGCCTCAAACGCCGGCGGGAGCTTGGCGTGCTCCACTCCAGCCATCGGGTCCAACAGCTCACGCAGGAGCAGCACCTGTGAAGTAGGCTGGCCCAGCACTGGCACCACCATGCATGGGTCTGTCGGCACTTGCAGCGCCATGCGCAGGTCTATCAGCACCTGAATAGGAATCACATGCAGCAATCGGGGATTGCTAAGTCAAAGCTGTCTGGCTCCACCAGCTGCTGTTCAATGCACAAGAAGCACACTCTCACAGCCAGTGCCTGACCAGGCTTTTGCACCCGGTCCCATTTGCAGGAATGCATTATGCAGCCCCCACCTGGGTGAACTTTATTATCATGCCGTGCTCGACCAGCCGCTCAGCTGTGCTATGCCACTTGGAACTCCACCAGCGGCTCAAGTAGGCGAGCATGGCGATCTGCGGCGGTGACCGCCAGACAAGGTCGCTTGGCAGTGCCGGATCCCAGCGCTTGGTCTGGGCCTTTAGCTGCTCCCAGGCGACTTGCAGCACATCCTTGGACACCGTGGCGCTCAGGTTGAGTCGGTGGTGGTGCGAAATTAGGGCAAAACCGTTGGTCTGCGGCCGTGCACAGCAGAGGTGTTCAGCTCTACAGAAGCTACAGTCATGGGTAGGAAAGGCTGGGGGGGGAGCATGAGAAGCTGAGTGGGGGTCATGGCTGGGGTTGTGACAATGAAGCAGGCGGGAAGTGAGCTGAGGGTCCACCTTAAGGCGCTGGGTCCTGGGACTGCAACCAAAGGGGGGCGGTACATACTTTTTTCTGGAACACATGCTATATTTTTTGCCCGGCAACCCTAGGACCACCCACCCACTGTCATATGACACATGTGTACGACACTGCCATACATGCCCAAAACAGTCATTTTCACCCAGGAAAAGACCAGCATGATCTGCGCATTAAGACCTTTCAATATCCGTCACAAAAACTGCGGTGCAGCCAATCACAGCAGCAGCTGTGTGAGCACAGCCACCACCAGCATCCCCCCTGTTGGAAAACCCGCTCGGACGAAGGCCATACATATGGCCCAAGCGCAGCTTAGAAACGAGCACACAAAATCAATACACACAGCAGGACCATCACAACTAAGTCAGCGTTGCAGAACCAGTTTCGGTAGCCAAAGCGTGGCCGTCAACCCCGATGGGGAACCCGAAGGGGAACCCCGAAGTTCCAAAAACAGCAAGCAGCATCATAACGAAGTCTAAGCGCCTGGACAAACGCAGGAGCCAGGAACATGCCTCACATGCAACGCCAGAATATGCAGCCCATAAGCAGAGCTCCACACCAAAAGCTGACATGCCCGCAGCATTCACAAGTGTTGCAAGCAGGCATGCATGCAGGCCAGTAACCACAAAAGACAGGGATGCCAGTTTGCGTTCACACATTTGCCACATGTGATATGGGCTTTCCACGCTTCGAACATATGAAGGATGCTATGAAGTGGGAACCTGAACGCCTGGCAAGGATGCTGGAACGTATATGGTCTCACCGCAACTCTATCGTTCCCTTTGGTCGTTAGTATACTTCATCACTTGTCTCATTGGAAGTGCGAGGTAGGATGGTGCTTACAGGCGATTTGGCAGCCCTTGAGCCCTCGGCTCGTACTAGGGTGGTTTGCAGGTACAGGGAACGCACCCACAACCATGTAACAACAACAACATTTGCCAGTAGTTCAGCGACATGATTGAGTTCACACCGACACACAGCTGCTGCTGTTTACAGCACCACCGCGTCAGCTGTGCTGCCAGCAATGTTGGCCTAGAAGCACGACACGCCACTGCTGAGGGCCTGGATGCCGCTTCAGGTCTGCTATCCGCACATCCGTTTTCTTGCTCGCCTTCTCTAGCATGCACGTTACATAAACCCAGTTGTTACAACTGCCTAGGAAGGTATATCGACATGTTCACAGTGACAATGAAGGTCCGTGGCCCAGTGGCCCACCATGGCTCTTGCCGTACATGCAACAAGTGCCCACTCAGTCCTTGCACCCAATCTGTCCGGTGCGCCTATGACAAATTGTCACACCGCAAGGAGACGTGTAAACAACTCTGGTTCACACGTGTTGTGTGGTGCCAAGGGGTGCTGGGAGACAAGGCCCCAGGCCTGAAGGGCCCCCCATCAACTAACCTCCCTAGCATCACAGCAGACTAGTGCAATCGATAGATCTCATCAAGGTGAAGCGATTGATGTCCATATTGACATGTTTTAGCCACTGGTGACATTGTTTCGGGACCCCTTTGTTCCCGGACCCCCGGACCCACCACCCCACACGCTGCCGTACAACCAACTTTGGAGACCAATAACACTTATGTATTCCTGGGTCCTTTTGCATTCAAAAAGCAGATACAGAACGCCCTCGCCTAGCTGTAGTTCCCCCAGAAGTGCCTCCTACCCCCCCCCCTGCAACACCAATTGCTTACCGGGGTGGCAGCAATGTTGGCCCATAGCGTCGCCATGCCGCTGCCCGTGATGGCCCAGGCGACCCAGTGGGGGCTGTCCAGCAGGAGTTTCTTGAAGATGCTGCAGTACACACGACAGTTGAGGGAAGGAAAATGGTGCATGTGTCAGCTCCTTTGGGTCGTACACCTGCTGTAGGCATTAGTGCAGACCTCTGCCCCTTGTGCAATATGCTTATGTCGTACAATTGATTCTCGCAGCAATCTCCTCTTAGTGCCTTCTGCCCCCTCGTGTGAAGCTCCGCCTGGGCACGTTTCACTGGCCATTGCCCCTCATCCTTGCCCATGTGATCACACGACACGGTTAGGGAAACCTTGTGCTGATTTACCGCCACATGAGCTGCACTTCGTCCATGTCCAGTTTTAAGCTGTGCAGCGAAAAGTCATCCCGCTCAAGCTCAAGCAGGTAAAAGCTCTGCGCCTCATCAATCAGCAGGAAGTTCAGGCGGTCCCGTGGCAGGCGCCACATGAAGTCCTGAATGGCGTCCACTACAGCACCAGCCGAGTTGTCGCTGGGTGCAGGCGTGCTGGCGGCAGCAGAGAGCTGCTGGTTGGCAGCGCTCCGCTTGAGTTTAATGAGGAATCCCTTAAGGAAGACACCGCTGCCGCTCCAGCGATCTAAGGTCAAGCACTTGACATGCAGGAAGTTGGGCTCTGAAAGCACCGTGCCGGCATGCTGCCGGCCGCTGCTGTAGTAGGTGTTGGCCACAGCAGGCAGAACCTTGTTGAGCATGTAGGACTTGCCACTCTGCACAACGGGCACAAGATGGGTGCAAGATGGCTAGGTAAATGTGCATTCCTCTTGGTCACTCAGCTGTGTATCACTCAACGGTGCACAAAGATGCATGCATCTGCATGCATCGCATCTATCACACCTAACCTTCTCACTCCAAACCATGTTGCATGTGGGTGACACAAGCTGCACAAGGAGCTCTCCAACCTTGGTCAGGCCTTTATATCCCACCTTGATCAGACCATTGATGATCAGTGGCGGGATGGGTCTGCCATTACGGTGCTCATCCTCGACAAGGCCCAGCCACTTCTGCAGCTCATCTATCTGCCTGCCCTCAGGGTCCAGGAAAAACCCGCTGCTCACGCCAGCACTTGCGGCAGCTGCAGTGCTGTTGGTGTCCATGGGCTCAAAGAAGAACAGGTCCTGGTTCTGCGAGTCTCGCCGGAGCTGCAGCTTGCAAACTGGCAGGCCTGCACAAGGATAGCCCATCATGCCCACAAGGTGCATACACATTAAACAGCCAGCCACTGTCGCCCAGTTGCAATGCATGCAGGATCACAACACAACGAAAGGAGGCAGGAATGAAGGGGTGCAGAGCAGCAGAGTGACGAAGCAACTTCAAGCTGAATCAAGCCATAAGTCACACCCCTCAGGCAGCAGGAGGTGTATGTCATGCAGAACACTGAACCGCCCCTTTACGGCGGGTAGAGAAAGTGTGTGCTCTCCCACAAACGAGCATCCATGCACTCAAGCCCAGTGCTGCAATGAAACGGGCACACCAAGCCCACAAAACCTGTTTCCCCCCCTTCCTGTGTCAGGCACAGTCGGCTCACCTGCTGCAGCGTTGCTGGTGCCAGAATCAGCACCTGCAGGCGGAAGGCCCACGGTAGGGCAAGCGGGATGGCTCACTGGAACACCAGTGCTGTACAACATGAGCAGCATTAAATCGTCAAACATAACGACGATGCAGTGCGTGCACACATCATAGACATGGTCGCCAGACAACGTGCAGGGTGGGCCACTATCACAATGGGTGTAGCAAGCTACATTTACCTTAGAATATCTTTAAGCTATTAAAGCTTAATCACAGTAACGGTACGGTCCCGTAGTTACAAATCATACTCGTTAACTGTACGAACTCACTTTCTGTTGCGCTATCACAACCTAGCATACGACACCAAGACTCCAGGAATGGAGATGGCGGCAGGTGGGCCGCATTTAAGCCACCCAGGTGAAGTGCTTCGGCCAGACACTTATCGTATCACTATACCAGTGTTCGGATGTTCAAGACTCCACTGTCACCATTCTCGATGTATGTCTTCAAATTCCGACTTCCCGTATCTGTTCTCGCGTCTAATGCTGGGTCATCAATCGTGGACCAGACCCTCCGCTTCCGCTCAAACAGCTAAGGTAAGAGACGGCTGTTACGATGGGGCACACAGCTGCACGGCGGGGTGCGGGGTGCTGTACTTTTTACAGCTGGTGGTAAAGTGTCCACACAATGCTGATACGCAGTGGAGGGGGTTGTGTGTGATTCAAGCATCAGGGCATGCCGACCCAAGGTGCTTCAATAGTGCAAACAAAGACGGATGCACACTACAACAATTTCAACGTGAGCTTTGGTGTTGCACTGCTGCCGTAACAGTGGTTGGCGTTCAGCCGATGTCATGCTGCGTGAGGAACACTCTTCTGCCCGACCCCAACCAACCGTGTGCCAATCCATACCCTACAGCACCGTGAACATGCTCACCGGCAGCCGCAGGCAGCAACCATGCAGGGGGAGCCAAGTAGAACGGATCCCAGTGAGACTGCAGCTTTATCCATGCCGCGAGCCGTGAGCGAAAAACAACCCCAACACGCTTTGAGTATTTACATTGGTCAGTCAGGCAGGCAGTCGCCATTCAGACACACTCAGCTGTGCCCATAGCAGCCAAGGTAGATCCCCCGCCATGACCAGCCTACTCTGCTGCAATCTTCGCGGTAGCTCAATCATTGTGTACATACTGAACCACCTCAGGATGTTTGAGCTTCTGCTTTTGCACAGGTCAAGTCGCCAACGAGGAGATTTTCATGCACATACTTGTTGTTTGACTGGCAACCAAGCAGGCCTTACCTGGTTACCAGCCGCCTTCCACCCGAAACCATGTAGATTGACGCTAAAATATCTTTCGAGTTTTTGCAAAAAAACTTAGGGATAATTGTGGGGCCCCTGAAGCCATGCTTCACAAGGACTCAAACCCTTTTGGGTCACTCTGGGGTGCCTCAATTTCCTCTGTAGGGCAAAATGGAAAATTCTCTTAAATGTCTAATGAACTCTGTTTTCGGTTGGGGGTCATCAACTTGGGTTTCACCGACCTCTCTTTGGTCGGTGGTAAGCTCACAGTCGACACACAAGTGGCACTTATTACCACAGATATGAGACTCAGCATGGGAAAATATCTATTGACTTGCAGAGCAAGTTTCCCTCTATATAGGATTGAACTTCGACAAAAAATTACCACTATTTTAGATCCGACATTTTAATACATTATCCAGCCGCCTCATGCAGGTACAGCTGCCTGGGTTTATCCCCCTGGTAACACATTACCGCCCTCTTCTATCCAGATCCACCCAAAGAGAGGCTGCACCAGTATGTGTAGGAACTAATTCCCGGGGTTTTCTCTAGGTTATCATTATAAAGCAACCAGCCCCCCTTAGATGTCATACAGCCAGAAGGGCAAACAAGAGGCAGGATACATAGCTAGATAGGTGTGCAAAGTCATCCTTAAGTGCAGGTATGTAACACAGCAAAGGCGTAACCCGGGATGCTCAGATTGGCATTTGCGTCGTTACATTGCCCCCCACTTAGCAATGGACGTCCTCGGCCATTATTTCGAGCACAGGAGCCATCCCACCTCGCGCCAGTGCGCTGGTTTATCCATTACACCATGAAATCGCCAATTTGCGACTTGCTGGTTGCCAGAATCGAACCGCCGACCCGAAGTTTATTTCGGAATTCGTGCGGTCCCGTCTCGATACCATTGTAACACAGCAAAGGCGTAACCCGGGATGCTCAGATTGGCATTTGCGTCGTTACAAGGTAGATAGGCAAGCCAGAGCCACAACATTGCCAAAGCTGTTAGCACTTCACTACCTAGTGAAAAAAATGAGGACACAAAGGATTCAGCTCCAAGAAGTAACATAAAAATGAGGCGAACTCACCAGAGCTGGGACCCGGTGGCGGGACAGTAGTTGCCGCAGCTGTAGATCAAGGAAAAACGAGGGTGCAGTATGCAGGTAGGTCATTTGTCACGAAATTGTAAAGGAACACACAGCTTACTAACGGTTCAGAAGACCATGACCATGCATGGTATGCAGTGCAAAAAAGAAGCGCGTGGCATTCTCATCCAGAACCACTGCGGTAGATGTAAGAAGGGATCAGCTTCCCTGGCATCTCCCTGAGTACTCTTTGCCTGGTGTTACATTGGTGCGATTTTCTAGGAGGTGAGTACTCCCCGGATCGGAATTAACACCTTAGGTAGCTTCACGCGCAAATTTGCAAAGGCTATCTGCAAAACCTAGGTTTGGAACTCGCCACCAGCGCCTCGGCGTGCTAGCGGGAAACGGCGTGCGTCCTGTCTACTCTCAACCACAATGCCTAAGCACCGCAGCAAAATTGAGGGACAATTCTCGCAGCGCTTGACGAGACACTCCTAACGCCCTATGCGTCCGATGGCACTCCTAACGGCCCCATGCGCAAATTTTACAAGTGCGTGCCTGCAGTGGCGGTTTACAGGATACGAGCCTAACAATGCTTAAGTACGCGATTGCATACAACGGACCTTGGATGGCGGCCTTTAGAGCCAACCGCTGTCGAAGATTGAGGCCTGCTGCTTGTTCCGCGTTCAGCAGGCGGAAAGCGCCGCTGACCTCGGCATCTACGTCAAAGCCTAAATCTGAAAGGGCAGCAACAATTGGCGAAATGGAACTAGCGTCCTCGCCCCTCACAGAAAGCAGGGCTTGCCGAATGGTCACCATGTCTAGGTAGACCCGGACCCTGTGTGCTAAATCAATTATATTGGAGGTCACTGCTGTATTTCGGCCAGGCCCTGCTCCTGTCTTCACTGCGTTAAGTACGCTGGGTTAATTGGACGTAAGGCCCAGTGCGTAGCTGATAGTCTAACTGTTTTTCAACGGCCCGTGTCCTCAGGGCCGTCATTTATAGCGCGCATTACGCTGGTTAGCTTATCCTGTTTTTGTTGTTCAGCGCGCGCTGATTAACAAAACGGGTCCCGCGCCTCCAGCGCTACTTTACCGTTGTGCCTTCGGCTCGTCAGCGAGACCCATCGGGTAGAGTGCAGAGAATATAAAACACTAGCACCATAGAGTTAGCCCACCAAATTGGAGCACATTTCATTGTGCTAGTGGCGGCGCACGTCCCGGTATCGCTAGGCCTGACTCCGCTGGTGGAGGCAACCCACAGCTATACCGGAATGTCACAGACTGGCATTTCCTCGAGGGGTTCTGCGACGCAGTTTATGCCCCATGCTTTGTCTGGAGCGGGTCAACAACTCCCGCCCACCACGGACCCAACAAGTCTACTCCTGCAGCTACAACAGCAGATGTCCTCTTGACGACACATGTAACCAAACTCATGTCCAAGGCTTGGACGCGATGCTGAAGGTTTTCTCTTCAGCAGATCAGAAGATCGAGGTCCACCCATGGGGGTCACGGTGGTGGCTATGCCTGCACTCCCCTTACTTCCACATGGTGATGGGCTCTGCCATCCTGGGCATGGAGTTTCTGGGGCAGCACGAGCAGTAGTCTGCTATGTCCAACACCTTTGTGCCCCTGCATGCTAGGGCCATGATGCGGCTGGCCACTTGGAAGGCAATAGGGGCAGATGTGCACACTTTGCACATCTTGAAGCATGGTGACCCAGTGGAGTTTCGAGGTAACTGCCCGCTGCCTGCTTTTGACCTGCCATGTCTTCCTGCCACAGACAAACAATGTTGTTGGTGGTTCAAGAAGGAGGAGCCTCACCTGATGGCCCTCAGTGCCATATCATGGGTCAACCCATCCTGTGCGGTTGATCACATGATGTATGGAAGACTCAGAGTGCATGGCCTGGGGGGAAATGTCTAGCACAGAACGGGAACTTTGCATGGTAATGCTAGCGCTGGACTGGATTAAGTGTGAGGGCCTGCACTTGCTAGCGGGAAAGTCGTTGCTGTATCACACTGACAGCCAGGCCGCAACCCTGTGTGTGCTAGGTATGAAAGGGCAGGGCTTGTGCCTGCAATGAGTGGATGAGCTGTACATGAAGTGCACGGATTGGGACCTGGAGGTGCAGCTGGTCTGGCATCCCTGCTCAGAACAGCAACAGCAGTACACAGACATGCTCTCCAAGTTCAAAGACAGGTCACAGTGGTGCTTGGATGACGCGGTATTCACAAGCCTGTGGGTGGAGCCATGCCTGAAAGGCCTGAAAACCCTAGCTGGGGGGGGCTACTCCCCCCTCAGACCCCCCCATGAGTTTTAGTTTAGTTCATACAAATACAGGGTTTGGGGCATGTCACAACACGTGCACACCACAATCTCTTCATAGAGGTGTCTCTTGCACGCCAGGAAGCAGCACGCACTTGGATGCTTTGACAGGAACCCCGGTTGCATGTGTAGCAGTCGCTCACCTGACGGGAGGACTGACAGAGCGGAAGCGTGGAGTTATTAGTCCTCGTCGATGTAGGAAGAAGTCCAACCAAGCGGCAAGCACTAGCGTACATAAGATGTGTACGTAACGGTTAGAGACGGCGGCAGCGGAGTCTTGAACTCCGAACACCTAGTAATGTGATACGTCAGTGTCTGGCCAGAACACCCCGCCCGGGTAGCTTATATCTCGGCCTACCTGCCGGATAATCTCTACTACGGACCTTGCCGTACTAGGATAATGTTGGTGGGGCCCGGGGCCCCAGCCCGTTAGATTCGCTTACTAACAGCTGCCCAGTTCGTGACATGTGATGAAACTCGGAACATGTATGAAACTTGAGTCAGATCGTTTAACAAATTAACAGTTATTGTTAAAAGTAATCGTTAAAATATTCTAAGGGAAATGTAGCTTGCTACAGCATGGGCGACGGCTGTTGCAGAGCCCAAGCAAACACAGACCAGTTAACCCCTACTGATTAAATAGAGTTCGTTCACCGTTGTTCGTTTTGCATCACGTTGAAAGATAACACTATACGACTTTCCAGATTGCAAAAGTATGATGCATAGCAGCCATGAACCAGAACCGCCAAACACAACCTCTGCGGTTGGTTGCAGCCCCTGGTGTTGATGCTGCATGCTAGTTAGCGGTTCATTGTGTACTGGCCCCTGCTGCTGGCGGCCTTCCACTTCTCCAGTGCCGCCTCAAAGGGGAACGTGTGCTGGTCATAAAGGTCTTGCATGAACATGCGCACACACAGTGCCAGGGGATGCTTGTCCTTCTTCTCCAGCCACACGCCATCGCTCTGCCCCTTGACGACCCGCTGTGTCTGTGGTCAGGGTGTCTTTGTGCCGCAGAGTGTGGGGATAGGAGTCTTAGCTGTAGCACCGGGGTCGCTGCTGCCATCACCCTCAACGCCCGTGTTTCCTGGCCCATCGTGATTGTCTCCATATGAAGAACGTGGACGTTTGGCCCGCTCGCTGTTGACAACCAGAGTGGCATCATTGTCGTCGGCTGGCTGCAGCATTGCGTCCACATTGCCTACGACCTCTAGGCCGTCTTCATTAACGTCGCTAATGGTTTCAGTGAAGTTTAATATCTTCTTTCCACGTTTTGGGAGCTTTGGGTCCGAATATTTTGCAGCGTTTGGTCCGGTCAGAAACAGTCCAATTCCTCGTTGACTTTCGGGCGTGACCTTCCTAACAGTATCCATGGCATTGAAGTACTATGATAAGGTTAACATGTATGTCTCCTGCAAGATTCTAGCGGCTTTGGCATAAACAGTCCATCTTGGTTATTTATTCTTAATTTTCAGGACCACGAACATTTTTTTCCGAATTCGGAATATATTCCGCATAAAACAACCGCTGACACACACACACACACACACACACACACACACACACACACACACACACACACACACACACACGCACGCACGCATGCACATGCAAACACACACACGCACACACACACGCACACACACACGCACACACACGCACACACACACGCACACACACACGCACGCACACGTTGAGGAGCTTGTCTAATTTACAGAACATAGACAGGTGTATGACCTATAAACAGATCCTGTCCAAGTACGGTCATGCGTAACAGACATCGGCAAACGCTTCGGGAAGTTCGGGTCATACGGAAACTCCCGAAAACAGAAATAGAGTTCCCGAAGCCGGTCGGCTTGCAGAAATAGGATCGTACGCCGTATACGAATGCCAAACTATAGCAAAAATTGCATTTTCATTCCGCGGCCTTGAAACAGAAATTGTACTGGAAGACAGAAATAGACCCGTTCCCGAAACCAGAAATACCCCTTTTGCCGATGTCTGATGCGTAACACGAATATATTTTGTAACGGCCAACTGCGCCACCTACCGGTCAACCGACAAGCTTGAACCCTTGAATTGCTCCTAAGGGACCGCATGATTGAGATTATGGGCGTCAAGGATCAACGCGGGTTAGCGCACGTCCTGGACGACATTAGAAGATGCAGGTTGCAGTACGTTGAAGATTAATCAATCTGATATTGTTGGGTATTAGCATTTTTTCTTTTTTGAGTTCCTGTTTCCAGTTTGGCGGTTCATGAGCCTTTTGGCTCGTCTGGACCGTACAAGCTTGAAGCTTGTAAACGTAAACGTAAACGTAAACGGACCAACTAACCGCGACCCACGTCAAATTGCTGCTGCTGCTCTAATTCTCTGTGGCCAACTCCTTGTTCTTTTTTCTTACTCTTCCACTGCCTTCTGGTTCCTTAACAGTGCCCTTACGAATCAGTTTGCACGTTTCTGCTACGATAAGGCACTTATTGTCGATTTTTACATAAAACTAAGTTGGAGGCTTTCCTTTCCCCGCCATTATATCGTTGTCGTGTGGTCCTGTGCACTGTGCCATCACCAGTAGCTCGCGAATTGTCGCATGGCGGAGACAGGATCACCAAGAACTTCCAGCAGCACCGTCGTAGTCTCCCTGAGCGACATGCACGGACTACATCTGCGCAATGACATCCTCGACATTCCGGACGGTGCGCTGACAGAAAGCTGCGCACAAACCAGATGGGCATTTCAATCATACTATTGGACGCTGTGTGATGCATTAATAACGCTCACTGCTGCTGGTGGGCTCCTCGTCGCAAACATTGGCCGTTGTACAACATGGGACACGTCCCGAGATAACCGCAGCCTTAAGCACAGCCTTAGCTACCCCTTCACACGCTTTACAGTAATCCACCTATAGAATGACCTATACGAATACCGCGCCGTGCAGCAGCAGCAGCAGCAGCAGCAGGATCAGGGCGCTCTTTCCGTGCAACGCAGACCTCTCGACCAAGCGCAAACGAGCATCGGTCGACCCACGCCACGGCCCCCCCCCCCCAACCCCAGCTCCAATATGTAGCACACAGAGTCGCATCCCGTGTCTCTAGTTACCTCACTAGCAGGAATACCTTTGCGGCTTTGATACTCCGACGTATACCTTCGGCACTTGCACCTTCAAAAACGTCTTCTACCACGCCTTTCGAAGTAGGAGATCGGTAAAGAGAGAGAGGGAGAAAGAGAGAGAACGGCTCAGATGCATGCTCAGACGGCACTGTTTTTTTTAAAGATTACAGATTCAAGATACATTATTAGCGTATGGCAGTCAACTGTATCTCCGGTGTTGCCGGGGCCCACTACTCCTCTCAGGAGACCTGCTGGTTATCGCTGGCGACATTGAGCTCCGCAACCCCCGGGATGTGGAGTTACTGGAGCGATGGCTTGCCTCGCTGCCCCACCGAGACAAGGTGGTCGGATTTGGGTGAGCCATGTCGGAATAAATGGTCGGGTACGGGCCGAGGGTTGAGGGATGGTGGGTCCAACCAAGGATGAAAAAAACTAAAGAAAGATGTGTCTGAGAGAGGCGGGGTTGGTTCATCCGGCTGTGGCCTCTACCGGCCGCGACCGCTAAGCCCCACCCCCCCTGCAAGGTCCAATACCTCCACCGACTCCTGTGTCATCGCTTTGACTCCAACAGCATTTCGCAACTTTGGAGCCAAAAAACAAAATATACGTATAGAAATTCTTGAATTTGCTGCTGCACACAGAGCTTCTGCCCCCTCCCCTCTCCTGCTTAGACGTACGACCCTCCAGGTGGGCACCAGCACCACAGCGGTGTGTTGGCTCGTTGCCCATCTCGTCCCATCTCGTCCCGTTTGTGCTTTCCCCCTCTACTGCCGTTACCGTACCCCGCAGTAACATGGACAGATTGGCGTACGGTGGGCTGCGTGACGTGGTGTGGGTGACGGCCATGGTGCGGGTGACGGCCGTGGTGGGGGTGCCGTCCGTGATGGGGTTGACGTCCGTGGTGCGGGTTTGGGCCCCGGAAAGGGAGGATCGCTCCGGGTTGACCGACCGGCCGCTGCACGACTTGCCGACTTGCTGACCCCATTCCATGTCGCCACTTTCCCATGTTGATGTTTCCTACCGCCACTTTCCTATTACCGTCATTTGCTGTGGAATTCTTCCTCCTCCTCTTGCTGTTGTTGTTGCTGTTACTGGTGATGCCCGCAGAGTTGGGCGAGGGGCTCAAGGTCGCGGGCGCAGTGGTGGTGGTGGACCGGGTTGTGGAGGTGGCGGGGTTGCGGCTGCTGGCGTCGCCCTGGTCTCCTGAGTATGCGGGTGTGTGGCAGGTGTGAGAGTGGGGGCCGGAAGGGGGGGATACCGGGAGGGGAGGAGAGGTTGGAGGTGGCGGAGGATACCGTCCTGGGGAGTATCTTCGTCATGCAGCTCATCACGTCCTTAGATTCCTATTTGCCTTGGGGGCCCTGTTTTGTCCTGTTGTTTCTTTTCGTTTGCTGGATATGTCGATATGTGGTGCGTATCTTAGTTAGGTCACACACAGGGTATCCGTTCGCCATGTATGTATGTATGTATGTATGTATGTTTGTTTGTTTCTTCGTGTCGTCGCAGCTGGAAGATGAGGCTGAGGGGCAACGGCACTGGTCCAGACTGCTGCCCCCTGACCTGGAGCTGGACGTGCTCGTAACTCACACACCGCCGTACGGGTACGGCGATCTCACAAGAGGACGTCACGTGGGCGACAAGCAGCTGCTCGCTGCCGTACAGGTAGGCGCGGGTGCAGCAAGATCGGGGCCTTTTGCTGCAAAACATAATCGGTTTTGTAAAGAGGCTTCCTGAAATCCGTATTATTTGTATACAAAAATCTATCACTACAAAAATTAAGACGACAATACTTAAAAGGCGGGCGTAGAGCTGCACGCCCACCCCTGTGCTGTGCCCCCGCCCACAGTGTAACCCCCCATTAACTTAAAGGATCTTCCGAGATCATCACCGTAATGAGGTTATACGAATTTGTAGGAATCATGAAAACTATTTTAAAAAATGTTGGTGGAGGGCGCCAGTAAGTAGGAAGTGTCGCACTTATCCATTGCGCTCTCTCTCATGGCTCAGACTCCCCACGATCTTTCCACCCCTTCAAATTAACATAGGCTTTAAAACGACCACCACAGCTGTGGATTTGCGGTCACATCCACGAAGCAGTGGGGGAATACCGCGTGGCCCATCCCCGGTCGGTCAACGGGGGAATCTTACTGGTCAACGCGGCCGTCTTCTACACGGGCGCGCACAAGGCCTTCGAGCGGCGTGCGCAGCCTCGTGCGGTCTCCCTGCCCGAGGGGCGTGTGGTGGCACAAGGCGACCCGGCAAACCTGGCGGCGTGTGACGGCATTGCCGCTGGTGCCGCCACCGCGCCAACGGCTGCTGCTATCGGTGAGGCGGCGGGGCAGCTGGAACCCGGTCGGTGCGTGTGGCAGGCGCCGCCGGATGCTATAAGGTTGTAGCTAAGTCCGCCTAAGGAGATAACGATGATGAAAGAGCGTTGGGAGATGGTTGAGTAATGTGGAATGGATGGAGATGCACTGTGGGAAAGGAGGGGGGCTTGGATTGTTAAGACCAGCAAAGCGCCGGACCCCCGTTGGGTCCTATTACTGTGGCTACCATTCACTGGTACATGAGTGTCGGTCATTTCCAACATGGATGTTTGGGGGGCGGGGCCCCAGCGTGAAGCGCCCAGGGGGGGGGCCCCTGTAGGATTGCCCATGTCTGTGTGTGTGTGTGTGTGTAACGGACCAAACATAATATCTCGCCCGGCTGAAACGCGTTATTGGTAATATATATAGCATTCTCTATTGCAAGGTATCTCGCCTGTAGCCAACAAAAATCGTATGAGCACAAACAAGTTGGCTGCCTTCATTGACCGAGGCCAAAGTCACATCAACGCCTCTCGAGCTAAATTTAACCTCAAAAGGTGCCGCGTATCTCATAATTGAATTTTGAGATGACGGCGTATGATACTCGAACACCCAGCTTGTGATACCATTTGCCCGCACGGGCATTCCGACTGAAGTATGCAAGCTGTTCGTTTGTACAATTACTTTGGCCAATGGCAGTGTGCTGCAGCGGCTGTGGGGCGGATTGCTGAGGCCGCTGGCGCTTCGGGGATAAACTTCACGGACAGCATCGGAAAGTGCTGCGGGCATTTGGGAAGTGTGTCGAGCTAGGCTTTGAGGGGGGCGCCAAGGGCGCATGAGCAGGCGCCCAGGTCAATGCCTGAAGGGGCGCCGTAGGCAGTGCGTACGGTGCTGTACGGCGCTACGGCGCTGTTTTCCATGTGTGTTCGGGCTGCGGCACCAGACCGCAAAGCCAACAGGCTGAGGGCTGGCAAGCTGCGATTGTGTCTGCTGAGTGTTGAGCATCCGGCCTGGACCGCGGACTTGGCGGTGGAGCCCCTGCTGTGTGCCGGTAACGGCACCTCTGACTCATACGTTTACGCCCAAGCAAGGGGCTGTCGGTGGCAGGTCGCGGACCTCCAGGTTACATGCAACGGCCAATGACTCTTAGCCGTGTCTGCTAGGTTCCAGAGAGGCACCGTCTCTTTTCAACGGGTAAGGGGCCTGGGCTTCCTGCCTCCCGCGCTCTGACAAGCATAGCTCCCACAGCATCAGCACTGCTGCAAGAAGCACAGCTTCCACCACGTTGACACTACCCTAGCTACCGGCCTGTACGGATGCGGGGGGCCCCCGCCCTTTTTCCGGCTTCGAGGAAGCCGACACCCGACTTGTTTTTTTTATGTGTATGTGTGTGACAGGTGTGGGGCGCGGAATGGTGTAAAACAGGAGGGAACGTATTTTCCTTTGGCAAAGCGCAGCGCGAGTAAATGATGCCACGCGATGCTTGGGAATGTATATGTTCGTATTTGTGTTTGGGTGCAGGGGGAGGAAGCTAAGAGGAAATCCCCTAAGAGGAGGGAATCGCCAGCTACATAATCGCGCCCACCCCAGAAACGATGGGCACACGATTATGTGGCTGGCGGGGCCCCGGCTGCTGTCCTGCCGTTCCGCGGCCGTGTCGATTGAGGTTGCGTGCCGGTAAACCATGTCGCAGTTTGGGACACGTCGTAGTTGGGGACTGACCTTGTGGATTTTAATAAGGTGGATTTTGGAATCGGTTCTCCTGGAGCGTGTCAAAAGACCATTGTGGCACAGAGTGATGGAACGGAATAACGACCGTTCAACAACCGAACGTGAAGGTTAAATCCACGGTAATGCGTCTGCCAAGGACATGAAGAGCGTTTGCATTCTCATGAAGAAGGAAACTTATTTAGGAAATGGATTGCCTTTTTAAGGAATGAACAACTCACAAGCAAATTGAATAAGGTTCTGGTTTAAAGCGGGAAACTCCTACCCATCTGGTATTTATCCTATTCGAGATGGTCTTTCTATTCTGCAATGTTATGTGTAGGCCCTACCACAGTTTCGGGTGAGAGGATCGATGGCCAGCTGGAGGTGCCCGGTATGTTATCGTGAGCGCCTCTCATCAAAGTGGCGATACGCGGTCCTGCATTGCGGTCACCAATACTGTGAAGAGGTGCGTATGGCTTCGTTTTGAGATGGCTGTTGGTGTCGGATGAACGGTCTTCTTTGCCGAAGCGATGGGCCCCAGGCATGCATTCCCGTCAAGTTCCACATCAACACCCTTATTCATGCAGCGGTACCAACTGCTGTGCCTTTGGCGCCTCGCAGTGTCTAGCGGAAATTGTCTGGCGACAACAGAGCGTTCGAAGGCCGGCATGCCCAATATGTCGCCAGCCCATGCTTCATTGCGGTCCAGTGTCGGACACCCCAAATGGTGGGTCTAGAGATGAAGCCAACGCAGCACCTTCAGTTGCGACACCACGCTGTGCAACCGGGGCATTGCCATCGAACCATGGACCGCCCGGAGGACTTCCCGCCCCTGCCTGCGATGTACTGCCATTGCAGATTGGCAGAGTCCGATTTGAGGTGTGTAGGATGTGTATAGTCATTTGAAGGAATTGCAAGTACGCACTAAACAAGATCCAACTTGGAGGGAGGGGTAACCGACACAACGAGCTAACAATGACTTCAAAGCTAACTATCCAGGAGGTTTTCCAACGTGGACCAGATTCCGCTTTCGAATAATAGCTCGCTGTTCACACTTGTTACTCTAATGCCGTGCTGCTAGCTACGTTCCCATTGCTACTGCCGCTGCTGCTGCCCTCTTCCGCCCTTTCCACGCCCCCTTTCTTCCTCCAAGACCCTACTGCATCCTTTTTCATGTTCTGAAGGACCCATCGTGATCAACTCCCCATCAGTGCGGACTTTCCCCAAATTCCCTTTTCTTCCCCTCAGCTCCGCCACAATCCCCTCAACACCCCATCAGCAGCAGCAACAGCAGCGGAAACGAGCACACAAACCCAGAGAGCCGCATCCGGGACACCATATGTAAGCTGTTTAAGCTGGATCCCACCAGGTACGACACCCAGGACACGTACGGCATGTTTGCACGCACAATGGCGATGTAGTATATAACACACACACGCACACTTTCAAAGATACATGGACGGCGCAATCCTGTAACTCAATGACACCCTTGGCACTTGCATGCGGGCCATGGGGGACACACACCGTCCTACGAAATCAGCATGACTGCTCCCCCCTTTGCCTGTACATCTGCCACAGTATTCTTTTCTTGGCAGCAGCTTCACTCGCTCGTGGTTCGCGTTTTCCCCCCTTTGCTTTGCCCCGCGCACACCTCTCTCTCTCCCTCTCTCTCTTTTTCTCTCTGATAATGGTTTAGACATCGGCACAGCATGATCAAGGCAGTTCACTCTCCTGCAGACATGCACTCTTACTAGTCTTTCATCCCAACACAACCAACACAACCAACAGCGCAGGTTAAAGCTTGTGTGCCGGGGCCGATGTCTCGAAACGGAGGGGGAGCTTCAGCAAGCTGCTGCTAATCGAATGGCGGTTGCGGTGGTTGCGTCCAGGGAAGCCGTTGCAGAGGCGACTGGTGGACCGCTAAGACGGTAAGTTGACAGTTGACATCAGTTAAGGAAAAAGAAAGGACGTGGATGGTGCCACGACGTCTATTTTTGTCTCCTCCCTCAAATTAAAAAAATGTACATGTCGCACTACATGTCGTACTGGCCTAGCAGCGTGACCACATGTCGACATGTGGATGCGATGCGGATGGAAATATCTTTGTCGGAGAGATTTATGGAAATACCTTAGTCAGATCAGGTCAGAGGTCCGCAGACAAGCCCTCCCCCATAAATATTTCCTCTCTTCCTCTTCCTCCGTTGTACGGTACTACATGCTTTACATGGCAGCACATCTCGGTTGCTGCTACTGCTGCTGCTGCTGTGGCCGCTTCGAGCCCTCAACCAAGGACTGCTCTCCTCCCGCACGTTCATCTGGTGGTGGATGAGCCGACGTTTCCCCGCCACCACACGACGACTGGCTACGGCTCTGCAACACGTAAGGGACACGGTACGGCTGTTCCTGACATCACTCAACCCAGCCTCCAGCCTCCCCGAGCGGCTGCAGGCCACCTCCAATCTGTGAGACTCCGCTCCCCCTTCTTTTCCATCATTGTCGTCGTCGTCCTAACTCACCCGTCGTCGTTGTACGACGCCTGTCGTCCTTGTACGGCGCCGGTACCGCACTTGAGATTTTGGTGGAGAGGTCAGGGTGTTTGCCGGCGGTAGAAGGGTCTGTAGGACAGCCACACGTATAAATGTGTATAGGGAATGTTCGAGGACATACGTGTGCCGCTGGTGGTTCATTCTGATGTGCTGATGTCGCCGTTATGTTTGGTAGCTGGTGCTGGAGGGCGGCAGTGGCGGTGTAATATCATCCCCAATCACAGTGACATGCAAGGTGTGGTTGTTTCTTTACGACCAAAATTGAAAGTCTATTAAAAAATACAGAGCAGAGCATTGAGAAATTGAATGCTTAAAATTGAATCCATACTGTAAGCCGTACATGTTACTGAACATCTCTCCATAGGCACCGCGTCATTCGGGGCCCCCCAGTAACACAAAACCTTCCCTAATCGTTACAACGCCAATGCGCATTTCACCAGGCAAACGGTGGTATTAGCGTTTTAAGGAGAGGCCTAATACCACCGTTTGCGTGTGTGTATGTGTGTGGTGGTGGAGGGGAGCCCTCGGGAGGAATATTACAAACAAACATACTTGACGGAGCCACCCGCCATTCAGGTGCACCAAATCTGGTAGCAGCTGGCTGTACTGCACCCCACGATGACGGCCTCGCTGTCGATTCGAGTATCCACCCACCAAACCATCACCTGGCCATAATGATCATATGAGGTGAGGACCGTGAAAGCACACATACACACACACGCAACACACACAAAAAAACAAACACAGCATATACATCTCGTCCGCGGGAGAGAGAGCTCTTAGTCAGGCGGTCTTTCCCTTGGGGCTGAGCAACAGCCCCTCCCCTGTGGCCAGTGTCGTCAGGCCCCCGGTCAGATAGATACTTGTAACGTTCACACGCACACCTCCTGCCGAAGAGAGAAAGACAAGAACAGTACAAAGACGTAACAAGAACGTACTACAGAACTAAAAAAGCTTAACAGAGGTCCCGCCACGGACACGCATACATAAGACACAATACACAGCGCGCGTGATTACACACAAGCGGGGCGGACTTAGTAACTCTAGCCCCGAAGACGCCACAATTAATAAGGCACGCTTTTTGAGAGTCGTAGTACCTAAACACCACCGCCAGCATAATTGGAGAATATCACACAAGGATGTCGACAACTAGCTCATAAGAAAACCTCGTTGCCGTACACCACCGTACACCCCCGCACCCTTATTTCGTTATGGTGTTTTTCGGGGGGGTTGAACCCCTACGGCCGATGCCCCGTGGTCGGCGTCAGATGACCGATCAGATGGTGTTCCTCGTACAAACCACCAACCACCAACCACCACTTCTGCGCTCCATTGTGCGTTCCCGCCTCACTCCACGCGGTCACACACACACGCAACCGCAACCGCACACTAATCCCCCCACACACACACACTCACACACGCCGTGCTAAACAAACCAGACAGTCGACAGTGGCGTTACCCCGCCCCCCCTAACCCCACACCACTCCCACTCAACCCCTCTCACTCCCCCACCCCAGGTTTGCAAACAAAGCCGCGCCTAGGGTTATGGGCAGGGTGGGGTTAGCGCCGTACACAGCGGGGGGGGGACTATCGCTAAGCACTCCAACCCGACACATGCACATACATACCTGCATACACATACATACACACACACGCTGTGTCACTGGATGAACTGGTCAAACACCTTCCGCACCTCCCTCGGCAGCTCCTTGAACGCAAAGCCCTCCTCCCCAGCCCCCCGGAGAGATGAAAGGGCCGCCTGGAATCGTTCCTCGTCGTAGCTTGGGACCTGGAGTGTCATTGGGGGTATTGGGGTGTATTGGGGGCCCGGGGGGAATCATATGACGTCGCACATGATGCCAAGTCAAAAAAAGGGGAAAACAAATGCCGGTGAGTGCTTAACAGTGAGGCACTTGGGGTAAGAGTAGTCACCGAAGCGCGCGACTCCACATTTCTAAGGCTAGTGGCCTACTGATGCTCACGGGCCTCCAGGCCTCCCCCTCTTTTCTTCCCCCTCTTTTCCTCCCCCTCTTTTCCTCCCCCCCATGTTCTTCCCTCCCCCCTTCCTCACTCGTGGTTCGTCTTCCACCCTCCCTCTCCCTCTCCCGCCCCGGCCCACCTGCACCCCCAGCAGCACACTCGACTCCCTGTTCCCCGAGTTGCGGTAGTGAAACAGGGTCACGTTCCACGCGGGCGACACCACGTCCAGGAAGCGCCTCAGAGCCCCCGGGCGCTCCGGGAACACCACCTGAAGGATCTTCTCGTCCTCAATGTGCCCCGTGTACGAGCGGGCGCGACCACCGGCCAGATGGCGCAGGTGAACCTGGGGGGGGGGAGGGGGACGTGGCGAGTGGTTGAGTGGTGGTGAGTGAGCTGGGGTTAGGAAGAGAATGTATTGCGATGAGCAGATGAGGGCGCGGGAGTTTGAATAGACGGAGGCTTGTAGGGGATAAGCGAGCGAGCGAGCGAGGGGGGGAGGGGGTTATTAGTGAAAGAAAGTCCCCACCCCCCCGAGATGATACAAACGCTCCGTACACTCCATGCATGCATACATACATACATACAAACGCAAACCCTAAGAATAGACCCTCCATCCCTTCTCGTTTTCTCCCCTTCCCTCCTTTTTTCCACTCCCCTTTTTCGGTCGCCCCCGCCCTACGTTCTGCTTATTATACACTCTTTCCTTGTCATCAGATTCACTCGTTCACGTGGTTCGTTTCCCCTCCCCCCCCTGGGCCCTACCTGCGCCACCTCCAGCTCGCTGATGTCTGTGGAGTTCATCTTGGCGCCTTTCAGTCTCTCCAGCAGTGCACTGAGCTGGTCGGAGGAGCGAATACCCACACCCCACAGCACCTGGTGGTGAGATGTACGACACGGGGGGGAAGAAGAACCCCCGGAAGGGGTGGGGCAGGTGGGGAATGGGCGGAGGGAGGAGGGGATAGATGGGGGAGGGGGAAGGAGGGAGGAGTTGTGGAGTTGATAATGATGGTGATATTCATGATGATAACGATACTGCTGCAGAATGATGTGGTGATAATGATGGCAACAAGGCTGCTGCTGCTGCTGCTGCTGATGATGATGAATACGGCAAAGGAAGTAAAGAGAGGTCAACTGCGCCGACTGACGTCCGAAGCCTCGCACAAACTGCTGCTGCTGCTGGCGCGTCCAACAAGGTACCCGGAGATAACCATCACCCCCACCCCCCGGAGCCCGAAAGCTCCCCTCCCCCACCCTCAACCCACACCCCACACGCCATCTGCCGTACCTGCGCCTCGGATCCAGCCGAGTAGCGGTATTTAAATTCCGTAACTGACAGATCCGGATCCGCGGAGAGCGCCGTGGAAATGAATTCCCTGAACGCGCGTGGCGGTGGGGGCCCCCCGGGGGGGAGAGGGGTGTTGGTGGTGTTGGTGGGGATGGGTGATTGGGTGACGAGAGTGGTGGTGGGGTTGTAATGGCAAGGATGGTGGTGGTGGATAGTAGTTGAGGCAAAGGGTATTAAATATGGAGTGGGGAAGTGGGGGTAATAAAACACACACAAGGGAGGAGGGGGGAAAATGTGGGCGGGAGCGGGGAGGGGTAAATTAAAGTAGGCGGGTAGGCTACCGGACAAGGTGGCCAGCGCGGCAGTTACCTTTGGCCCTAACCCCCCCGCCCTCGACCCCCTCTCCTCTGGCCTCCCCTTCTACACCCCAACCTCTGCGCAATCCCCAGCACAAACATACCGTACATACATACAGACGTACGCGCACGCACATACACGCACAACAGCCCTCCTCCCCACGCTCTCATACTTGAAGGCCCCGGGTCGTTCTGGTATGGTGGTGGTGATGGTGGCCTCCTTCCTGCTGCCCACATCGGCTAGGTCGGCAACCAACCGCAGCCGCTCGAAGTT
>NW_003307553.1:362296-373108 GCF_000143455.1 Volvox carteri f. nagariensis | reverse complement strand
AAGTGAAGCTGATGCCAAGGAAAGACGGATGCGCCAGAACCACTGTGAACCACTGGCGAATGAAGGGAAGATACCAGAGATAATAAACGGATAGGATAGGATGGGGGTGAAGGGGGGAAAAAGGGGGGAGGTGGGGGAAAAGATGAACCACGAACGAGTGAAGCTGCTGCCAAGGAGCAGAACTGACCAGTAGTAGTAGGTGGTGGTGGTGGTGGTGGGGATTACATGCAAAAAACAAAGGAGTCAAAAGGGGTGGGAACAAAGGTAGAGCAGGTGATAAAGAAGAGATGGTCAAGAGGGGGGAAGCTTGCTTGTCGGAAACCTCACCACTTGCCCTCCCACACCCCACAAACACCACACACCCCAGCCCATTAACCACACATACACGCACATGTGAAGAAAACCCCGACCGACCGACCGACCGACATGCATACGTACACTTATACACACACACACACGCCCCCTCACCCTTCATGCCGTACTCCTTGAGCCAGGCCTTAGCCCCCGCCACCGCCAGCGCCCCCGCAGGCTCCAAAATGGATCTGGTTTCGTTGAAGACGTCCTTGATGGCGGCGGAGACTGCGGCATTGGACACCAGTACGACACCGTCCACCAGTCCACGACACAGGCGGAAGGTCTCCTGACCAACCTGATGGGGGCGGGGTGGGGGTGGGGAAGGAGGAGGGGAAAGACGAATCACGAGCAAGTGAAGCTGCTGCCAAGGAAAGACTGATGCGCCAGAAGTGAAGAAGGCATAACTGACCAGTCGGCGGCCCCAGGAGGAGGGGGCGGGGGAATACGAAGACCACAGACGAGTGATGGTGATGTTAGGGGGTGTAGGGGTTGGTGGGAAAGGGGGTTACAACCGTTACAGTGGGTGAGGTGGAATCAATGCGACATGTGCAAGGAATCGATGGGCGGTTGGGTCTAAGGTTAGTTAGTTTGTTGGTTGTGGTTGGTTGTGTGTGAGTGAAAGGGGGGCCCCGCGTGTCAGAGACAAGGTGCATCATTTTTCAACACACACATAGAGATACACAGATACAGATACACACGCGCGACACACGGCACGTAATCCCCGGGGCCCTCCCCCATTTCCCCCTCCATTACTACTCCTCAGCTCTCAGAGGGCATTCGCATTTGCGTCTGGATAACGATCCCTCTTCCTTTTCCTTCCCCACTCCCCACTCTCCTCTCTCCCCCCACCTGTTTCACCGCCACTCCATCCGCGAACGCATCCACCCTGGACAGCACCACCCGCTCCCCCCGGGCCAGGCTCGCAGCCATGGCGTTGGCCCCTTCGGGTTCCACACCGATAATCTGGAAGGGAAGGCGAGAAGGGGAGCAGGAGAAGGGAAAGGGGGGTTAAGACGTAAGACTATGAACCACTGGCGAATGAAGGGGAGATACCAGAGGTAATAAACGGATATATGGTGTCCAGGAGAAGCTATTCAAATGCTGCTGCATCAGGAATATATATTTGTAAGCTACAGACCAATAAGCTAATGACTTGGAAAGTAGTCATATGGGGGCGACGCGGGACCAGCTGGGTTGCGGAGCGAAACACTAGCTGGCAAGTTCATATAGTCCAAAGAAGACAGAAGGCAAAAAACGCAGCAGGAAAACTACCTAACCGCCGGGATGGAAGGAAAATCTTATCATCAAATTAGAAAAAGGACGGAAATCAAAGTGGTGGTGGTGGTGTTGGTGCCGTGTAGAACTTACGGCGGCAAAGAAGAAGAAAGGGTATTATCGGAATGTGCAATGTGATGATGTATTCAAGAAGTCTACGTGGAGGCGACGTGGAGGCGAAAGAGGAAAAAAAATAGACTTTTGCAGCTGCTGCTGCTGCGACTGCTTGCTTGCTGACATGCATGCATATTGTGTTCCTCCCAGCCAGCCCCCCCCAGCCCCCCCCAGCACACACACACACCTCTGGCCCGACCATCCCAACCAATCCAAACGTTCGATAGCCCACCAACAAAATAGCGCGAAAATTGGGGGAAGGACGATTGGGTATGATGCAGAAAGCAAAACGAATCAGCTGCTGCCGAGGGATGCAGGGGTTAAGGAGGAGGTTCCAACCCCCTCTTTTACCCCGTTCCGTTCCCGCCCCTCTCTTTGCCAAACCCAAACGCCCCCAACCCGCACTTCTTCCCCCTTCCCCCTCTTCCCCCCCTTCAGTCGCCACGGACGCTTTTCGGTCAGTTTTTTTCGTTTGCTACTATCTTGCCCTGGCAGCAGCTTCAATCGCGTGTGGTTCGTCTTTCCCCCCTTCTCTCTCTTCCCCCTGCTGCCCTCCCCGCCCTCCCTTCACCTTAATTCCTGGTTTCAGAGCCTTCGTGAATGCGGCAATACCCGCAATAAGGCCCCCTCCGCCCACTGGCACGAAGATGGCGTCCAGCTTGTCCGGGTCGGGTGCCTGCGAGGGAGGGGAGACGCGCGCGTGTGCGTGTCTGTGCCTGTGTCTGTGTGTGTGTTTTTGTGTCTGTGTATTTGTGTGCCTGTGTGTGTTTGTGTACGTGTGTCTCACAGTGTGTCTGTCTGTGTGTCTGTGTGTGAGAGGACAATTTATGTTGGTGAGAGTTAGGGTGAAAAGTACCCAAAGTTCTCTGTCTATTTCCATAAGGCCCTCCCCCCTTTCCCTTCCCTTCCTAAAGCGCCTTCCAGACGCCCCGTAAGAGAAAACCCCTCCACTGCAACTTTTATCCACTGCAACTGGGTTCCCCCCACAACCTCTATTCCCCCGCCAATTTCTCCACCTGCCGCATGATCTCATCTCCAATGGTGCCCTGTCCGGCAATCGTGTACGGATCGTCGTACGGCGGAATGAAGGTGAGTCCCTCAGCCGCCGCCCGCGCCACCGCCGCCGCCTGCGCCTCCTGGTAACTCTCCCCCACCAGCACCACCTGACCGCCCAGCTTGCGGACATTGGCCACCTTGATCTCCGGTGTGTTGACCGGCATGCAGATGACGGAGGTGCAGCCCTAAGGGAGGTGGGGGAAATGTGGTTGGGGAGGTGTTGGGTGTGTGTGTGTGTGGTGATGGGGTGGGATGTTGGGGGTGGGGGAGGGGAAAACACAGGTATACCAAGGGGGGGAAGAGGAACCCATTCCTTAAAAATCTATCCATACGTATATACATACATACATACACACGCAAATCCCAGCGCCAGACCTCCCCCTCCTAAACCCACTAAGTCGCCGTACGCGCCGTACAACACATTTACCATTTTCGACGCCGCCAGTGCCACCCCTTGTGCGTGGTTTCCCGCCGAGCTGGTGATGACCCCCCGGGCCCGGGCCTCCGGAGGCAACTTGGCCATCTTGTTGTAGGCGCCTGTATGTACGTATGTTTGTACGTGCGTTTGAATGTTTGTACGTGGTGTATGTATGTATGTATGTATGTATGTATGTATGTATGTATGTATGTGTGTGCGCGTTGGGGGAGAAAGGCATATACCAGGAAACAACGAATGGACTGCGGCGTCGCGTCCTGTTTGGGGGGGGGAGACAAACCACGAGCATGTGAAGCTGCTGCCAAGGGACGAGTGCTGGGGGGAGGATCGAGTATATGTATGTATGTGTGTGTGTGAGAAAGCCGGTGGTATCTTTTCCTGTCATCTCCTGGGCCAGCCCCGGGGCCCATCCGCACTCCGAAGCCCCATCCGCACCCCCGCTGAAAATCCCCCCCTACCCCTCTCCACCCTACATCCTTCCACCTCACCACCTTTCACCACTCCCAAACCCTAACTTCTATCAAACAACGAGCAACCCATCTCTCCATCAAACAACGAGCAAACCATCTCGACCCCCAACCCTCCCCAAACTCTTTTCTTACGGAAATTTTCCGTCCGCCCCGCCCCGCTCCAACCCCCCTGCCCCAATCCACCTACCCCTCAATTTAAACGAGAACACGGGCTGCAGGTCCTCTCTCTTGAGTAGAACGGTGTTGCCAACCGCCTCACTCAGCTTTTGCGCCTTCTCCAGGGGGGACTGGATCTGAGTTGAAGGTGCGTGGGTGGGTTGGAGATCATATGACAAAAAACAAGAAATGAACTCTGTTTTTTGTGTATGTGGGGGGAAGAAGATGAGGAAAGGAAGGAGGGGAAAACTTATATGATAAGAAAAAACCATTTCCCTGTCCGCCCCTCTCGTATTTCCATACCAATGTATCAAATTCGTACCGCGACATCGTACACTCGTGCCGTCAGGATCTCCCGAAGGTAGCCGTCCGGCCCGAAGCGCCACTTGTTGGCGGCACAGCCTTCCGGGCCCTGTGTGTACGGCACGCGCGTGTGCAGGGGAAGTGAAATACTCAAAAGCGTGTGTTTTTAATTCACCGTTGGTATTTTAATCACGGCTGCCATCGCAAGGTTACTGACGCATATTGCGATGATGTCATCAAGTGATGCGGGATGTGATATTAACGATGTACGGAAGTTGGTTATTACGGTTGACAGACTGAAAGGCCGGATTCGTACGAAGCGGCAAGTTCTGTCAGCCATTATCATATCCGCGGAATTGTCTTTCGCTGCTGCAATGTTGTCCGTGGATTATCGGCTGGAGAGGTTTACGACATAGTTCCCATGTGGGTCACATCCGTCGCTAGGTTGCTGATGCGACCCAGGCAAAACAGTTGACATTCCTTGCCGTCAGGGCAAACGACCCGACGGGGGCCGAGCGCCTGCGCGTTTGTATATTCGTACGTACGTATATATGTGTTTTTATTGTATGTATGTGTGTTACATGGTTTGGGGGTGCGTGACCCCATACCTGTAAAACTACCCATACGAGCCGAAGGCCCAAGGGCATGTAGGTATGTGCGTTTAAGGCTCACACCTAAGGCAAGGCACGAGAGGCTGGTTCGGAAGCAAACAGCAGGGGGGACAGCAACCCAGTAAACACCCCATCCCCTTGCATGCATGTGAGATATTGAGCGAGTGGCCCTAACCGACTTAACGATCCTATGTGCTAGGGGTCTACTGGCTTCTATGGGTATCGGTGGGCGCAGCGGGAGTGAGGTGGTGCGTTTCAGCAGAGCCGCTCTGTCGTGCTGTGAGGCAAAAACGAATGTCCGAATCCAAGGTCTGGCGCGGGAAGCTGTGCGGAAAGGCAACGGTAAAAAGTTTTTTCGGAGCCCAGCAGCTATAATTCGACGTTGGTGAAAGAGGATTCCGTGAAGGATGCTGTATGTTATTGGGATAGTAGCAGGGCCGGCTACAGCAGCGCGCCTTTGCCGGACAGTGTTGGATCACTAGTTGTGCTCGGGGCAGCGTAGCATCTAGCATCCCTGCGCTGCAGCGTTTATGTTATAAGGAGAGGCGTGGAACGTGCGAAAGGTCTTGGGGGTTCGCTTGGCGTTGGGGGAAAAGGAGGCAGTTGCAAGGAGTTTGGTCTGGCACCGACATCTTGACATGGGCGTGGATTTGTACCTGGCAAGCGGGCTGTGTGCAGCCGAAGCAGCGGAACACGTCGTCCGGCAAGTTGAGGCCCACCCGGTTGACTGGGCTAAGCTCGCCTGGTGAGAGCTTGAAGTCCTCCGGGGCGCAGACTGTATTCTTTGATGGTGTCGGCACGACGCTGGGCTGTGTGCCGTTACTGCCGGCAGGCGGTGCAGAAACTTGCGGTCTTTCTCCGGCAATGGTCCTGCAAATCACGCCAGCTGCTCGGGGCTGTGGGGTTGACAGCCCGTGGAACGTGCGGCGGTGCGCATTTGGGGGGTGTGACCGCGAGGTAGGAAAGCTGCCTTGAGACGTAGAAGGGAGGACCAACCTATCCATTCCTGACAAGTAATTTTTAATACAGGCGTGGCAAATGAGTACCGCTCATATCGATTACGCGCGAGCAGGCATAAGCCGAGATAGCCCTCAGGGATCACGGACCGAAACTATTAAAGCAACTCACGACGAACATGTTACTTGTCCTGTGGAAAGAAATTTGTGCCGGCGGGATGCCGTACAAGTTGGGCAATAAAGGCAAATCCTGCTTTGCAATTCCTCCGCAACACAGCTCAGCACGTACATTGTCGTCTCATATCTCACAGTGCGTTAGTCCTTCACACCGCGTAAGTTGTATGAGCAGTACCAGTTAAGGTTGCTTCAAGCGCCCTGGGTGCCCGAACTGCAATGGTTGAGTCGCAACGAACCTGCTAACCAGTCCTGGTGGAGATACTAGTGTCGTCTAAAGCATAGTTGCAGTTCAGCGGGGGCTTTGGGAGCTTCGGGCCCGGTCCCGCCCTAGATTGCTTTGAATCAAATGCTTCCGCCGGCCGGGCGGTATTTGACACTACATATTAGGCCTTTGTAAGGAGTTCTCACGGCTGCAAAATGGCAACTCGCGAGCGAAGAGTTTCGCGGCCGCCCTTGCGTTTTGTCCAGGATGGTGAGGTCAAGTCTTTCTGTGAAGGTCCAGCAGCTCTCAGCCGGCCTTGTATCCTGAACACAGCTACAATACCTTGTCAAAATGCAGAGTACTGGGAGCAGGGCCGGCGCAGGGACAACAGGCCGGTCCGGCAGGTCTACAAATTGCTGAAACAGAAGGACATTCGCAAGGACCTTGCAGGCCAGGAGGTTTGTGTCAGCCCTCAATGCGTGAAAGGGTTTTGTTCAGCTGCTCCTGACGAGGCCATGACCGTGTACTTCTCATAGGTTCACGTCTACTGGCCCGAGGACCAGCAATGGTATCGTGCAAATGTGGAAGAGGTAAAACCCTTTGCAAATGCAAAAGTCCTGATGGCCGCTGAAGTGTCATGCAAGTGTACCTTGGCCCCAACACGCGTGAAGGTGACGATACAGCAGTCGGAGCAGCCATCCGCATACCTTCATTACCCAGACACGGATGAATATGAGGACGTGAATTTAAACGAGCTGGTTGAGTCCAAGCAAATTGCTGTCAGTAAGTCTTAAGGGCAAGGGCCTACAGTATTCTTTTTCAAGGTGATGCTTCCGATGATCCACATTTTGCCGTGGTTAACGCAGTTGAAAACAAGTCGTTTTACGCCAAGTTAAAGCGGGATGAGATTCCAGTCAATGCGGCTGATCGGTTGACCGCCGTGTATGAAGACGACGATGGCTGTTCTGGCGACACTGCCGCTTATGATGACGTTGGCAGTGACGAGAGTGAAGGTGATGGTGAGCCACGGATATCCCGCGAGCATCACAAGCAGGTGCGCGTTGTGTTCGCTTTAACACATGTCAAGCCCATGTCCTTCGCCTTGTTTCAATCTAGCCTCACATGCCCTTGACTACTCCAGGTTCAGAGATCGAAAAGACCAAGAGAAGCTGGTTTGGAGCGATCGGGTAAGTCATTTGCTCTGGAACTGTTTTGCCTTGTCCTACGATGCTTACGTGCAGATCGCCGACCAAGCCGAGCAACTATCGACGCAACGTTCCTCAGACGGGGTGCATAGCTAATTGCACAATAGCGCAACGGATGCCGAGGAGGGGACGGACTGCGTGCCGTTGTGATGGTTGGCCATGTCCAACGCTGACGGTTGATTAATGAAGTTGCTGGCTTCGTCTGTCCCATTTGTTGTAATCAATAACGATGTAGATGAAATTTGGTTGTCAGAACACATCTTCCGGTCAAAACGGTCTGAGCTCGTGGCTTTCCGGCGGTTCGTTTCTGCTCTCCATATGTAACCTTGCATCGCTCGCTGCACGCACAGCCCGAAGCAAGGTTGCCAGGATTTCGATGAGCTACAGCAACTGCGCAATCTTACAGTGCGCGCATCGCTGCCCTCCAGCAGAAATGAAACAGCAGTGCTGCGGAAACGAGCGCATTAGAGGGCTGCACTGGATCGGCCCCAGTACCTTGGGTTTGTTCCCAACAGCCATTGTCCCGGTGCTCAGCTGCGTGTATATCGGCCACATGAAGACATGGCCCGCAGTCGTGGGCCCTGGCGCATTCGTTTCTTGCCCGAGGGGTTGCAAACTTCCAACGGATACCGCTCCATGAACTCTGCAGGGAATGCCAAACGGACAGCAAGCGGTAACTCGAGTGGAGACGAAGGTTGGTGGGGTGTTGCTGTTGCCGAGCCCATATACCTAGAACTCCCAAGCCAAGACACGCCCACCCTGGAGTCTTCTCCGCCTAGGCAGACAGGCAGGCACCACTCCTCCACCCTTCAGCGTCTCCTTGCGCTTCACTCAGAACATTCCGCACACCACCAGACACACCGCACGCCTTCAGTCACCCTCACCTCTTCCGCCCACTACCTCGCAAGTTGTAGCGATGACCATCTTCCGCCCCACACGTGATGCACACAACAGCATCCCACAATCATGTCCCAATAACCTCAAAACACCAACATCCACCCCCCGCCCACTCCCCTTTTCCCCGCGCCTTTTCCCCATGCAGGCGCGCCCGGACCGCACCCCCATCTGCGCCAGCCCCACGGCAACGGCACTGCCGTACAGGGAACACCCGGCGGCGCCGCCGGCGACGCGCTGGCGGCTGACAATGACATGGCGGAGGCGGAGGCCTTCAAGAACAGCCTCATGAACGCGCTGATGCACACCTTTGGCGGTGGCCCTCCCTCAACCATGATCCCTACCCCCGGCGGGATCATGATCCCCACCCCAGGGCCAGCGGGCGGGGCCGTGGCTGCCGCCGCCGCCGCTGGCACCGTGGGCGTCGCTGGCGGGCACGCGCCCATGATCATGATCCCCACCCCCGGCGGGGCTGCCGGCGGCGCCGCCGGCAGCGGCGGCAATATGCCCGGGGAGGCACCTGGGTCCGCCCGCGGCAGCGGCAGCGGGGGCCATCTTCGAGGGGAGCGCCACGGCGGTGGACTGCGGACTCAGGCCAGCTTGGTGAGTGGCGCCTGGACCGGTCATGAAGCTGGGGGTTGGGACCGGGGGGTGAGGATGCAACGGTTCATGCCAGCGGGTCAGATCATGAACACACACATACATACATACATACATGCCCGCATACTTTGGTCCGTCAGTGGTTCGTCTGACGACTCCTCCTCCTTTCTGCATCCCCACCTCCTCCGCACCCCTCCTCCGCAGCCCTCCGCGGGCAGTGTAGGTAATGATGACGAGGTGCGGTCCAAGGTACGAGAGCAGCTGGCGTCGGCGCTGCAGCGGGCGCTGGACGAACTCAAGGTGAGGGGGCAGAGGAGAGAGTGGAGGGGAGGGGGTGGAGGAGGGGGGGCGGAGGGGGGGGGAACGATCACATGCGAGAAGGCGGGAAGAGAACCGCCGGTGTTCGGGGGGAGGGGGGGGTAGATGTGAGTGCATATGAGTGGGTGTGGAGCAGCTCGGTACGTAGAAGTGGGCGCGTGCGGGCGCGTGGTTGTTGTTGGATGTGGTGGATGTGGTGGTGGTGCGACCTGGGTAGGTGTAGGTATGTGGGTGGTCTGGACGCGGCGGGGGATCTGTGTGTGGGCGAGTCATGGTGGTGGGAGTTTTCAAACGTTGTGGGTGGTTGTGGGTGGTTGGTAGCGGGCAGGTTTGTTATCGGTGCACGTATGCGCGCGTGTGTGTGTGTGTATGTAACTGAGCCCCTCTTCGTCCATCTTCCCCCCCGTCCCTCCTGGACTATCCATCCATCTATCTTTGGTATCTACTCCATTCGCCAGTGGTTCGTCTCCTAACCCCCTCCCCTTCATCTTCATCGCTTAGCGGACTCACTCCCTAGGGGGGGCAGTTCCTTCGGACTTTGGACGCCTTCCTGCAGTCAGTCAGGCAGTAGCTCATTTCTGAATCTTTTCTTTTCTCACATCCTGTGATTCCTCCTCCCATCATTTCCCCTCCACATACACATACACATACACACACACCTACCCAAACACACATGTACACACCTTTCTTAAGGAATTCCTCGCCCGTGGTCTCCCCGCCCCCCCCCTTCCTCTCCTTTCCCTCCCCCTCCCCTCTAAAGGCTGAGGGCTACACGGAGGCGCTCCCCGACCCGGCGGCTGTGGCGGCGGACGTGGAAACCGAGCTGTACAAGCTGCACGGTGCGAGAGCGGGCCGGACCGGGTCCCGTGTGACAGAGAGAAGAATATTGCTATTCCTACACTTCCATAACTGCGCCTTGGGTGGGAAATTTGGGGGGGGGAATTCGGGTCGGTCTTTTTTCACACCACCTATAGAGGGTAAAGTGAGGCTTTGTCCCGCTTTGTCGTACTTGCTCCCATATGTGTGCACCATAGATTCGTACCATCCATACCGTACGCTTTTTATCCTTTTATCCCCCTTTTATTCTCCCACCGCTCCTGCCACCTCACCCCACCTCACATCCCACCCACAACTCCACCCCAAACCTCACCACGTCACCGCTCCCCACCGTTCCCACAGACAACTCGGTGTCGAAGGACTACAAGGCCAAGTTCCGGTCCCTGTCCTTCAACCTCCGCGACAACGGCAACCCCGAGCTGCGGGCCCGCGTGTTGCGGGGCGAGCTGCCTCCCCCCCGGCTGGTGACGCTGGGTCCCGCAGAGCTGGCCAGGAAGGAGCTGAGCGAGTGGCGGCAGAAGAGGCAGGAGGAGGCGGCCAAGATGGTGTTTCTGGATGCAGGTGGGGTAGGGTACGACGCGGGGTGGGGGTGGGGATGAGATGAGGAGGAGGGGGATGGGGGGAGGAGTACGGGGGTAAGGAGGGGCAAGGGAAGGTGGGGGTTTTGGTGTGTGTGTTTTTTGTGGGAGGGGGGATTCTGGCACGCAGTCAATCCCGCGTTCAGTCCGTTGACGTCCACGAGGGCATTGAGTGTCATTTTGGCTGAAGGATTGAGGTGTGTGTGTGTGCCGCTGCCTGTGTTTTTGTAACCCTGTTCCTTTACTCCATTTCCCCCCCCCCCACAAAGA
>NW_003307553.1:345676-361942 GCF_000143455.1 Volvox carteri f. nagariensis | reverse complement strand
TTTGTTGGCGCTTTCTGACCACGTGGTGACTGATGATGGTGGACGTCACGACGGATGGCGGATATAGAGACGGCGGCCAAGTTCTCTACAGCCGCCGCTGCAGCTCTGGCCCAGAGGCGCATTAAGAATAAGGAAGATGAGGCGCCGGCCGCGAAACCCACCGCATCGCCCGAGCGCGCGACAGCGGCGGCCTCCAGCCCAGATCAGCCACCAACAGCGGCGCATGGACATGGCGCCGGTGACGTCGCCGCCGCCGCCGCCGCCGTTGCTGGCTTGGCAGGATTTCACGGCGGCGACGCCACTGGCGCGGCGCGGCGGCTATCCTCTGGGATGCCGCGAGCGACCGCTGTCGGCGGCGGCGACGGCGCCGCCCCGGCGGAGCTTGGGCGCAGAATGTCGACGGAGGCGGGGATGGACGGCTTGCCAGTGGCGCCGCCGGGTACGGCAGCGGCTGCGGCGGCAGCGGCGGCGGGCTCCTCCCCGGCGAAGCGTACGGTGTTGAGGGCGGCGCTGCCCGCTGCGGCTACGACAGGAGATGAGACGCCGCCGCGAGCTGACCAGGTGTGGTGGTGGGTCTTGGGGAGGGGCTGTTCGTGTGGAGGTCCCACTCGTGAGGTCGGGGGTGCGTGTAATAGCTGTTAGGGCAGGGTAACGAGAATGTGTGTGTGTGTGTGTGTGTGTGTGAGAGAGAGAGAGAGAGAGAAGGGGGGGGGAAATGTGTGTGAATGTATGTGCTTGAAAAAGCTGAGCCGCGAGAAGGTATGTGGGTACTTGAGTATGGGGTGGGTTTCCGCTGTCTTCGCGCCGCCGCTGTGTTTACGTTCTCAAACCGCCGTTCGCAAAAGAGGAGCAGAGCGTGCACTTCCAACGCGCACTCGTAGGTGGGCTTCCTTTTTTAAAGGTGGTTGTCAGGTTGGTTGGGTCTGTCGTACCTTGGTTTCGGATTCGTCGATGGCTAATTATTCTCGTTCTGCCTTTTCCATCCTATTGCTGACTCGCGTTGTAGGACGGTGACGCGCCGTACGACCCCGACAAGTACGACGAGCCGTACGATCCCGAGGCTCAGCAGCCCGACGATGACGACGCCAACTTACCCAAGTACGATCCCTTTGACGGCTCCGAGCCGCCGCCGCCGCCGGCATCTCAGCCGGCTGTGGTCAACGCCTCCGCCGCCGCCGGCACTGCATACGCGGGGGCTACTGCCAAGTCGGTTTCCATCGCTTCACTGCGAGCCGCGCCGGCAGCTACCGCCGCCGCCGCCGCCGCCGCCGGCGGTGCAGACCGTCCAGGGTCCCAGCCGTCACCGCTGCGCTCCCCGCCAGCTCCCGCGACGGCGGCGGCGACGGCGGCGGCGGTGACGGATCTTGCCCCGGTAATTCAGCGGCAACAGCCCGGGGAGGGGCCCCTTCCCGATCTGCCTCTGGACAGCGTGGGCGAAACGGTGAGAGCGGATGTGTGTGTGGGGGGGGGGGGGAAGGGGAGGGGGGGGAGCTCCTGGAACGGATGTTGCGTGTGTGTTTTAATGACCCCGACCTGCCCTGATCAACCTGCCCTGATCAACCTGCCCTGATCAACCTGCCCTGATCAACCTGGCACAACCCGACACAACCCGACACAACCCGACCCGACCCGACCTGCCTTTATGTCCATGCACCAGTTATGGAGCGGTGTAATGCGGTGTCCGGGAGCGACCTCGGACAACCTGGTGCCGGTTGAGGTGTCGTACCTTGGCGGCAGCGGTCGTCTGGGCCCTATGTTGCGGTGCTCCGAGCCTCCTACGGAGCTGCTGGTGAAGGGGCAGGTGTGTGACCGGGGGGGTGTGAGAGGGGTGGGGGTGGGGGGGATGTGGAGATGTGTACGACGAAACACACACGATTGACGAGAAGAAGAAACCATGTACTGCTATTTCACCCCCCCAAAAGACCAATAATACCGCAGGAGATGATGTAAGATACTGACCCGTAGTGCCTGTCGGGGGGGGGGGATACGTCGCATATGCGGGTGGTGGAGGGGGTTTGATGGGGAGGATGGAGGGGGTGCGGCCACTGTTATAAAGAGGGGAGGCCACGTGTGGTGGTGGTGGGCGGTAGCTCATCCTCATGGGAATGGGAGTTGGGGGGGTAGATAGGTTGGGAGGGGCATATCAGAGGGGTTGCGGGTTGCTGAGGAAGAGAGAACACCGTCACGGAGTGCCTCTCCGTTTGGGCGGTGGTTGGGTGTGCCGGATGAGGGAAGGGGAGAGGGGGGCTGCTTCTACACATACACACATGTAAAGACTTTCCATGCATCTTTTATGGAAAGAATGGAGGGAGTGCATCTTGCTGTGGCATCAGGCATAGCTTCTAAAATGATATAAACTTTCCGACAGCTCCTGACAGCCATGGGTGAGTACGTATGTATGTCCATCTGCAGTACCACCCAAGAGTATGAACACCCATGTAACCTCCCCTAGCCAACTAACCAATTAACCAACCGATCAACTAACTAACTGACCCATAGGTAAAAATGGCCCGAGTGGAGCAGTTCTTTGAGGATCTTCGCCGCAGCCGCAGCCGTACCATCACACTGGCGCTTGTACGACCACTCAGTTTCGAAGAGGCCGTGGCGGCTGGCATGACGGAAGCGGCCAATGCGATGGCGGCTGGCCGAGTGGGCGGCATGGCGGAGTTTGTGACACAGCACCGCAGCCGTGCAGGTTTGGCGACGCCGCAGGCGGCTCTGGAGGCTTACCTTGTGACCCGTGGGTCGCTAGCGGCGCGGCTGCTCAAGACGGCGCGTGTGGTGTGCCCCGCCACCCAGGTAAGGACCGTTGACCGTTAGGCACGGACCGAATTTTGGTTGTGATATTAGGCGAATGGAATGGCCTTGGAAATATATTCGTCGTCATCATCATCGTCATCGTCATCATCACCCTGCTTGTAAGAAGGGTTCAGCTCCCTTGGCATCTCCCTGAGTACTCTTTGCCTGCTGGTGCTGGTGTCACACTGCCTTTATGCTTTCCAATCCTTGTCCTTGCTTTTCAAAGCAACAAGGATAGCTTCATTTGGAACGTATATATCGAACGTCGAAAGAGTTCTTTTTTCCGTTTTTTGTTTGTTTATTTTGCCCTTTCTGCCATTACCGTTTTCGTACTTTTGCTGTTTGCGCTGCAGTTGGCGCTTCTTCCCGAAGACATTGGTGATGAGCAGCTGCTGCTGGCCCTGGTGCACCCGAGGTCCTGGGAGGCCCCGCCGCACGCCCTCGTCGCGCCGCCACCACCACCACCACCACCATCCGTTCACCACCACCACCACCATCATCAACATCAGGAACACCATCCCCACCAACACCACGGCCAGTCGTTCGCTCTAGGGCAGCAGGGGCTGGAGCAGCCGGCGGCGGCGCCGCCGCCGCTGGAGATTGACTTCAACGGCCTGGCGGCCGCGGCGGCGGCGGCGGGCCTGCTGACGCCGCCGCCGGGAGCCCCGACGGCGGTACCCGCCGGAGTACCGCCAGCGGCGGCGGCACCACGGCCGGCGGCGGATGGTGGAGGCGGCCTACCTATTGACCTTGGTGCGTTGAGTGACCTAGCGGCAGCGCTGGGTATTCCCGGGACAGGGACAGCGGCACCGCACTCTGAGGCCGCCGCGCCGCCGCCCCAGGCGGCGGCGGCGGCGCCGCCGCCGCCGGCAGCGGTTATCGTTGATGCGCCTGGCGGCGCCGCCGCGCCAGCCACTCAGCTTGTAACCGTGGTGATGCAAAACCCTGACGGCACATTGGCGATTGTGGCGATGCCGCCGGGGACGGCGCCGCCGGGCGGCCCACCGGCGGCAGGTCCGCCGCCGGCGGTGCTGTTGCAGCCGCCGCCGCCGCCGCAGGCAGCCCTTGGTCCGCCACCTGGTCCCGGCGGAGCCCCAAGTTATCCCCTCCAGGGCCCCCAGGGAACGCATCCAGATCACCCAGGGATGCTGCCGCCGCCGTACCTGCCGCCGCCGGGAGCGCCGCCGCCGGCAGGGCCTTATGGAGAGCCGCCGCCGCCACCACACGAGCACTACCCTGGCGGCCACGGCCCCCCACCGCATGGTCGGTACGGCGAGCCACCGCCGCCGTACGTAGACTCGAGGCCAGGAGGACCGCCGCCGCCGCCGCACCATGGCTTCCCGCCGCCACAGCATCAACAACAGCATCCACAGGAGCCGCCGTACTATGGAGGACCGCCGCCGCCGCACCACCACCACCATCAACACCACTATCAACCGCCGCCGCCAGGGCATGGTGGCGGCAGTGACCCGGGGGCTCCACCGCCGCCGTACGGGCCGTCACGTGACGGTCCTGAAGGACGGCCGCTGCCGTACTACCCGCCGCCTCGAGATGGTCCCGACGGCCGCGGACCAGGAGGGTACGACGACCCGTACTATCACCGCGGCGGCCCGCCAGGCCCCCATGATGGGCCTTATCCGCCGTACCGCGGAGGTCCTCCAGGGAGAGGCGGCGGCCGCGGTGGCGGCGGCGGCGGCGGCCCGCCCCGAGGTGAATGGGGTGGCGGCGGCGGCGAACAAGGCCGGTGGGGTGGCCGCCGTGGCGGCGGTGGCCGTGGTCGCGGAGCCCACGAGGACGGCCGCGGCGGCGGCGGCGGTGGCGGTTACGGGTACGAGGGGTATAGCGGCGATCGGGGTCGGCCCCATGACGGCGGCGGCTACAGAGGTGGCGGCCGTGGCGGCGGCGGCGGCGGTAGAGATCGAGTTGATTGGGCCGGCGGCGGCGGCGGCGGCGGCGACCGGAGGGATTGGGAGGGCGGGAGACCTGAACGGGGTGGTGGGGAGTGGGCCCGAGATCGCGAGCGTGTGGGTACCACCAGCCGTCCGGACGCACACCATCCCCGCTAAGGATGGCGCCGTACGACATGTACGTACAGCGCTGACGTACACTCGCCCAGGTTTCTTTCCTGGCTTCCGGTGGCAGTAGCAAGCAGTTGCAGTTAAAGGGGGTGAACACCCGTCGGGGGGGGAAGTCTGCTGAGCATTTTGGATTTCCTGTGTGGAGCTTGACGTGTTGTTTCCCCCAACCAACCCAACTTTGAGGCTCTTTACAAAAGTTGGCATTTGTGCGCGATACCGTGCTTCGCACGCTTTTTTTGGTTTGTTGCGAACACGTGTCGGGTCATCATGTACGGCATGTACGGCACCTTCAATACAGCACTTCCTTGGACTTTTCGGTATGGCGAATTTGCATGAATCTCTTGCTTGATGTGCTGTGTTGGTCCGGTTGTGCTTTGCTTGCTTGATGCGTTGCTGTCGTGTGATTATTGTTGTTGCCGCCGCCGCGGCGGCATATTGCCCATTGTTTGCTCTCTTGCACTTTAACCCCCCCCCCCCCCCCCACCACCACCACCGCCCCGGGTTGCCTAGCGGATGCGGTTTGACGACTCCCCTTTGAGGGGTGTGACCTGATTTTTGGTGGGGTTTGCGGGTCATGTGTCTGTGTGCGTCGGTATGTCTGTATGTGTTGTGCGTGTGAACGTTACAAGTATCTATCTGACCGGGGGCCTGACGACACTGGCCACAGGGGAGGGGCTGTTGCTCAGCCCCAACGGAAAGGCCGCCTGACTAAGAGCTCTCTCTCCCGCCGACGGGGAAGAGGGGCGCGAGGGGCAGCCCCCCCCTCCCCTTCCTAAGCAGTAAAGAGCGCCGCAGAGGCCCACTGGGGGGTAACGCTTGATTTCGGGCGAGATTTCTCCCGCCCCCCCCCCCGCCCTCGAGGAATTTTAAACTAACTTTTAAAAGAGCTCCGGAAGCTCTTTGTGCGTTGCGAGGCAGGTGGGAAGGAGGAGGAGGGCGGAGGTAGGATTCGACGTATGGTGGTGCTGTCCATTTCTTGCTGTATGTATGTATGTATGTATATATGCGGGCTTGAGAATGGTCAGGAGCGAATTAGTGAATGAACGAAAAGAAAGAGGGCCGTTACATGATGGCGATAATGCCCTCTTCTCTCTTCCTTCCGCCTCGGCTACTTGCGCGTCAGTTGGCGGTTGGGCCGCATGATCTGTTTTCTTCACCGAATGCGCAATGGCCCACGCATGGTCACGGAGGCACACATGTACGAACGTAATGTACGGACATGTACGGAAAAACATGTACGGAAGGAAGGTAAGGAAAGCGTGCATATCCGTGTGCGGTATGATTGTTGGTGAGCTAATAATTCCAAGGAATGTTGGTGAATTGTGTTTTTCGGTGGATGTGGGCAGCTTCTACATAAAGGCAATTCCTCCTCCTTCTGTGGGTTGTGGGGATCGATGACCGTCCTCGCTTTTTATGGGAGGAGGGTGAATAACTGCCGCGGGTGTCGTGTATGTATGTATGTATGTATGTATGTGCGTAGTATGTTTGTGTATGTGTGTATATGTGGGGTTTTATGTGTGTGCGTGCGTCCATTGCGCATTTTTGGACGTGCTTTTCGCACGCACATGCACGCTGGCTGCACGACCCAAGTCATCCAATTTAAGATGTTGGAGAGATGTTGGTTGTTGGAGCCAGGCCCTATAAAACCCCAACCCAGCAGCCAGTGGGGAGAGGTCGCCCCCCTCCCGGTCGACTGCTGACTGGCTAGCTGGCGCTCCAGGGAGGATCGGTCGGGTGAACTAAACCACTGCAGTTGAAACAATTCTCTTTTCGGTGCGTGTGTGTGTATGCGTGTGTATGTCTGTATGTGCAAAATTGTGTCTTCTTGTGTCGGTTTTAACTTCGGGGGACGGGGAGGTCATTGGCCGCGCTCGTGCGCTGTTGGTGTGCCACTGAAAGGGGGGATAAGCTGAAGGCAGTGACACATTTCAACAACATGTGCCAGATTCCGCTTTGTGCACCGTCCGCATGTCCTTATACGATGCACGACATGATGGGATGCGTGTGGTGGTGGTGGTGGCGTTGTTACACTTGTCCGTGCGCGTGTGCTGCCTCTGTCCGCGTGCTCGCTCACTTCCTTGCCCCCATTTCTTGCACGCTGCGAGCTTGTCATGTGCTGTGTCTCGCAAGTGCTCATTCACTCACAAATTGGACACAGAACATAAGTTTTGCTGCGTTGTGAAGAAATTAAGACTGGGAAGAAGGAACGAATGCGAAGACGAGTCTCGTCAGTTAAGGAAACAAATTGCAATCACCTTCTCTGTTATGTGTGTGTGTGTTTTGACCGTTGTTCATTGGTGCGGTTCGGGTGGATCTGGTGGTGATAGGTGGTGGTGTACGACTAACTTTGAAATGGCCGTACGGGTATCCTTTCTGACGCTGACGTCGGAAGCTGCACCCGAAGTGGTGAAGCCAGGAGACGCCGTGACCGGCGGAAGAGGAAGGGATAGAAATAAAAGGAAGATGTGTGGCCGTGGTAACACAGTGTATGTATGTATGTGTGTAGCCCTCCCTGAAACCCCCCGGGTGTTTTACGAGGTCCATGTGCCTGTGTGTATTGCTGTAAAGATGGTGGTAACGGCAGGAGGAGGAAATGCAACGGAGTAATCAACCTAAAGAGGAAAATGTCTGACATTGGCATTCCCGACCAAAGCTTCTTGCCTTCCTTTTCTGCAGTGGCCGCATACTCCACACCTTCCCCCCTCTGACCTGGCCTGACCTCACCTCGCTTGCAAGTCGGGGAACAGCCCGACCGCAAACGAGCGCAAAAAGAACACAATCCCATTAAATATTGCAACAAAAATCAGCTGCGGAGGCGAAAAACCTCTCTGGTATTCCGCCAGCTTTCCAATTCAGCATAAAACACGCGTACATACCGACTCCTCTCACCAAAACATTCCACCTGGAAGTTCTCACAGCAGCTTTTCGCTTGACCAGCCAGTCCATTACATACAGCTCAAGGTACGGCAGCTTTTATCCCGTTGCAGTTGACTGAAGGTTCCGCAGTACGGCAGAAAAAAATGTAATGCACCTTCACCATCACTTGTTTGTAGCTCAGTGCATCAAATCATTAGGATTTTAATAAGTTGCTCAGCAGCCCGGGGCCCTTCTTCTCCGGCTCGGCCGGGAGCGCCTCCTTCGCGGCTGCGAGGTGCTTCAACACGCTCTCCCGTACGGGCGGCGTCAGCTTCGTACGTTGTCCGTACGCCATGTAAAACTCGCCGAGCTCCGACAGTGCCTCTGCGACGAGGACAAGGAGCAAGAAGAGCGCCGCCGTAGAGACAACGTTTTTACGGCAGAATGGGTACATGATGAAAGTGGTGAATGAGGTGCGAACCGAAAGAGGCGGCCAGGAAAATGCTGGCTGTGGCCGGAGCGCTCTCTACCATACCCTCCCTTGACCTCACAAACCCTAGATCACTACCTACTGCAAAAACCGATACCGACGGTGTTGGTTGGGGGTTTGGTGTGTTCTGGCGCTACCTAAGGCTGTCGAAGCGCTTGGCTTTACAGGGGTTGTGTAGCGCTGAACTTCTCGAGCACATGGCCGCATGCACGCCTGGGAGGAAGGGGTCTCGCGTGTATACGAATTTACGGAAATTTAGGGGTGCCGATTGCTGAGTTGCGGATTGCGAGGAGCTGTCAATGCCCCGTTGTACCTATATCCAGCGCGTGTTATCTATCCGGTCCATGGTGTCATGCTATGTTCGTTTCATGTATGTGTAGGAAGGTCGCGCAAGGTGTAGAGGCTCGTGACCTAAGCAAATTTTCTGGGACAGGACATGTACTATGCGGTGGGTGTGGCCATTGGTCTCACGCACGTTTTTTCACTCCTTACATGTTAATCTGGCTCGTGTTGTTAAGGGGATATCGTCGGTGCCGTGTATTTGGAACTCATCTGGGTACGGTACAGTTGCACGGAAGCGAGGCATGGCGTGGAGGTGCGCTGCGAGAGCGTTATAACGGTCGTTATGCAGCAGAATTTGTCTCATGCTGTGGTGTCTGATGTGCTTGTAGATTGATGTGCTTTGGTTATGCCAATACGGTTACCGACACAGCAGCTTGGCTGTGGAATACTTGCAAGACAAGATAATGCCCAGATAATGCATGTTTATAAGCGCTCTGTATACCCTGGGCTGTCGAGTTAATTGCTGTGTCGCTTACTCCGCAATGCCCTTCGTTGTTTAGAATCGGCCGATCCTAGAGGAGATGGTTATAAAATTAATAATTTATTTATTATTTGCTCATAAAACGAGCATCCGTGAACGCGATGACGTCGGGGCAAGCAATACCGTGTCGTGGGTGGCACAAACCCCGTGCACCCTAGGGCGGCAAGGGTGCACAACTAGGCTATGGCACGGAGGCCGTGCATCCGAACGGCGGCTTACAGCACATGGAGGAACGTGACTGCCAGGGGTGACCGCGTACAGCACACACAGCAGTACAAACCCCACCTTATTCCCACTCCAGTTCTTCTGGTTTAATGGGGCGTTTCAATGGAATTTTATAGATTTCTTGTGCACGTATCTTGGCAGCGCCTTCCGCATGTCGTATGCGTCTTCGTCCCCAGTGCCCAGTAGCCCCCACTACCGTATCCGATGGATTATGTAAATAGCGGGTCAGTTGTGTGGCTGGCAACCTCACCGCGCCACAAACCATCTCCTTTCCCCCCCAAACTTGCTTTACACATCCCAACATCGTGTTCCCTGTCCCATGGCAGAGCCACATTCCAGCATCTCATCGAGAGTCGCTTCAACGGTTCCGTTGCTCCCCCCTAACCCTAACCCTAGCCCTTCACAGAACTATCGAAACCCCAAACCCCGAACCCCCGCTGGGAGTTTCTTATCCCGAAGGGCCCTGATCAGTTTGAAAATAGATTGTTTTGAAAATAGATAGTTGTGCCGGTACGACTTGGAAGACAAAACAACATCTTAAAAGGAGATAACAATACAGCCATCATAATTCGCGCAGAAGCAACAGTTACCAACAGATTATGATGTGTAATTTTAAACGGAATAAAGATGATTTTGATGGGATATTTCGTATGTTGTCCCCAAATATTAGCAGGAGTTGCACATCCATTCCAACACCGCGCACCTTTGACTTCCGCGTGCGTTATGTCGCCACTAACTCGCGGGTTGTCGCGCCACTTGCGAACAAACTCACGAACCGTATCCTTAGCTGGGTCGGCCTTCCGACGCACCTGCATTGGGAGTTATTGACGGTTGGATGCGTAGGCGTCCGAATCGGAGCAACCACGTAGACAACGCGAAAAGTGCAAAAGCAGTACCCGGGCGGGCGGGCGGATGTAGGCGGGTGGTTTTTAAGAGGGTCGTGATCATCGTCATATCACACACACTCACTCACACTCACACTCATACACACACAACACACACACAACACACACCAGCAGAAGATGTCCGTTCGTCCGACCCCGCGGCGCCTCTCCCCCTCCCCCCAGGCGCTGCCCTGCCCCATTCCCCCCTGGGCCCCTCTGCTCTCTCTCCCGCTGGTTCGTTAGTTCGTTAGTTCGTTACCTCGGCCTCCGACGCCCCACTGGCCTCCGCCTCAATGGAGTCACTCAGTCCCTCACTCAGCCGCTTCACCAGCTGGCGGTACTCTGAACACGGAGGGGGGGGAGAGGATGGATGGGTGGATGGATGGATGGATGGGAGTTGGTTGGTGCGGTTTGGCTGGGGTGCGGTTTGGCTCCCCGGACTCCTGTGGGGAAAGCGGGCGGGGCAGACTGAAGGAATGTGTTGTGTTGTGTTGTGCGAGGAGAGGGAGGTGAGATTACGGCTGCGGTGCTGGTTTGGCTGGTTAGATGTGGTTGGTTGGTTGGTTGGTTGGTTGGGTCGGCGATGGAGCGGTTGATGAGTCTTGTGGAGCTCCTGAAGAGAGGCAGCCGGAGGGTGGCCACAGCGCTGCTGCGACGGCGAGGTGACCCTCCATCAACAACCCATCCCGTGCAAATGGCAGGAGGGTGAAGCAATGATGGATACTAAGCAGGGAGCTTGTGGAATACCTCATGCCCAAAAGGGAGAGGCGTGCTCCTGGAAAGCTTCGCAACCCACCCTTGGGCAGCTTGGCTTCTTCATCTGCGAGAGCCGCATGCGGAGTAAGAGATAGAGCGCCTACCACCAGAGCAAGTACCGCGTCGCGTCTAGTGAAATTGCCCGCGTGCGGTGCTCCTCGGGTCGGCAGGTCAGCTAGCGAGTATTGCCTCTGTTCTGAGTTGCTGTTTATAGATGCGGTATCTTCAGGGTTGTGTGTGCGATTCGCATAGCACATCGGTTGAGTTCCTTTTGCGCATGGCGCAAAGGGTACAATTCGCCTACTTGCGCCCGGCGAGGACAGCAAAAGAGCACTGTTTGATGTTAGCATTTTTCGTTCATGCTCCTCAGATTGCCCTGAGCATGCGCATCAAGCTGCGCCTACACCTCTGTCATTAGGCCGTACAGGCACACAGATCAACTACAATTTCCCGGTCGCACAGGATTGGCATAATGCTGTTACCATATTACGATGAGTCGTCCCTGGTATCGCACTGAATTTTCAAGTCAACAACACCAAATCTGCATTTTGCCAAGGTCTGTTATTGATGCTTAATAAGCACCAATAACATAATATGGTGTTATTGGTGCACTGCTGCTTTCGCAAAGCAGTACAAAGCTTCCCTTAAATACTAGGCTAACTCTCTTATTAGGTCCTTTGTGTCTTGTTTCCGTTTCGGGATTTTCCCACTTACAAGCGAAGGGCCTTCCTCTACTTCCTCCGGGAAGGCGTCACAGACTCTTAAAAGGATGTTTACATGGCTCAGCTATTACCATTCCACAAGATCGAGCGGACGGGCTATGAGCCACCACGCTGAAGAATTATATAGCAAGATGCAGTTACCACGGTGTCCATGAAACCGACCTTGGTACACGGCATAGAACGGAACGGAGAATTGGCAACGCAAATGTCGCCCTCACCCCGAGCACGACGCGTTCTCATCACTACGCATTTTACGGGGTTTCCGCACATCACTCTTTGAGCATGCACATTACAACTTGGCCTTCATTGGGCATGGCTGAGTCACGACTGCCGTAAGACGATAGACTGACACCGCAGCTTTAACTACCTCTTTACCAGCATAACTAATCAACGGATTGCAAGTTCGGATCTTCAAAGCCATTATTGAATAGTTAGAAGTCCACACATTTGCCTTTTAGCTCCCAGTCACCTACGAATATGAGACGTGATAAGTCATCAGGACAAGCCATGAGGCATATAGCCAAGGAACTCCAGCTTACCATAGCGCGTCGGCTCCTTCCCACGCGGCCCGTAAATTTCACCTGTCTGCGGATTTGCAACCTGTCCCATGTGAAAACGCGCGGTTACCTACAAGTCAGGTTTTTCATAGATATCTTGCGCGGACAGCAGCACACCTCCTCGGTTTCCTCGTCTCCTACTTCCTCATCTCCCTGCAATTTCGATTCCCTCGCTTTCTGTATCATCTCAAAGAGCTCTGCTTCCGTTTTTTTTTGAAGCACGGCGGTGAAGCTTTCCAAGGGGTTCGGAGCGACCGTTGATTGCGACGAAGAAGTTCCGGAAGACTCAGGTTGCGACGACCAGTAACGGGGCCGGGGAAATGCTGTTTGCTCTAATGGCTGCGTTAGGGACCAAAGCCCCAGCGGAGCCTTACTGGAAACGGCAGCTATGCTGCCTTGAGCACATCGGCACGCCAGGGCTCGTAATTGCGCACAAGCGTTCATTTTGTCGTTTCCTAGAAACGCGCAGGATTAATTGCGAATGTTGTCTAAGGCCGCTTTTGCAAGAGCAAGCATGTCTTGCTTGGAGAGTATCTTGCGCCAAACCTTAATACAACAGCGTTAATACACAATGCATGTATGCATGTACAGAAGTCGTTTCCCCAAAGCTAAAAGGCCCATAGCATCACTGCCTTTTGCACGACAAAACGTCAGTTACCAGACAAGGTACCACGTCATGCACCTAATCATGACGCGCGGCGCACACGAGAGCCTTTCCATCTTACGTCTCCATTTCCACACGAAAACCCCCCAAAGAGCGATCAAACGAGAGCACGTGAAATTAAGCCGGTCCCAACCCACAAGAACGCTTGCTCGAAGTCTCGGAATATTATCACCATGCCTCTATTACCCAAGCCTCTTTCACCCCCAACCCTGCAAAACACGTGCCACGGGGCCCCTCTTTCCCCGATTCCTTAATAAGTATACAGCGCCTGCGTGAGGAACCTCACGGATTTGGGGGGCCCGAAGGTTTTTATGGCCCCATAGACGGGCATGTGCGTGTGTGTGGTTTTCTCTGCCGTTTGCACCAAAGTGCTCATGCCTTTCCGGTTGGACTGTTGGGAATTAGAGTTTAACCTGCGAAACGGCCGTGAGCGCACTGCGCGTACCTGCAGGCTTTGTGACTGCTGAGCGGTTAAAGACGAATTGAATATTTTCGCAGAACGCCCTGTTTACACGTGCACATGGGCTAAGTACGATGGCCACCTCATGTTTCAACGGCGCTGCATCCACACCATTACGACTGAGGCGTTGGCCAGGGCCTGCGCCTCAATCGTAGCAGGCCCTGGCCAATGCCAGGCACACCTCTCGGATATTCTGGTTATTGCTCTAGGGGTGCTGTCAGCTACGTTCGACATTATTTTTGACGCTTTTTAACGGATAGATATCTTTTAGGAAAGGAAATGCAAGCTATAGGTACTGCGAACACTAAGGAGGCCAGGCACGTCGCGCTAAGAAGGCGCTTCGTGCTGAAGCGGACGAGCGAGGATGATAAGGGTCCCCCACGTCACCGGCATCGACACCATCCAATTTTTACGTACAACCCCCGCACGTGTGTGTGTCTCGGAACTCGTAACTTGTAGTAACTCTGCCACACGACTTCTCGGTACATGTCCAGGATACTCCCAGTGCGCCTGCCTCCCTCCCTTCAAACGACTCCTGGTCCTTTTCCATACCCTTCCCCTTCGTACTCCTCTCCATCCTTCCGAGCACAATCCCCCGGGGTAGTAGGTGTAGTGTGTCAAGGACGACACCTCACTTGCCAACTTCTGACCTCATCCATTATATTATCTGTAACTCTTCAAACAGCCTCCTTACCCTTTCCCCTATGAGGCGTTTATGCTCGACATATCCAAATCCTATCGTTCAGGGACCTTCACACCGCCGGAGGCCCTGCTGCTGAGTGATGTCCCCTCTGCCGTGCCTATGTGGTGTACGGTACAACAGTACAATTTGTACCTCCTCTTTTTTATTCCCAGAGACCCAAGTTTGTCCCGCTTTTCGTGGGGTCATCCTGGTCATGTAGCTCTACCGCTGCAGCTTTTGTCACACGCACGGCCAACACGCCTCCTCGCCCCAAATCCCACTTCCCCCCTTAAAAATGCAGCCACATGTCAAGTGTGCCACAGAATGCCGACACGCGGGTAATACACACATACACACACACGCCTCGGTATAAGGATGTGCCAAAGCCCTGGGAGAATTGTGGGACGGGGTTTGGCGCGAAAATGCTTTTTTTCCGTACAGGTCGCACACTGCCACAACATGGCCACAAGAGGCAGACCCCCCGGCGGCAACCTGACGGATGCTGACAAGGCACGGACAAAACGCTGACAAGCAAAGAAACCTGCGTTCATGAAGCTCACTGCTGAAGAGTAATCCTGCCCATATGCTCAAGCGCTGCTGCGCCTCTTGCAAGCCCAACAACACCGCACACAAATCACCACACACCACCCACAGCCGCCCGTTCCCTTTCCACCCCCCAACCCACGTGGCCCCCCTCAGCCCGCCCCAGCAGGGTTCACTCTCCCCCCTCACCCAAACCCACCCACATCCCACCCACATCCCCGGTCCTCGCTCCTACTGCTGCCCCTACCGCGCCCCTCACCGCCGACCCAGATCACTCCGCCTTCCGCATTCTGCTGCACAGCTCCGAAACCAACAGTCAATGAAAGGTTGGCGCTTCGTGCATGGGATCGAGCCGTAGATTGATGCTTCGCCCAACCCCAACCCCAACCTCACTGCACTCCCCCTGCAGTCCCGATTCTCAACCCCCATGAGCCTCACGCCACGCCCTGAAAAAACCCACACGCCACGCTCCCCCCAGTTCCATGCGACAGGGAGGGGTTGAGCTGGTTTTGAGTGCATGGGGCCGGGGGGGGGAAATGTTGGGGGATGTTGTTGCGAGGGCGGGTGGTTAGATCACCGCGCCAGGCCCCGGTTCACAGCCTGCGTGGCCTCCATTCGCCGTGTGGCGGCAGCCGCAGCTTTGGCGTTGCCGCCAGAGGCGCCCGCCGGCGGCGGCCGTCCCATGCCGTGACTGCCCGGGGGCCCCGCCGCTGTCCGCCGCAGCGCGGAGTGGTATGCGAGCGAGTCAGGGTCTCGTTCGGTAATGCGCGCCAGCTGCATCCGTTCAAAGGCCTCCCCCGCGTCCAGCTCGTCCTCCTCCTCCCCAGGGGCTCCCCCACCGCTGCCGTTGCGACCGGCCTGGGGAAGAACGGAGACGAGCAGTATGTAGGAGGAGAAGGGAGGGAAAGTGAAGATGGAAAGGAGGTTAGGTGGAGAGGTGGAGAGGAAAAAACAAGATCCCACATTCGCACCATGTTCTTTTTAAGATACGTTTAGATCACTCATCATTAGGTCACCGATGCACAAAACCCTAAAACCCTAACAACAACAACAACAACAACAACAACAACAACAACATACTCTTGTTGCTAATTTAGCGCTGAAGATGTAGAACACTTGATTTCGTGGAACAGGATTTGGATTACCGAAGTGATAGGTCGGTCTGAAAGCACTACAGAAACTGGATGCTGGTGAACACGTTCCCCCTTCATCATCCCGTCATCCGCTATGTGCTGTGCTGTGATGTGGGTGATGAGAGGGTGTTTGTTGGGAAGAGAAAAAGAAAAGATGTGAAGCGTAAAAAAGAGGCCAGAGGACGGAGAGGGAAGTCCGTGTGTGTGTGTATGTGTGTCTCTCTGTGTCTTTGTCCAAGCAAGCCGCCACCGTCGAGCTGCTCGTCCATTTACACGCCACTTCCGGCCCCCACCCCACAACGTAGTACTGTTCCTCACTCCCCCCCTTGGTACCCGCCGGCTCACCGCCGCCAGCCGCCGCAGCGTCGCGTCGCTCTGCGTCGCTGCCCAGCGGTCAAACGCCTCCAGCAGTGCCGCCCTGGCCACCGCCACCGCCTGGATGTACGGCTCCAGCTGCTCACGAGCCGCCTTCAGGGCGTCGAAGTCGGCGCGGTACTGAGCCTTGAGGGCCTTGAGCTCCTGCGCGATTGGATGGGGGGGAAATGGGGGGGAGGGGGAGGGGGAGGGGGAGGGGGAGGGGAAGAGGGAGGGAGA
>NW_003307553.1:341260-345626 GCF_000143455.1 Volvox carteri f. nagariensis | reverse complement strand
GAGGGGGAGGGGGAGGGGGGAATGATGCGATGCAAGGGAAGGGTTATGTATTTAACGGGTCGACTGTCCTCGCGGCTCCTGTGTGAATATTTGAATGCTTTAACATACTTCCGCCCTTTCCTCTCTCTCGCCCCCACACACCACCTTGAAATGCAAAAGTGAAAAGGTCTAAATAAAACTCACAATGAGCAACAAGTTTAACTCTCCAGTGCTTTATTACTATTGATTACGACACAGATATATATGTGTATAAATACACACACATACATACGCACACACATAAATACGCACTACACACCACATATAAAGAACACACGTAAGGACACACTTGAGCAAGGTCGGTTTTGACAATCCATTTTTTAAAAATATCTGATAGCTACTCTATCCATACCAGTCGTATACAATTCGTCCGCAACGAACAATTCATGACGTGCGTTTTTGGACCCACCTGCACCAAGGCGTACGTCTCGCCGTCCAGAACCTCCGCGTCACCCCCCGGCGGAGGCGCCGACACCCCGCCGCTGCGCCGCTGCGCCACCGCCGCGGTCAGCTCGTCAATCCGCCGCTTCGCGCCGTTGACCGCATCCCCCAAACTCTTAATGGACCCACGGGTCTCTCGCAACGCGGCAGACGCCGCCTTCAAAGCCGCCGTCAGCTCCCGACCCTCCGGGAAATCCGACTTGTACCGCCGGAATACGGCATTACGGTCGCCTGGTACGGTAAAAATCCCCGCCAGGCGTGTCGCAGCGGCAGCGCCGGATCCGCGCGCGATCGAAGGACTATCGAGTGTCGGCACATCGCCGTACGCGCTGGCGCCGTCCGCCGGGAAGTGGTGGCTGCTTTGGGCCTTGAGCGCGGGACCGGGGCCGGACGGGGACGGAGCGCCGGACGGGAGGGGTGCGTGGGAGTGTGCGTGGGAGTGGTCGCCGAGCTCGGAACGAGGCGGAGGGGGCCGGGAGTCCAGGGGGGCTTGACCAACGGTAAAACCGCCCGTTGTACGGAGATCTAGATCCCCCACTCCGGGTGCACTGGGTACCTGGGCAGCCATCTGGACGTACAGGGGGGTAAGGGGGGTGAGGGGGGTAAGGGGAGTAAGGGGGAGAGAAAGGAGGGGGTGGAGGGAAGGCGTCGACTTTCGCATTTATGATGATCCCCCCCCCCCACACACACACACACACACACACACACGGGGGCTCTTGACATCACACTCTTCTTACCAACGGCTACCTGATAGATTCACGCCACACAACAGTTTCATTCATTGGAAAAGTCTCAACACGACGGCGCTGGTGACTGACTGACTGTTCGGAGAGCTCGCTCCGGTGAGAAGAAGTGTCCTCCGGTGTACCTGTACCACCATCGGCAGTTCCCTCATCGCGGCTCCGAAGACCATTAGGACACATACACACATACACATGCACATAGACAGACATACACAGACAGACACACAGACAGACACACAGACAGACACACAGACAGACACACGCGAGCGCGCCGCGCCGTCTCTCACCACCGCCGCCCCATCCTCCGTGGCTCTCTGCAAGTTCGCCAGCTGCGTCGCCATCTCCGACTTCATGGCTGCATGAGCCGCCCGCAGCGCCTTGTACGCCTCCCGCACCCGCTTTATACTGTCTGCCGGCAGCTCCTCAGCATCCGCCTCACCCGCCAAGAACCGCCGCGCCGTGGCGTGGAGGTCTCGGAGCTCGTCGTCGGTTAGGTCGTCGTACGAGACGCGGGCGCGGCCGCTGTTGAGGATGTGTGTATGGGAGGGGGGAAGCGGGGGGGGGGGGGGGGGGCGTTATGAGGGGGTTGGGATGAGGCCCTGGGAAAAGCAAGGGAGGGGGGAGAGGGGCTTTTTGTTTCCCCTTCCCCCCACATTTATATAACCAACTCGTTCTCTGTTTGTAACCACCATCACCATCAGCATCAACATCAAGACCACCGTTATCAGGCCTGGTCAGATAATTATAACGTTCACCATCACCATCATCACCACCATTGCCATCAATACCACCCTTACCCCTCCGTTCTTCCCCTCCTCTTTTCGCCCCACCCCCTCTCTCCCCCCCTTTTTTCCCCCTTTTCCCCCCCCCCTTTTTCAGATGCCGTACCTGAGTGTATCCCTCATGGCCAGCTCCTGCTTCAGCTCCCGTATTTGTCGCTCGTACCGCCGCAGCAACAACCCCGGGTCGTTACTCTCGTTAACCGCCAAATCAGTTGTGAGTGTTCGTACACGAGAGGCGAAACGGAGGGTACTTAGAGTCTCCTCCGTGTGACTGGGCTCACCTACAGTCGGGAGGGAAATGTACGACAATACCAAGAAAATGGCGTGAGAGGAAGGGGGAACCGGGGGTAGCGGCCGGGGTGTGTGTGTGTGTGTGTTGGGGGGAAAGGGGGGAGGGGGGAGGGATGGAGGTAGAGGGAGGGAAAGGGGTTAAGACAGTGAGCCATTGGCGAGTGAAGGAGAGATACCAGAGATAATAAACGGATATAGTGTCCAGGAGAAGATAAATGGGAGGTTGGGGTTTAGGGAACCAAAAAAAGAAGGGAGATGACATGGATGGGGAAATGGTACGGTGTGGTGGGGGGGACGGGCGGGAGAAAGGGTACACAAAACACAGCCTCATTTCCCTTCCCATCTACCCCACTCACCCACACACTTCTAAACCCCGCTCCCCCCACCTTACCCGAGCCCGAACCCCCCCCCACCTCCTTCCTCTCCCCCCCCACACACATACATACATACGTACCCCACACATTTGCCACCATGACCGTCTTGCAGTTGCCGCCCAGTGCGTCCCTCAGTACGGCAGTTAGTTTGGTTTGGCGGAAGGGCACGTAGGTGTCTTTGCGGGAAAGGGCGTTGACGGTTTGCTCCAGGAAGGACAGCGAACGGTTGATGAACTGCGCCTCCTTCAGGGTTTGGCCTGCCGTTGCGGGGCCCGGGGGGTGGTGCCGGGGGTGAGGGGACATGGCGGGGGGAAGCAGGGGAGGGAGATATGCCTTGGGAGAAGGGAGGGGAGGTGGGGAAGGACACAAGGAAAAGGACCACCGAAGCCTGTGTGTATGTGAGTGTGTGTGTGTGCGTGCGGGGGGAGGGGGATGAGGTGACGGATGTGAAAAAAACACAAACCCGAAAGACCAAACCCAAACGCCACAGGACAGAAGTTCTTGGCACTGGAGCGCTGGGGAGGCACCCTCCCCAGTCAAACCAGAACCTTGTCCTCCATCAGCATCTCAAAACACGTAAACCTCCATGTAAACCACATGGTCTACAAAACCGTCCACGCGCCCTCACCCCAATATCTCCCCCCCCTTCTCCCATTTTCCCCCCCTCCCTCCCCCCCTTCCCCCGCCCCCTGCACCCTCGCCCATACCACCTCAACCCCTCATCTCCCCTTTCCCCCCTTCCAAACCCCCTCCTCCCTTCTGGCGCATCCGTCTTTCCTTGGCATCAGCTTCACTTGTTCGTGGTTCGTCTTCCCCCCCTCCTCCCCCCCCCTTCCCCCCCCTAAAAGACCCGTGTCCACCTGTGACTCCGGTCTTCTTGGTCCGCTCACTTCCCGCCAGATCCACCAAATTGAGCTTTGACAGAATGGCCCTTTCACTGGCCGCCTCGCTGGTGCGCATCTGCGAGGGTGCGTCCGTATGTATGTATGTATGTATATGCGTATTTGTAATTACCTAGGCCGCGGACAGGAACTGGCGAGGACGGTAAGCATGTATGAGTGTGTGTGTGTGTGTGTTTTGTGCGAGGGGAGGGGAGAATGAGGGGAAATGATGGGAGGAGGAATCACAGGATGCGAGAAAAGAAAAGATTCAGGAATGAGCTACTGCCGGACTGACTGCCGGAAGGTGTCCAAAGTCCGAAGGAACTGCCCCCCCTAGGGAGTGAGTCCGCTAAGCGATGAAGTCAGATCGACCCGGAGGGGGGTGGGAGGGAGGGGGGCCCCACCAGCCGCCCCCAATGCCACACACACAGGCAGGCTTTCCCTTTCACGCAACCCTTACCACAACTCCCTCCTCACTTCACCGACTTAGGACGGACGGGCCCCTCAAATACACACACACACACACACGTGTCTTCCGCCCCAACCCCCCATACACGAACACACGCCCTATGCCCTAACCCCTCACTTACCCCACCAAAAACAGACACGCTCTCGCCCACGCATGCACCATTATATGCGCCTCCACACGCAAACCCCCCCAACAGGTACAAAACCCCTGCCCCCCCCCAACACACACGGCCCCCCCCCACACACTCCGCACACATAGGTACACACGTACACACCTCACCTCCACGTGCACCGTGAATACGGTGTGAGACCGGCTGCTTTCCGAGTTGAGTACGTGCCCCGCAGTC
>NW_003307553.1:313972-341210 GCF_000143455.1 Volvox carteri f. nagariensis | reverse complement strand
GGGGGAGGGAGGGAGGAGGAGGGGGAGGGGGGGCAGGGTAAGACTATGAACCACCGGCGACTGAAGGAGAGATACCAGAGGTAATAAATGGATATAGAGTGTCCAGGAGTCCAGGAGAAGCTTTCAACTGCTGCATCAGGAATACTAAGTAAGCTACTGACCAATAAACTCATGACTTGGAAAGTAGTCATATGGCGGCGACGTGGCCATTGCGAATCGAGTGACTAGCTCGGGAAGGAGGGGGGCGAGGTCAGGAAAACACACCATGGCTCCACTAGACCGGCATCCGTGAGAAACCCATAAACTAGGATTAACGAACCCGCAACCGTAACTGCAACTGCAACTGCAAACCGCAGCTGTGCACTCACGTAGGCGTTATTGTTCGAGTCCTCCAGCACCGCCATCGAGTCGCTCGTCCCAGGTGATTCGCTCAGCAAGTCGTACAGCTGCTCATTGTAGATTTCTAGGTACGATACCTGATATTTACACGGGATAAGTGTACGGCATCAGTACCGTCGGCTTGAATACTGAGGTTCAAACCCACACTTTTTAGCTGCTGGGGGTTCTGCGAAACCAAGTTATATACTCCTTCGCCACACAGCCGCCGTCGACACCCCTGCCTCCAATATGTCATGACCGCGTTTTCCCCTTCCCCTTCCCTTTCGGCCCCCCCCCCAAACCCACTCCAAATCCTCCAATCCCTTCCGCCCACCCGCCTCCTACCGGCCCCGTACTCGAAGCACTGCCGTACTCACGTGCACGCGGAACATTTTGTCCACTCTCAGGTCGATCTCCCTGAATATGTGGTGCAGGGCGCGTGGAATGATGCCGCGGTGGGCGTACCCCGCATTGCCGCCCGACATGGTGAACGTCTTACCGGCGCCGGTCTGCACCGTAGGGGGGGCAGCGGGGCAGCGGGGCAGGGGAACATCATCATATCAAATGATGATGAAATGATGATGATGAAATGATGATGATGATGAAATGATGATGATGAAATGATGATGATGATGAAATGATGATGATGATGAAATGATGATGAAATGATGATTACAATAATGCAAGAAGAAACGAAAAAGTCAACCGCCAGCACGTTCGGAAGGTTAGCTGTAGTTGATTGAAGGAAAAAGAGGTTATGGGGGAGGTTTAAGGATTCGGGCGAAATGAGAGGGGGCTGGGGAGAGGGGGCAAAGACGAACCACTGACGATTGAAGCATACATATACCAGAGCATAGGCAAGGACAGCGGGGGGGGGAGAGGTAGGGGGCTAACGAGCCCTCGGAATCACGCGCCACGGCCACCAAGAAGGTCACCATGTGATGATTTAAACGTGGGATGGTGCTGGTGACGTTGGGGGGGGGCTAGGGGCCCAGGATGCGATCCGATTACTTCACAGATGATATACACGGCGTCCCGCGACCAAGAAGTGGTGAAGACCAAGGCCTCTCAAGCAAGGCCTTCGTTGGGGGGTTAGCAACAGCTAACAAATGCTAATGAAATGAAGTGGGTCTGATAAATGGGTCTGCGCCAGTTAGGCCACTTAGGCTCGACAACCTGTCCCAACTGGCCCCAAAATGTTGGATTCAGTGGTGGATACAGTATCAAAATGTGGGTCACTTGCGTACGTTTCGAACAAGTGAACCATGGGTCAGCCGTGATTTTACCAAGACACGAATACCTCCCGCCTCTCTGTGGGAGAGCTCTCCATTTGGGCCGCACGTATCCCGCTCCACTTGTGAGGAGGAGGAACGGGGAGGTCTGGAAACCAGGAGAGGGGCTAACGACCCATGGGTCACCGTGAACTGCACCATCTGCGGTCACTCTCTCCTCTTTCCCCCCAAAACTCCATCCTTCAATGCCCCGCTTCTCCTCTTCCTCCCTTACCTCCCACAAAACCCAACACGAACCCATATGTTCCCTACGTCCCTTAAGCAGTTGCAGCACGGACCTGCCCGGCAGTAGCACCCACGCCTCCCAGCACAGCAGTAGTAGTAACAGTATCCCTCAAGTTCGGTTGCTCGTCCCACCTGGCCGTAGCAGAAAATGGTTCCGTTGTATCCGGACATCAGGCTGTCCACCACCTCATGCGCCACCGTGGTGTACGCCTCCTCCTGGCTCACATTCTCAAGCACACCGTCGAACTGGCGACCGACGTGGCCGAGGTGACCGTGGGGATGGGGGGAGAGGGGGTTGGGGGTGGCAGAAAGGCGGACGGCGGGAGGTGTGGGTGTGGCGAGAGATGCGGAGAGCAGGAGAAGGGGTGAGGATTGAGGGGATAAAGACGTGGATGGTGCGGTGTGTAGGGGTGGGGTGGGTTCGGCTGGGTGTGGAGAGGTGCGGTGTCGGTATTGAGGTTCGAACATCGTCGGCACGGGAACGAGGTGGCAAGGAAAGGGATAGGAGGGTTACACGGAAAAAAGCGTGGCGGATAGCTGGATAGCTCAAGGCACTAATACGAAGGGCTTGGCAGGTCGCCGCGTTGGCACTGCCGGTGCATCCGGCCGCTTTCCCATTGCTGTGTGCGATATTAATTTGCCGTGCTGAAGGGGCCATGGGCGTGATGTCATAATATCGCCTGCAAGGAACTTGCTCTGCCCTCTCCTCTGTCCTTGGGTGACAGGATTTACATCTTGTGGAGCGATGGAACGTTAGGGCCCCAACCCCGCCCTAGAATCCACCAATCGCCCAGTTATCAGCAACTGTACAGTATCCACCTTGAACGAGAACATCTCCTGTTGGTTATTGATGAGACCCGCTGATTGGTCCTTTGGCACGTTGACGGAGACGGACTGCCCATCTTGACCAATCCTGCGGGCCCAACGCCAACACGACTTGGACTGGTGAAGAGCATTAACTAAGTACTAGATCGTACTGGTATTGGTAAGTCCCATCGTAAAAGGTTAACCATGGTGTAGATATCACATGTGGAGGCACATGCCCACGAGTGTTTGGATGGTGTCGTGCTGTAGGCATGAACGACATAGTTGCAAACCCTTCTACTAGGCAAAATCACAACCTACTTTATGCCAGAGCCGCTTGTTGCTGTGGGACGCGTCCGCAAGAACACCTTCACAGCTGTTTTTACCATGTTAATAATTTATAGCAATATTAGGTTCGAGTTTCAAGCAGTTTACGCATCCCACTCTAACGTATGGAAAGGAAAATGGACCGAGGAGAAGCAACACAGCGATCAAAATTAGCAGGATTCAGTTGAATTCTCACTACTATTTTCAACTCATTTCCACGCCGAACTGCGCCTCTGAAGCAGCTGGCTACTCTGGATTAACTAACTCCGTACTGTGCCGTATGGACAACAGATTTCAGATTTTGATTAGGCAGAACGACATCAACATGTGACTTGCTGTTAGCTTAGCTTCCTAAGGAGTCAACGAGTTTTGAAATCTTTTCAGACACTTTCGCCCCGAATCTGCAAGCACCAAGTCAGTGATACGTTGCAACCCGCTGAAATTCACACTGAAAGCATCAACACACTACGATAGCTTTAAAAATGCAATCCAGCACAATGCGGCAAGCGGCGAGCTCCCAGCGCTGCAGCGGACAGCCGTTTAAGCCGAACCAGACTGCACCGCGTGCACGGATTTGCAGCATGGCTTGTCAGGCGGCTGGTGCGCAAGATCCACTGTTGCTGCGCGTTGCAAGGGGCGAAGGCGAGTCTCATGAGCCGCTTACGCATGACGACGGCTCTTCACCTCGCGCATACATCACCATCATGCGAATTTTCGTCCATTACCGCGTAACTATCTTGCATTGCGTGTCGCCCAGATGCTGAGAGGACGCCGGTGTGGCTGATGCGGCAGGCGGGTCGCTACATGGCTGCCTTCAGGGAGTAAGTTTCTGGGGACCTACTTTTCCTTCCTGCATACCCCCCTGACTGGGCCTTTAGTTCCGAGCATTCAGATCACGACGTTGACTGGAGCGCAGTCAAGGACAGATCCACCAAACCTCCCACCCCCCGATATGCCTGGGCCTCGCCTGCTGCCCCGTCACCCTGCAATCATTTCATGTTTTCTTGCGTGCGCTGAAGATCATTGTAAAAGATCCGACCCAAATATATATCTGAAGATCTAAATCCGACCCAAATCCCAAATCGCGTATATACTTCATGGCTGCAGGTTTTCGGACAAGTACCCCTTCCGGATGCGCTCCGAGACCCCCGACATCGCCATCGAGCTCTCCTTGCAGCCGCTGCGCGCCTTCCGCCCCGATGGCATCATTTTCTTTTCGGACATCCTCACGCCGCTGCCTGGCATGGGCATTGAGTTTGACATGGTTAAGGGCAAGGGCCCCGTCATCGCCAACCCAGTTCGGTCCGCAGAACATCTGCGGCAACTTGTGTAAGCATAACTCCCAGTCCTAACTAACGAACCAACTAACTAAACATTACAGTTACGTTTAATTTACATTGCTCAAAAACGGTCAATGGTCTTTCCGAGGCGTGGGGAACTGTCGAACCCAGCAAGGGTAGGGTTAGGGTAGGGCCCTTAGGGTAAGACCAGAATATGCGCTTGCCAGCGGGTTCAATACCATAGAGGGCCGGAGTTAATGGAGCCCGTTTCAAGGGTTCAGGAGGGAGGAGGAGTAGTAGAAGGAAAGGTAGTTTTTCTTTGTGGGATATGCAACCCATAGGCGCAATTACACGTGTCTGAAAAAGGTCCCATTGGCTTGGCGAGGGTGTAGAGATGGAAACACACACACACACATACACACATACACACACATACACACACATACACACACATACACACACACACGCGAGCGCGCGCGCTTCAGGCCCGGAACGTTGCATAACAGAACACACACACACACACACGCGCGCGCGCGCACACACTCTCGCTCTCTCTCATACACGCTGTCTCGACTGGATGTTCAGGAGTTGGGCCATGTGCACGTTTACCACTGTGCACCTAAAAAGCTTCCACACGAATCCTTTTCCCCACCTTCCCGATTTCCTCCACTTTTCCAAAATCGCCTATACTTTCATTTTTTATATTCAGGCCAACTTCCTTTCCTCCATTACACACACATTTTTAATCTTGATATTTTCCTCCTTTCTTTCTTTTCCACGATCTCCCGACCGCTGCCTCCCTGTTCTCCCCTCCGTAACGCCGTGGTATCGGGTACATGTGTCCGCAGGCCGCTCTCCGACCCCGCCTCCCGGCTACCCTTCATCCAGAAGATTCTATCCACCTTGCGACAGGAGGCCGACTCCGAGGGGGTGACGCTGCTGGGCTTCATCGGTACCCCCTGGACTCTGGCGGCCTATGCCATGGAGGGCAAGGCGGACAAGGACTGCAAGGAAACCAAGGTGTGGGTGCGTGTGTGGGAGTGTGTATGCATGTATGTATGTCGCGTGTTAAGGGGCCCGGGATAATGTTTGTGAATGGACGGAGAAGGCGATATAGGGAATGGGCGCTTATGGCAGGCTGGGCCCTTCCTTCTTGCCCATGTACTACATGTTTGAATAGTAGGTCCAAACAACCGCTCATCATCAGCAACCTTTTATAATATCCCTTATATAACACGCTTCTGCTGCCACTTCCTTCCTGCAGAAAATAATGTTCCACAATCCAGCGTTGTTGCACTCGTTCCTGGACTTCCTAACCGAGCAGTTGATTGTCTACGCCGGCTACCAGATTGAGAGCGGCGCGCAGGTAGGTAACGTCGTACAAAATGTAAAGAACATCTAAAAAGGAGGTGTTTTTTGAATTTGAATTTTGGTGCCACGCAGGTGATCCAGCTGTTTGACAGCTGGGCGCACCACCTGTCGCCGGCGCAGTTTGCCGAGTTCAGCATGCCGTACGCAGAGCGCATCACGCGCGCGCTCAAGGCCAAGTACCCGCATGTCCCGGTGATTTTCCACGCCAACGGCGGCACGGGTGCGTCTGCGTGAGCTATGACGCGCGTGTGGTTGTGTTGGTTAGGTCTTTCTGTTGACTCCCATTGATTTGTTGTACGAGTGGTTGGTTGGTTGATTGGTTGATGGTTGGTGGTTGAGTTGAGTGTGTTGGTTAGAAAGGAGATCTTTGTCGTACGATGGGAGGGCCTCAGATTTCAGATCTCTGCATCTTGTATTTCATCTCCTCCCATCTCCTTCCTGTTTATTGACAATGTCACCTTTCCTGTCTTATGCTCTATGATCTGGCTGGCGAGCTGTTGCCTGATCAGGCTTGTGGTCTGATCTGGCAACGCAGTTTAGGACGTCTCTTGGATATCTTTTTTGATGTTGTCCTCACTTGTCCACCTGACCTAGCTTTGTTCCGGGCCTGCCGTACATCTGCCCCTCCCCATTATCACCACCAATCACCACCAATAACACTGTTACAACCACACACCACCAACAACACTTAACAACAACACCAACAACACTCCGCGGAATTGCCCCCCAAAGGCAAGCTGGAGCTGATGAAGGAGACGGCGGCTGATGTGGTGGGTCTGGATTGGGCGGTGGACATGAAGGACGCCAGGGCCACCCTCGGACATGGCGTCAAAGTGCAGGTGGGTGCTACCTGTGTGGGTTTGTGGAACTGAGAGTCGGCACGTCGGCACCTTTGGATTTTCTCTTCTCCCTCATTACTTTCCGCCATTTGCCTCATCCCACTCTCCTTTTCCTCCTCCTCCTCCTTCTCCTCCGCCTCCTCCTCCGCCTCCTCCTTCTCCTCCGCCTCCGCCTCCGCCTCCTCCGCCTCCTCCGCCTCCGCCTCCTCCTCCTCCTGTTTCGCCGCCCCTGTACTGTCTTCCTCTCTATTCCCCTTTTTCTGTCATCAGGGCAATGTTGATCCCATGTCGCTGTTCGGTCCGGAAGAGCACATCCGCGTCGAGGTGGAGCGCTGCTTGAGGGCCGCTGGACCCCGAGGACACATCCTCAACGTGGGGCATGGTGTCGTACAGGTACGGCGTGGGTGGGGTGAGCGGGGGGTTTCACTTTCACCACCATCCCGGAAGGGTTGGGTGGGGTGGGAGATGAAGACAGGGGATGACGTATGTGCGTGTGTTTGCATGTGTTTGCGCGCTTGTTTGGGCTGGGGGGAAATAGAGGCGCCTGGAAGGCGGCAGCCGCATCCTTGAAGCGGCTTGCGGGGCGTGTGCCTGCATTTCGGGCCCGATGATTTTGAGGAGTCCAAACACGTCATCCCCAGACACAACAATCAGGCGTGCAATTGTGCAATTGATGATATTCGGGCGAGTGCTGCTGCTGTGGGGTGGGGATGCGGGATGGGGGAGGAACATGGGAGGCCAACTTTGCATGTGGCTTGGAAAGCAGGACACCTGTGGTCCATTTTCTGCTGTCCGAAAATTTGCGATTCCAACTCAGCGCGAAAAGTTCTGTGTCCTCAACCGGTAGACTGGAATCAGGGGCATCGGTGGACACGCGCGACAGGATACCACATACGTCTTGAGTTCGAGCCCCATCAAATGCACAACTCATGGAGAGCTTTCCCTGATGCTATTTTTCAAATTCCGACGTGCTCGACGTGCACAGGGCACTCCGGAGTCCTCTGTGGCGTTGTTCTGCGAGCTCGCTCGTCAGTCGGGGCAAATACACGCCAAGACCGCCCCAGCTGCAACAGCTGCTACTGCCAGCAGCGGAGTCCGGGCGCCGGTGTTGGCATAGACCAATAAGGTACAACTCAAGGTGTACACGCACACGCACAAACACACATGGTGGGAACAAGGGAGGGCCACCCTCAGCCGTAGGACGTACGGATTTGGATTTCAAAAAAGGGTGTCTGGATCTGCGGTGCTGTCGGGCTCTGGTATATTTTATTACAATTATGATTTCCAAAATTGTTGAATTTTAGGAGAGGGAGGAAGGGTTGCCTCGGCTGTCCTGGATACACGAGGGGGAGGTGAGGGCTGAGGGGAGAGGGGGAAATGGGGGATTGATGGATGTGGTGGATCCATTTTGAATCCGTGTTGGATCCGACGACCCCGCGAACGAGCGAAATCGTTTTCGAGAACCCTTTTTGCCCCGATTGGCGGATGGGGCCCGCGTGTGTGTATGTGTGTATGTATGTGTGTGTGTGTGTGTGCGGAGGGAGAGAATCATCGCTTTGCTGTGTAACGATATGGGCCCGGTGAGACCGTTACATGTGCGGCCAAGGAAATCCTGGATCCTGATTCTGGATCCTGAATCCGGATGCCATGGAATCAGTTACAAACGCGGCGTTGCACACACGCGGCGTTGTATGCACGCGATGTGAGGATGGAACCGTGTAGGAGAGGTCTGTCTGCTTTGGCCTTTTTTGAGCTTTTCTTTTTGAGCTGTTCGCGCTCCTTGTTGAGGCTCCACGAGGAGGAGCGTTTCATGCATGCGGTGGTGGCGGCGCGAGCGTGTTGTCAGGTTATGGTGGCGGCGCGGAGAATCGGGCAAGCTATAGAGGCCAGGATCCTGCATGGGTGGGAGGCAGGGAGGCTGCCGAAACCAAGAGGGGTTGTGTGCCTAGGGTAGATGAGCGCAAAAGATGTCGGAAATGTTTTTTCTACGGCGGGGAGGGGCTGTTGCAGCTGAGCATCATCAGTTGCTTTCGGAGCCAAGGTGCTGCCAAGGTTTTGTTTTTTACTTCTGACGCGGCTTCTGACGCTTTTGACAATTAACACATTGGATTGCATTGCTCTACCCATGTGGGTGATTTTGTGGCAAAGGTGAAGTGGTGTGTAAGCTGTTTTCCTTCCGCAAGCAAAACATCGTCGAAGTCCGCACTGTCAGTCAGCTATTGAGACAGCTTCGAATGCGCAATGATGGCATCCGGTAAGACATGTAGCTGTATGCGTGACGTACGATGTAGATGGTTTCGGAGCGCATTGCGCATGGCCTCGATTATTATAAGGATGAAGAACGACCCTCTCTGACCCTCCTACCCGTCTTACGAGGGGTCGTAAACGGCAAACACCACAAAGCCGCAGTTTCAGGTACAGTGAGGTGGCGTCAGCACCAGATAGACGGTTCGTATACAGTGCAGATTAGGGCTAAATTCGTAGTTCCGAGACATCAAGGTAAGTACATATGTTCAAGTGCAACCGCCAAAACGGTGAAACGGCTTGCGGTATCTCTGCAGCATCATGCCGGATTTTACAGCAGAAATGCTGACGCGTACAGCAGGAAACGTCCACGTCCGAAACCCGTTCGTAAAGCAGTTAGTAAACGGGTTTCGGACGCTGAACGGTCTTGCGTGGGACTTAACTTCACGGCATCTTAGCTTGGCTGTTTATTTAATCAATACATGATGCCATGTGAGTAGATATAAGTGTCTTAAGGTTGTCCCCCTGTCAAGCTGGGAGGGAAGGCGCCAGGTCGGATTGCTGGAATGGGGAGCTGAGGAGTGAGTCTAGTAACTGTATCGGCACAGTTTGTTGTATTCGCGTGGACTAGTTTAATGCGCCAAGGGTTTTGAGGGCTTAGTGAACACGTTTGTGAGCATTGAGACCTCCGTTGCGTTTATTACAATCTCCTGTCGTGACAACGGTTGCTTACACATACGGCACGCCAGGACAACCGACGTCCAAATGTTACGGACGCACACAGGGGTCAATTTTGCATAACCGAGAATTTATCTCGATATCACGTTAACGATAGTATCTGTTCTTGGAGGCTTACTAGTCCGTTCTTCGACTTGTTTCTGGCGGGTCCTTGTTTACCCTTTTGTGCATTTTGCGTGCTACGCTTACAGGAGCAGAAGGTGCGTCTGCGTAACTTACGGCTCGGCTCTTGACTTCTCGGCATCTGGCGGCGCTTTTGGGCGCTTCGCGCCTTTGTTGGCATAGAGAGCGTCATACTGCTATCTTCCTGTGCATCGTACTGCCCATTATCAACCTTCAGGGTCGTGGATGCTGCCGGCTTAGCGTGCTTGAATCTGCGGATCGGTGTGGGGAGCGGTCCTCGCTTGACCGGCAGCGGCTGCTCCTTCCATGTTCTGCTCAGTATCAGGGACCGTCCCTGAGCAGGGCGTGGTCAGCGTCAAGTCTGGCCATTTGTTCGAAAAGTCACTGATCGAAAAATATGTGCGCGAGACCGGGAAATGTCCCGTCACCGGGGAAGCCCTGTCGTTGGAGGACCTGCTGCCATTGAAGGTTAATAAAACCGTCAAGCCTCGGACTGCGCCAGCAACGAGCATCCCGGGTTTGCTTAGCCTGTTCCACGATGAGTGGGATGCAAACATGCTGGAGCTACACAACACACGGACGCAGCTGCACCAGACTCGCCAGGAGCTCAGCCATGCTCTCTACCAGCATGACGCAGCCACGCGCGTCATTGCACGACTGCTGAAGGAGCGCGACGAGGCGCGCACAGCCCTTACGGAAATGAAGCAGCAGTACGCTGCCGAGCTTGCGGCTGCCCAAGCTGCTATCGCCAAGGCAGCTGCGGAAGCGAAGCCAGAGGCGGAGGGTGGCCGCAAGCCAAAGGGCGGCATTCCGGACGACATCATTGCAGATATGGCGGAAGTCAACGCGACGCTCAGCAAGGGCCGCAAGAAGCGGCCGCTGCCGGACAGCCTCGCAACAGCAGAGGATCTGGTGTCCCTCACGTTGTCTGGATCGCATCCTCTCCATAAGACCACAGCAGGAGGGATTGCCGCGCTGGACGTAAACCCACAGCAGCAGGGCATTGTCGCGACGGCTGGTCTGGACGGCACGCTGCAGTTGTTCGATTACCTGCAGGTGCGGCTGAAGCACCCAAACACGCCGCTGCCATCTCATACTCGCATCTGGGAAGATGTATCCGGGGATATGTTGATGAAGAAAGTGGCAGACGCAAAGCAAGGTTGCCGGGGTCCGCATTATGCTGTCTATGTGTGCTTGCGCTTATGCGCGTTTGGGTCAGTCTGGGGCAACCTAGGGAAGACAGGGAACAGCGATCGCAGGCATGTTATCCTCGGTCGCTGGGCCAGCTCGCTTTTGCGTTCGCGCCAACTCATGCTGGCATGGATACACGCTGCGAACGTTAAAAAGGCTCTAAACCTTACTACTACACCACTCATAAGACACAACCCATAACTTACAGGCGCGCCTGCTGAGCAGCCTGGAGGGCCACACCAAGCGCTGCACGGGCGTGGCCTTTATGAATTCGGAGCTTATCGTGAGCACCAGTGCGGACAAAACCGCCCGCGTGTGGCGCAGCGGCAGCGGCGGGGATGGGGGGCCGGCGTGGCAATGCTCCTCGGTGCTCCGCGACCACTCGGCCGAGGTGGTGGGCGTCACGTCGCACCCCAGCCGGCGGTACTTTGTGACCGGAAGCGCCGACGCGTCGTGGGCGTTTTACGACGTGGAGACGGTTACGTGCCTGCGCCAGGTGCGTGCTTCAAGGGATTGTGTTGTTATAAGGGAACACCGTGAACAGTTACCCGAGCACCGTGTTTTTTAAGCGCCAAGACAGGGTTGCTCTCTATCGGCCGGGCTGGACGAAGCGATTTGGTGTCAGTACTGCGGTAGAATCGCTGGAAGCGCACAGGCTTAAATAAATGTGCTGCATCACACTGCACGCAATGTATATCTCTATATTGGATGTGCTGCATTTGTTACTTATTCCTACGCAGAGCATAATAGGCGAGGTCCGTTGGAGATTTTGTTTTGTTTCGCATGCAAGCACGCAAGCACGCAGAAAAGTTGTGATGGACCCTCGTTTTTGGCATTTAAGAGTTAAAGCGGCAGCTGAGCTGCCGAATACATAAATGCGTAGACGCGTGTCAAGCGCCACCTTTGAACTGCACATGGGGTTTGCCCTGCAGGTGGGTGCGGATGAGGGTCCTGGTGAGCCGTACACGTGTCTTCAGTTCCATCCGGACGGTCTCATTTTGGGAACAGGCACGGAGACCAAGGCGATCAGGTGCGTTTGCATGTGCGACTTCTGCGTTTTAGCCATTTAAGCACTTGATTTCAGGGTACTTTGTTTCCCGAAGACCTTTTTCTGTTCACACACATGACCGCGATTTTTTTTCGTGTGGTTAGGCTACAGGGTTTGCGGGGAAATAATGGGATAAGAACCAATCTTTTAAATTTGTTGGATGGCAAGGCAAGGCAATGTGGGTAGTGTCAGTTTGTTTGAAACCGGAGCTGTGATGAGGATATAATGACGGCCTGTGGTTGCGCATCGTGTTCGCTTCTTGAAAAAAACCGCATCCCCCTGGTTCCGCCGGTCTATCTCGATTCTTTGTATGCATGCCATGATGGTTTGTTTATTTGCGGCGGGACCGTGTCCACTTGCCCGCGGTGCTTCTTCCTGCTCTTCAGGATTTGGGAGGTGAGGCAACAAAAGGCCGTGGCGGCGTGCGAGGGCCATGCAGGGGCAATCCGCTGCCTGGCATTCAGCGAGAACGGCTACCACCTGGCGTCTGCCAGCGACGATTGCATCAAGCTGTGGGACCTTCGTAAGCTCGCAAACTTTAAGTAAGCGGCGACAACCGGAAGGGAGGGGAGGGGGTGGGTCTTTTTTTGAGACTGATGCAGCAGCAGCTGGGACGACCCGAGAGGTGCAGGGCCTTTGGCTATATCCTAGTTAATAGCCCCGCACAGTCGCGACATGCGCGTTGCCGGATTGTTCTTTCCTGCGCGTTTATGAGGTCATCGTTTTGCCCACCAATCTCGGGATGACACGTTTCTCAACTTTTGTATAATATCTCGGCTTGTTTGGATTAGGAAAACAGCTTGGCGAAGAAACCTCTCAAATTTACATTTTAGCGTGCGCCATGCACAACTTCTCGAGTGTTGTATTGCAGCTGAGCGTCCTCGGGTGATGGCGATCCCGTGTTTATGTGTGGCTCGCTGGCTGGCTGTCCGAAACGGAATTTTTGCTTGCATGCAAGCTTCTGTAGCGATAGCATCAAACGAGGAGGCGCGCAGTCTTGCGTAGCGTGTAGCATTATGGATGTAAATCTCAGGAGTGGGTTTGGTTGTTTAGTTTGTTGGTTTTCAGTTGGTCATATCGCGGTATTCCAGGTAGCAGTGTCTATCTGGTGGTTGTCCCATTGTCCCATGATACCAGGCGGAGTGCAGAGTCCTGTCTAACATAGCATAGCATAGCATACTGAAGAAGAAAATCAGAGAGGCAATGCGAACTAGCGAACAAGCATGCCTTTGCTGCTCGCCTCTTTTTTCCTTTGATATTTTTATCCCTCCAGGACGATAGAGCCCTTCTCCGATGGCCCCTGCGCGTCGGTGGCATTTGACCACAGCGGCCAATTTCTGGCGGTTGGTGGGCCGGTAGTCAAGATCTACGGCCAGGTACGAGACGCGGTTTGGTGTTCCGTTTGCTTAGGATTTGGTGTATTCGGCGCGGGTTGGTGTCTTCCATGCCTGGTAGATGGTATAGCTGGTTTCCGTGCCGCGGGCAGCGGAGGACAGGAAGGAGGCAATACGACTGATGATTCCCACCGGTCCTTCGTGGATTACGTACAGCGACTTCCTCTGGCTTCACGCCTCTGTTTGCTGTTGTCGTCTCGTTTTGCCTTCTCGTCTTTTCCGGAACGTGCCTTTTGGAAACTCGCTCGTTCGGGCCTGTTGTGGTTTGCGCCCCACAGAAGCAGCAGTGGTCGGAGCTCAAGACTCTGGCGGACGTTCCCAAGCGGGCTGCTGCTTTGCGGTGGGGCCCGGACGCACGGGCGCTGATGGTCGGGGCAGCGGATCACAACCTGCGTCTCTTTTCGGTGCCTTCGTAGAGCAGTGGAGAGTGGTCAATCACGCGAGAACGGGGTTTCGGAAAATTTCTTGGCTGCTGCGCCGCATTCGGGTTTCGGGCTCTGCGGAAACGTCACTTAACTCATGGACTGCTGTGCGGCGGGTCTGGGGGAGGGTTGGACGGGAAGTATTCCAGATGCCCTACCATGCGCACTTAACATAGATAAACCAACGATGAAGAAAGGTGGGCGTGCAGTGGGGTGCCTGGTAAATTCGGACGCGAGAACAGCAGCGGCGGTGTGCACCTGATTTGGGTTGGGGAAGGGGGGACTTGGGTTCGAAGGGAATGCGGGAGGTCGGTAGCGCCAGGGAGTGCGTGCGGGGTTTGGATTGACGGTGGTGCACGGACGGTGTAGGGTGGCTTTTGAAGGCCGGGTTCGGATGACGACTTGTTACCAATAACGCATGGCGGGGATTGGCTTTGAGTTCGGTTTGGGCAACGTTAGTGGCCCCTATCTGTTGATAAGGCCCACATTAAATGGCAGTTTACATGAATATGGCTTGCTCTTGGGGGTATATCCGCATCCCCTTTATGGGACCACACGTCAAAGGACAACGGCAGGCTTCGCTTTGTAGTCGCGGCATCCGTGGCCCTTCCAAGCTGCTCTTCCTCCTTTTTGCCACTCCGACAGCAGAAGCCTATGCGTGCATGTGCCATAAGTATGCACTGTAACATACGCGACTGCTGGCAGGTCTCGTCGGGGAGCTATTAGAGCTAGGGAAAGCGCTAAATACAAACTCTACACGTTGCTAACATGCCAACCTTTGGGCTTCCGACTAAGGATAAAAAAAATCCGGCATTGGTCGGAACGCAGGAACGTTAGCAACCATGAATTCCGACAATGTTCAAGGCTCTGCACAGTCGAAGCTATCCACAGGCTTTCGTAGTTACCTACATGACATGTTGTCTTGGAGGCACAACTTTACTATACGATATGAAGGGCATCCGCTACACGCTCCGAGAGAATTCCACGGCCCACTTCCAAGACTTGAGGACAGAAAGTGCACCTATTCTTCCCCGAAACGAGTTACTAACGGCGGCGGGGTTGCGAGCCTCGTGGAACTGACGTGGCAGGCCGGCTACTTATACTGTACGACTGTCATCCGGCGTGGATTAAAGACCCGAGAGCATGCAGTTTTAATGTAATTGTCACTGTTTCTAATACGAAGTTCCTACGCATAGCTCTTTGAGTTCGTAAGAGGTCTCCAGCCGTCAACTGATAGACCCAGCTTCCAAGCTCCGCGTTACCCATTTGGAGAAGCTCGCGTTGGTAAGCCTCGCGGTCTGGTACTTGTAGCTGCACTTGTGAGTATCGTCGCTGTATCTGAACTTTAAATTGGGCCGGGCGTGGTGAGTCCACTGTGTCCTGGGCAAAGTTCTTTCGGACGTTTCTTGACCCGGCCTTCTTGGCTGTAACCTTAATGCAGGAACGCTCCTTACATTAGGACTATTGGACATGGCCACTTCCTCAATCTCTTTCTCGGAGAGCAAGGCGCCTGTTAAGTCCACAGCGACAAGGGTTTTGGAGACTGGTCTTGAAGCTCTGACGGCCTTGCTCATGACAGCCCTGACGCCCGTCGTCCTCCTTGCTGCGATGGGACTTTCTGTTTTCAAGACTGTAGTTACTTGGGCGCGCACGGAGTTTGCCTCCCGAACATGAAGCTCAACTTTGAATGACAACCTTCGCCCGCGGTTGTGATTGACATGGACTTCCGCTGGCTGTTTGCATGAAGCCATCAGTACCAAGGTTACGGCTCGTGCTATCAGTCGTGACACTCCCGACAGCTTACGACGTTTTGCCTGCCTTGGGCTAGCGCCTAGGGTTTTGAACAAGGACGGTACCCTTACTGCTGCAGCATGGGAACCCTGTCCGTGTGCCCTGTGTGGGAACATCCCCGACTTGCATTCGTGTACAGTATCTCGGTGTATCACTAGTCGCGTCTTCCACATATGGATGCAGCAAGTTTGTTGCGGAGCATCCCTTGACTCGCCTTGTGATATACAGTGTCGCCAGTTTGCATCCTTGACTCCCCACGCCGCCGTCCCGCGTGGACAATTCTTTGCACCCGCTCCTATTCCTTTTGCTAGTATTTGAGCGCTGTATTTTGTTAGCTACACCGGCGCGGGGGTACCTCCTGGAACCTAGGCAGCCATACGCACGACGGATGGGGCTCCCTATCCTGTCATACTCTAGCATGGCATCTAATTTGGCTGACGCGCAGTTTACGCGTAGAGATATATCCTTGAGGAAAAATAAGGCACAGGGCCCTCGGGCTTGCATGGAGATTTCCTGAAGACGAGCAGGGGGACGATTAGGCGAACGGCATGTGGTTAGCTGATTTTAAAGAAGCGTGGTGTTAGTGTGGGTGGGGCTGGAACCTGCCCTAGCTCTCCAGAGTCCCGTGGTGGAATTTGTAAATTGTAAACGGAAGGACGTGCTCCCCTGAGGCAACAACTAACAACGTTTACCCGCAACTGATTTAGCATGTAATTAGCAGTAACAGCTCCTATAATCGCAGATATGCTGCGCTTTCGTTCGGTTGCTCAACCACTTGGTCCGAAGTGATATGAACAGGGGTGCATGCCCTAACTGGGTTCAGCGAGACCATGCGTTCAGCACACGCTACCGTGACCCTAGCTATAAAATATGTGTGTGTGTGTTACATAGTCGTGGGGGGTGTATCCCAAACCTGCAAACCTCACGATACAAGCCGTGGGCGCAAGGGCTGCCAGATCGCCTGTAAGCACCATCCTACCTTGCATTTCAGACAAAGCATGTACACCGCCACTGCCCACGCAAAGGGTGCCGCGTGATATTGCGGATTGTGAACCCATGGGAAAGGCAGCAAGCACGATAGCGAATGTGTCGACGCTAAACATTTGGGTTTCAGCTGCGCGTCGAATTATGTTCAGACACTTGAGTCAGTGTTGCCCTGTGCTGAGAACGTGAGATGGTGAATTTTCTAAGGAGCTATTTGTGAACAGCCGTGCTATAGGTGTAGCCGTGTGGCAAGGGAGAAACATGGCGCGATGGTGTGTAAGAATGGTTAGTTAACGGATTGTGGGTTTGTACGGCACAACAATTTGGCATCGTTGCATTCAGTCAAGGAATGGAATCGGTAGCCTTCTTTACAAGCAAAGCGTTATCCCTCCCTCCGTTCTAGTTATTAACAATGGCTCTTGCGCTCCTCACCCGTCAAGCGCTCAGGGCTAGCGCAATTTACAGCCACGTAGTCTCTAGCAGGTTTGTTTTAATACAACGTTATGCGTTCTTGCAATCTGATGGGATGTATGAGTTCTTGTTTGGATGCGACTGTCCCGGCATTTTCGTGACTTGACGGCGGCTGCTCATCGACGCAGGCCCACCAAGGCGCTTTTCGGGCGACCCGCGGTTAGCCAAAGATCACTGGTATGTACATCTGAAATGTTTGCACCGGTACCGGCGAAAAGTAGTCAAGTCGCTTTGTCTCTGTGTTCCCAATTTGAAATGTCGCTTGCAATCCACTTCCGCTGTTTTCGCGACCGATATCCCATCCATAAGCGCGCAAGCAAACGCCGCTCTACGTCTCGTTTATTCCTGCAGGGCTTTTCGGCTGCTGCTGCGCCCAAGGGCAAGCAGCCTCCCCCGCCACCCGTTGAGGATGAGCCCGAGCTGGATGAGGGCATGGACTACGATCCCATGGAGGACCTCACGGTCCCGCAGCGTCGCCGCGTGTTGGCCATGAAGGAAGTCCAGAAGAAGTACGACGCCATTCATAACGAGTACCAGAAGGAGTTGGCGGCGCTGCAGCACAAGTACAATGGGAAATACGGTAAGCCTCTCCATCGCGCTGCCTTCTGCTGCTGCACTGAAGTTCGCTGCACAAGTCCGCGGTTCTGTTGCCAAGTGCCTAAGTCCATAAAAGTCTTCCCGCCAAATTGCATTTCCCTCCGTAAATTCACAACTTCCAGTTCGAGCACTGGGTTTGTGAACAAAAACATTTCACTCAGAGAGACTGATGTCTTCCCGTCGACACTGAACGACTTGCCGCTGACGTATCCAACGTTGCCGTACACAAATTCATTGCCGTACACATTGCAGTCCCCATCTTTGACGAGCGTCGTGATATTTTCACTGGGAAGACGGCCATCACAGAGAAGTACGATTTGCAGGACGACGGAGAACCCGGTGAGCAGCGGTTGAACCCACTTTGAGTGTCGTACATTGTGTTTTAGTGGATGGAGCCGCGAGGGGGAGCTGCTAGGGATGTCGTACAGACAACTCCACCAACGAAGGTAGAGGGTAACTGCCTATTAAGATGTTTGCATGATATATTGGCTTGTTAGCTGTGTGCTTAGGTCTGTGTGCGCAGGTGGGCGGTTGTGTACTTAGTTTCGACGGACGAGTAGCAAGGTAAAAGCGGCGCTGGGTCTCTTCCCGCCGCTTGGGACCAGAAGTCCATAACCCTTCCCTCCCTCCCTCCCCTTCCCCTTCCCTCCCTCTCTCCCTCGCCCTCCGCCTCCCTCTCTCCCTCCGCCTCCCTCTCTCCCCTTCCTGTCGCTGCCGCTGTCGACACTACCGGCCGTGGTCACCAGACGGCCCCGTACCTGAGTTCTGGCTGAACGCGCTCGCCAACCACAACAAGGTGGGGGCGTTCATCACCGAGCGGGACAGCGAAGTCCTCAAATACCTCGAGGTGAGAGAGGCGGCTCGGCTGGCGGTTTGGCTTTGGCGGAAAGTATATTGGTTGGTTGCGAGAAGTACGGAGAGCAGTACGGAACGGAAAAGGGGGGAAAGGGGAAATGCGCCGCCATTTTGTTTCTTTTTTTTTGTGCCGGAGTCCTTGAAGGTATATGAAGTATGTTTTAATTTTTTTTGAATTTGCGTGCAGCTGAATTGGATTTTATATGTGTTACAGTATGCAAGTTACAAGTTCCGCACAAATGCGGGGGTGTCCGTAAAAGCCTGAGGGCCTATGTATATGATGTGTGAAACAGGGGGGTGTATCTTCGCCCGTGGCAGCTACCCTGCGAAACCCTGCCTTCCCCGGTATTTCGGGGCACCCTCATCCAGTCACCCTAGTCAACTTCTCAGTGGATCGCTCAGGTTCCGCACCCACCACCAGCGTCCAACGGAATCTGCCGGGTAGACAGCGGCTCAAGGTCGGCGCGCAGGTTAACTTTATCCCAGGTCACCACCGTCCATCAACTAGGGGCGCAATGCCTTCCACCATGGGAAGGTCTTTGACCCGAACGGGTATCGATCCCGGGATCTCCCGGGGGCAATGGTCGCGCCTTACCAGTGGTGCCAAACCCTATATACATATATACTAATTATATACAATTGAATTACATGGAGCGACATTCATTCACTACCGCGAAGGCCCCTTTTCTCTTTGCCCTCTTTTCTACCCCCCTGAGCCTCTCCCTTCCTCAACCTCCCCTCCCCTTCCCGCCAATTTCACCCCACCCCACCCCCGCTGTCCTCTCGGCTCCGACTCTCCCCCCTAGGACATTCGCAGCGAGGTACTCTTGGGTGAGGAGCGGGGCTTCAAACTGCTGTTCTACTTCCGTGCGGATAACCCGCACTTCTCTAACAAGGTACGGAGGGAGGGGGAAGGGGGAGGGGGAGAAGAAGGGGGAGGGGAAGGGGGAGGGTGTTCATATAAGGAGATGTTTGTGTGGTACCTTTGCATGTGTGTATTGTACGGCAGTAACGCACGTGTGTATTGTACGGCAATTTGCTGTCTAGGTCCTTGAAAAGGTCTACGTGCTGGAGCCCGAAGACGACGTTGTGCCGAAGAACTTCACGGGCACCGCCATCGCCTGGAAGCCCGGTCGGGATGTGACGGTGGAGGAGAGCAAGAGGCGTGTCAAGGGGGGCAAGGTGAGGGGGGGGAGAGGGACGCGGGGGGGGGGGGAAGTGAAAGAGTGGGGCGATGGTTTCGGAGCGTAGTGGTGTGGGTTTGGGTGGGGTTCTAGGGGGGATGAGGAGGGTTGCGGAGGCCGGGGTGATGGGGGGGGCCGTCCGTGGCGGGGAAAGAGGGGGAAGGCGTGTGTGTGTATGTCTGCTTGTGTGGGGAGTGGGTGGCCGGGGGCAAGTGCGCCGGGATGAGAAGGTGGAGTGAGATGTATTGTACCGCAGTGTGAGGGTGCCCAGTTTACCTCTGCCCTCTGTCTTCCTCGCCCTCCCCTGGCTCTTTTCCCCCCTCCATCCCCTCTCTTCCCCCAAAACACACACACACACATATATACAAACCGCCGCTAGCCTTTCCGAGGGTTATCGTTCCTGTTCCGGTGAATGTGTACGAATGATGCTGTATAGTTGTAGGAGATGTGATCAGACCACCTTTGCTGCCTATCATTACTGAAGCTGCGGCCCCGCGTTGAAGAAGAATCATATGGCACCCTTCCGGTGGTGGTGGAGCTCTCTTCATTTCATGGAACAACAATTACCTAACGATTACCTCTACAGCTCCGAAACCCCGATCTTCGGCCCCCTCTTCCTTTCAATGGTTCGTCTTATCCCCCTCCTCCTTCAATCGTCTGCTCTTCATCGTACAGCCCCCGCTCCCATTTTCCCCATCTTTCCTCGAATTTGATTTCCCCCCCAACACCCTCCCAACCCCAACCGCCGACTGGTCAGTTCTGCTTCCTGCCTACATCGGCCGCACTGCAGCACTCTTTCCCCCCTTGGCAGCAGCTTCACTCGCTCGTGTGGTGGCTCGTCTTCCCACACCCACACCCACACCCACACACCCGCAGGGCGACAAGTCCAAACCAGCTTTCGTTGTGGAGAAGGTTCCCTGCGACTCGTTCTTCACCATCTTCGACCCGCCAAAGGTAAAATACTAGAAAAAGACTATGAAATACCACATGTACTGCTCGTACATCCGTACATGCAACTCTGTACGACATGACTACTTGTTTATTTAAATGCACGGCGTTGTACGACAACATTATTATTTGTAGCGGTTGTAAATAAAGTGCAGAGCGTGTGGATGATAAATCGGGAGGAGGAGGAGATGTGAAACCTTTTTTGGGTCTTCCAATCCGCGCTCGTTTGCGAGAGAGAGCCGTGTTCACGTGGGAGGGGGGGGAGGGGGCCCCGCCCGCCCCGGCGACACGTCAGGCGCTTGAGACGACGAACGAGCTGCTAGCCCTTTGCTTCTTAGATTATGTTCTTAGGTGATATATATATTGTGTTATTCTGTTGCTACTGCCCCGCCGTACTGTCTGTCGTACTGCCGTACTGTCCGTACAGGTTCCCACGGAGGCCCAGGCCACCATTATGAGCGAGGAGGAGCTGGAGGAGGTGGAGGAGGCGCTTGCGAACGACTTCGACATTGGATTTGCGATTAAGGACCAGGTGAAAGGGTTTTACAGTTCGGGTTTTTTCTAAAGTATAGATTTTTCTTGATAAGTAGGTAGGTAGGTAGGTAGGTAGGAGGAGTAGCTGGGGAATGACGGTGCGCACGGTGTTTAGGTGGGGGTTTTGTGTTAGGGCCATGCGGCGCTGTGCAGCCGGGCCATCTGAATGGGGAGGAGGAGGACGAGGCGGGTTTGCGGAGCTTAGGGTTTTAGTGGAGCCGGGGTGCAGTCGGAAGCGGGAGGGGGGAGGCGTGGGGGGGGACGGGTGATTTTTTGGCTGAATATGTCTCGGGGCGGGGTGTGTGGGGCTAGAAGGCGGAGCAGCTGACTCCGGTAAATCATAGATGTGTGTGTGTGGGGGGGGAGATGTCAGCCATGCAAGCCGTTGGGGGGGGGGGGAGATTGGTTCCCGGTGTCGCCAGCTCCCACCCACTCACCCACCTGAGGGGTGGGTGGATCTTCCCCACAGCCCTCGTTATCCCCAAGAAGAAAAAGAAGGAAAAGAAAAAGAAGAACCGCAAGGATAGCAGAGGCGCAGCGGTCTTGCAGCTAGAACGCTTCTTCTTGTCCCCGTTCTGGTTCTCTAATGCATCGCGAGCCCGACCCATTTTTTCTTGTCTTTTGGCTCTTTCGCTCTTCTCCTCAATCCCTTCATGCAAACAAAACACACACACACGTACACACCATACACAACCCACACACAACCCGCACCCGCGCTCCAAACCCCCACCTTTCCAGATCATCCCTCGCGCGGTGGAATGGTTTACGGGGGAAATCGCGCCCATTTCACCTGACGAGTACGACGACGAGTACGAGGAGGGCGAATACTAAGGGGCACCGCGATGTACGACACCCACGTGGCTGCTCTCGGCTCGGCCTCTACAGTTTGGTTCAGTAATGTGCGTCGTACTATTGTACGTGTGCGTGGTGATGGCCGTACAGTAACAAGGGACGATGGCTGTACGGTAACAGAAACACGGCCTTGGCTGTGCTTTGAACCTGAGCACGGGCGTGCGCGCCGTACATTGCTGATTGCGGTGGTGTGTCCGTTGGCGGTTGTGTCCGTTGGCGATTTGACTTTTTAAATTGTGGTAGGAACAGCCGCAGAGTCCAACGTTTTTAGCGACCAGAGCCCGGGTGGCGGTTGGGTTCGTGTGTGCGTGTATGTGCGTATGTATGTGTGTACGGCGGGTGGACCAAGGGAAAAGTAAATCCTCTCTTACCGTTAACATTTCAGGATCCAGAAAAAAAACAGGTTTGTGGTTTATTTTTCTGTTGTGTGTGGGGGGGTGGGGGGAAGGGGGGGAAAGGAGGAGGGGATGCATTTACACGCAACCCTATGCACAAATTGTTAAAATCCAGAAATATTGTTGCGGGGGAGATATAAACACCAGCGCAATCTCATATATGAGATAGGTCAAGTCGCCTTTCGTCGTGGCGCCATAATACCTTCTTATACCGGAATTTAGAACTGGGAAATACCTTGGATATATATTCAGCTTTTTAGTTCGCTAAAGGACGCTTTGAAGTGCACTATACGCGGTACGGTGTTGTTTGTTAGGAGTTACGGTTTACTGTTCTTCAGTTAATTCGTGTTTGTTATCTGTCTGAGCGGTCTCCGACCTCTCCGTTGACACCGACTTTTATTAGTTGGTTAGTTTGTTGGTGGTGGTTGCGCTGGCGGTTGGGCACTGGAAGTGTGGAGCTGTTGGTACGGTGCAAAGGGAGGTAGAGGTTCACCTGGGCCTTGCGGTGATGGTGGTGGTGATGGTGGTGGTGATGGTGATGGCGCTGCTGATCTACTGACCTGCTATCCGCTCTGTGCTTTTGCCCAATCGCTGGCGTGTGAGTGCGTGTTTTTTGTGTGTGCGTATGCGCGTGTGTGTTTTTGTGTGTGTTTCTTTTGGCACGCACACGTCCACGGTCAGATTTTGCTTGTGTCGCAAGTCACACGCGGGCACATACTCTTGCGTTGGTTGCCGTACAGTACGGTATCGTACAGTTGAGGGTACATAACGGGGACCATGGGGAAGGGAGATGTCACTTGAGGGAAGTCTTAAGGGGCCTGTCTGACGGCTGCCCCCTGTCTGTCTGTCTGCTGTAGGGGCGATGCTTGTGCGGCGAAGCAAGTGATCATGCACAGCACGTGTGTGTTTGTGTGTGTCCCTCGTCATGTCGTACAGCGTACCGCCCGCAGCAGGGCCTTCCGGGTTTGTGTATTACGTGTGTCGTTCCCGTCCCTTTCCCCCATGTGGCTGCTGCCGGCTGCTGAGCAATCTTCGGGGTTGGCTGGCTGTGTACGACACTCCTTGCCAGGCCCTAGGTGTTCGCCTCGCATATCCACCTTGCCGCCTCGTCGTACTTCTTTCCTCTCTTATCTCAATATATAGGAGTGGTGTAGTTTGTAGTAATGTGGTGTAGTAGTGTGGTGTGGGGCATCCTGATTGAGTCATCCTCAACGCAGGTATGCAGGGATATAAGGCCCCCCCGGTGGTGGTTACCGCGTTGGCGACTGAGGCAAGGCGATGGCGTGGGGGACAGCTTGGGGAGTGTAGAAGTGCCGTTCTCCGCCCCTCTGTGGAAGTCCCTACCGTGGCCCCTTCTGTCCGAGGAAGCTTGGGCTCAGGTGTTAGGGAAGCCGCGTGTGTGATTCTCTCTCTCTCCCCCGCTCTCTCCCCCGCTCTCTCCTCCTTCTCCCCCTCCATCTCCCCCGCTCTTCCGTCACACCCTGCGTGCGTTCATCTGTAATTTGGCTTCAATTTACGCGTACACTTTATAAGAGACTGTGAATGCCCGAAACTATAGGTCCGAACGCAGACACGGCGCATTGGGGGGAGGGCACGGCCTTGCAGGGAAACGTTTTAATGCCGAGGTGTAATCGATTTCGGTTTTGAATTTGAATGTGTCGGCTTCGCGCCAAAAGTGTTTGCACTGCTTTTCTCCCGAAAGCTGCTCCATGCCTGAAGGCCTAGAAAAGGGGTGGAGAGGAGAGGGTGAGAGTTTGAAATGAAATCAGAAGCGCTGTGGATTCTCTTTATGATGTAGAGCAGAGGTACTCTGTAACTCTGCACCACGCGAAATTGCGGATAAGTAACAACCGTGATTTTTGTCCGCTGCCGTGGGGGAAAAGGGTGTTTCGCAGTTGCACTTTCGCCACGTCTTTCAAAAGGGGGGGCTGATGGGAGAAAATCTGAAGTGTACTGAAGCCGTTTTCCGTGCCCGAACGCGTCTCTGGTCCACGAGGAGATGCCATCTACTGATTGCGGCGGCGGGCGCTGTCCTCAAAGGAGCTGTTAAAGGCGCAGTCCCTGGGAAGACGTTCCTGCAAGAAGAAATCCCTCAGTCATATCGCCACGTCTTTTCTGCACATAATTATGGCTTGGCTGTCAGCGGTTGTGGGTAAGGTCAATCTGGGCCGTCAGCCTTTGTCCGCGCGCGCATGTTGTGGGCGCGGCCTAGATGAGGCTTGAGCGTGGGATGGCAAGCCAAGCTGCATTATTTGTGAATAATGAAGATGGCCGCGTATGTCGGATGTGGACACGTTTGGCATAAGGCTGCCAGTGATTTCCCAGCTGCGACTGATTGCACTTGCGCCTTGACCGGCATGAAAGGAGAGGATGAAGTCAAAATCAGCGCCCTCCATGTTATGTGTGGCGAAATGCGGAGGTCCGACGAGGCTAGGTGGACATGTGACCTCGCTACCTAAAGTGGACCTTCCTGTGTCATAGACCCAATTCCGTGAGGGCAAGGAATCCTGCAAATATCAAGAGAAATGTTACATGGTTGTATGCTGGCAACAGCAACGTGTTAAAAAAGTTAGGGTCGTATACTCACTCCCCTTCGGGCGGGTACGGTACAAAGCAGTTATGGCACGAAATGTGTACAGCGCCACGAAAGGAACATCAATCATCAAATGCATAGAAATTAACTCTAGCGTTAGCCTTCTCCGAATATGAAACGCGGGAGGGTATGTTTTGGACGAGCCGTGCATCATACCTAGCTGTTCCAAGTACCGAAGGACACACGGTGTCGCAGCCAAGTTTTACAAACTATTCCACAACCATAGCTCAAATGCTCGTACCAAGATTAACCTAAGGTAGATGACAAAGTCATTAGGTTGCCTTCGCCATTAAACAATTGCCACGGCGTTACTTGCTGAGAAAGCTTTTTTAATTTCTTTACATATTTTCTGTGCTCTTTGCTACTTATAGAATAGGAAAATGGCAGATAGGCCACCAACAAAGGGGCTGGCTGTGCTTGGAGGGGCGCCACCAACGCGTTCGGGCTCCCTGCCCACGGCGGGCCGGGTTTCAACAAGCGCACCAAAAAGAGGACCAACAGCGGTACGAGCTTACTTGATAAAGTCGCTACATGCGACGCTGAGGACAGCATGTCCGCGATTCGCCGGCATCATGCCGCGCGTGGCGAACACTGTCGCGCCGACCAACCTTGAAATCTTTTGCGGCGCAGAGGACAGCTGGAGGGATGCTTATGGATCCGATGGCTCAGGAGCTCATAGTACGGATGCGACTAAAATTCGGGGTGAGCGAAATCCGGGGGGAAAAGGACCCTAAGACCCCCGTTTGAAGCACACGCGGACCCCGCTGGGGTTTCGCCCACTCGCCTATCAAAAACCCACGCAGATTTGTATAAATGTATCTGGAAGGGAAGTTCAGGGTTGGGTTGGCGCGATGCGGTGCGGCGCGGGAAGGGCGTGACCTGTGTGGAAGGCACCAGGATCGCGCCTAGTGCCAGCAGCGCAGGGGGGTGGAAGCAGAAGGGGGAATTGGAATCGGATCACAGGCCGTCGGAATGAAGACCGCCTATCCTTAGTTACGGTGGCAAAGGGCGGGGATGGGGGCAGGGGAGAAGGACGAAAGTGGGGCGGTGCCGGGGGGAGGCTGGGGGCGAAGTTGGAAAAGGAAGGCGATAAGGGGGGCAGGAGAAGGGAAAGGGGGGTTAAGACGTAAGACTACGAACCACCGGAGACTGAAGGAGAGGTGCCAGGGGAAATAATAAACGGATATAGTGCTGAGGGGATATATGCGAGGACCAAAAAACGGGGAGACTGAGGCCAGCAATAACCAACGGATTTTGACGGGCTTGCACCATTTGCCGTACACCTCTCCCCGTCCACTCTCTCCCTTTCCCCCCTGCCGTACCTTTGCCTAACGTGCCGCAATGTAAGGCAAAAGTAAAGGTCTTCCCTGAAGCTGTGTGAGCCTTTCTGTTTGCATCCATGTCCCGTCTGATTCAACTGAACTTGCCTTCCCTCGCCTCGCCTTATTGAGTCACAAACTTGATAGATGGAAGCGAACATAACGGGCTTGTCTATCTATTTGTCTGTCTGTCTGTCTGCCTGCCTATCTATCTGTTTGTTTGTTTATCTGTCTGTGTATCTGTCTGTCTGTCTGTCTGTTCCTCTGTGTGTCCGCTTCGTCTTCTATGTCATATCCAGGACGCCGCAGCCACTCTAACCGGTCAGGAGATAATAAGCAGAGAGGTGATGCAGTACGTGGCGGTGGCGCCAAGCAGACCCCCCCAAACAAAGGTCGGTGCGCTTGATTCAGGGAAGAGGTCGGTGCGCTTGATTCAGGGAAGGGGTCGGTGCGCTTGATTCAGGGAAGAGGTCGGTGCGCTTGATTCAGGGAAGGGGTCGGTGCGCTTGATTCAGGGAAGAGGTCGGTGCGCTTGATTCAGGGAAGAGGTCGGTGCGCTTGATTCAGGGAAGGGGTCGGTGCGCTTGATTCAGGGAAGAGGTCGGTGCGCTTGATTCAGGGAAGAGGTCGGTGTGTTCGCATCTCGGTGGGCGGCTGGGTCGCTGAATCTGCGGGGACGCGCGGGGCACGAGGGGCGCGAGGGGTCACGGGGTTGTTGGGCGGTTGTAGCAGCAGCAGTGGCAGCAGCAGTAGCAGTAGCAGTCGCAATGATTGGGGGCCAACCCCGCTCAGTGACGGCTCACGTCAGTGAATGGACAGTTCACGGCTTCATGGAGCAGTTTTTGCGTGTGTGTATGTGTGTATGTGTGTATGTGTATAGTGTGGCCAGCTGCCGCAGATGCTGTAGCAGCTGTTGTAGCTTATGGACATGGACACTGAAGCAACCAACCCCCCAGACGGATTACCTCAGACCTTGACACCCCCCACCACCATCCATTCCTCCCTTACCTCTCCCTCTCTCACCTCCCCACCCCTTCCG
>NW_003307553.1:308659-313492 GCF_000143455.1 Volvox carteri f. nagariensis | reverse complement strand
TTGGAGAGAGACGCCCGAGTGATTGTACGGACCCCGTGCACCCCTGTGAGGCCCCTCTGCACACCTCGACTCTCCCTTCCCTGCTTTATATCTCCCCTGCCTGCGCTCTTCCTCTACCCCAACTGCCAACCACCAACTGCCAACCACCAACCGCCAACCTCTTAACCGCCAACCTCCCGTATCTCCGCATGATGTTGTACACGTCGAAGTAAGAACGGGCTTGCAGCCGCCAAGAGGTCAGAGACGTCGGACGAGTGGTTGGCGTTACTAAAGTACGACATGGCCATCGGAAGTTATAAGGAGCGGTTGGAAGCGGAGGCGGCGCGGGCACGACAGCTTACTCTGAAGCAGCAACTGGAGGCGCAGGTCTGTGTGTCTGTCTGTACACGTGTCTGTGCTCTATCTTCCTTTCTGTCAATCTGCCTGCCTGTCTGTCTGTCTGTCTGTCCGTTTGTCTGTCTGTCTGTCCGTTTGTCTGTCTGTCTGGCCTGAAGTGCTTTCCGCGGCTCGGAATAATTACACACAGTCGAGTCGATGAGGTGGTCTCGCATAATGTGAGATAACCCCCCCCACACACACACATACACACACACGCACCTGTCCAGCCCACGCGTCCCCCCCGCCGCCCCTTCCCGCCCCCTCTTGTCCACTCACATCATGTGGTAGATTGCTGAGAACGAGCGGTTAAAGCAGTTGGAGCGGGAACAGGAGGACGCGTACTTCCGACAAGAACAGGTGCGTGTCTGTCTGTACGTCTCTATGTCTGTATGTCTGTATGTGTGTGCGTGTGTGTGTGTGTGTAGGGTGAGGGAGACGGGGCTGCCCAACAAAACGAAACTCGGAGGGTGTGTGCGGGGGGGTTTGTTGTTGCTTCGGGCGCCTGGGGACAGCAGAGTGAGGCGGGTGGGGGGAAACAGTCTCTGCATAGTCCGTTAACCGTTACCGGTGAAGCCCAACCACTAACTACCAACCACCAACCGCCGCAGGCTGCACTGCGGAAAGCGGAGGATGAGGAGGCGGCACGACAGCGGTTACGGCGGGAAATTATGGTCAAAGTAAAAGAGGAGCGAATAAACCAGGTGTGTGTGTATGTGTGTATGTGCGTGTGCGTGTGAGAGAAGGATATTGAGGAGGGGAAGAGGGTAGTGGCGGGGCTTATGGTTTGAGGTGCGGATGGAACGGGGTTTTGTGAGTACGGCAGCATCTGTTAGATTAAATCGTGGGGTCAAGTTGATGGTAAAAGAGAAATCAGAAAACAGCGAATTGTTCAGGAGGCATATGTAGAGCTAAACGTAAGTGTAGCGGATATTGTTAATCCGTACATCCGTACATTCATCCGTACAACCACCTGGCCCGTCCTCTTGTCCTTAGATGGGGGAGCGAATGGCGCGACGAGAAGCAGAACTGGCACGGAAACGCGCAGAGGAGGCCCTGGAGGCGGCGCGTACGGCGTACGACACGGCTGAGGACCTTCGTCGGGAGGAGGCGCATCGCGTCGCGGCCAAGCTGGTGAGGTGGCGTGGGGCGTTGTACGGCATATGCGATACAAAAAATACTCACCTCTCACCCCTCACCTCTCACCTCTGATTGATCTGCGTTTGTTTTTACTGCTGCAAGTACTTTAGCTGTAGCTGCAGCTTTAGCCACATTCACACATGCCGCATGTTTGGAAGGATTGGATTCGGAGTGGTTGGTGTTTGCTTCGCTTTGCACTGCATTGTTTTGAACAAATTTGAGGTTTTGGGGTTTTATGGTTAATTCCAACATCCAGACATCCAGTGCGGTTTGCTTGCTTTGCTTTGCGTCGTACACTACTACGAGGATAATGACCTGACCTCTAATTTTACGAGACCCTCGTCTCGTAGTAAAAATCCATACATACATACATACATTCAAACTTATTTCATTTCATTCCCACCTTCATACATGCATGTAAACATGTATGCATCCTAAGCACATTCTTGTCGCGGCTCAGAATATTAACACATACGCATATACACACTCACACACACTCACACACACTCACACACACTCACACACACTCACACACACTCACACACACTCACACACACTCACACACACTCACACACACTCACACACACTCACACACACTCACACACACTCACACACACTCACACACACACACACACACACACTCACACACACTCACACACACTCACACACACTCACACACACTCACACACACTCACACACACTCACACACACTCACACACACTCACACTCACACACTCACACATGCATACACACATATATAGTAGGTTTTGGCACTACTGGTAAGGCGCGACCATTGCCCCCGGGAGATCCCGGGATCGATACCCATTAGGGTCAAAAGTCCTTCCGATGGTGGAAGGCATTGCGCCCCTAGTTGATGGACGATGGTGACCTGGGATAAAGTTAACCTGCGAGCCGACCAGGAGCGGAGTTGGGCCGCTGTCGACCCGGCAGATTCCGTTGGATGCTGGTGGTGGGTGCGGAACCTGAGCGATCCACTGAGAAGTTGACTAGGGTGACTGGATGAGGGTGCCCCGAAATACCGGGGAAGGCAGGGTTTCGCAGGGTAGCTGCCACGGGCGAAGATACACCCACCTGTTTCACACATACACACACTCACACTCACATTCACACACACTCACACACACATTCACACACACTCACACACACACTCACTCACACATACACTCACACATACACTCACACATACACACACACATACACACTCACACTCACTTCCTCTGTCTCCCACCCCCGCTGTCAATCTCTCTCTCTCTCTCTCAGGTCCTCCGGGATTTCCTGATGGAAAACGAGGTGAACAAGGCGATTAAGGAGGAGGCCAAGAAGCAGCAGTGGGTGGAGGATGCGGCCTTCCAGAGGAAGTGGGAGGCCATCCTAAACAAGCAAGAGGCGGACCGGAAGGAGCAGTGAGTGACACGGCCTCGCCAGGGGAGGGGGGAGTAGTTTTAGCTTAGGGTGTTAATGGGTGGCCTCTTATGGGCTGTAGGCTTTAATAATCGCTTAAGGATTTTCGCCTTGGAACTGTAATTTAGAATTTTTATTGATTTTATAAGCATGTGATATGCATTTTATATGCATATACATATATGTGCATGTGGAACATATGGAACATATGCACATATATGCACGTATAATGTACATTAGGTTTGTAGATTGTGTATTTTTCGGGCCTATTCCTTTTGAATTATCATTCTTTCCATGGTGGTAGGTTAATCAGCCTTATTTTCTTTTTCCCTTCGTCCCTTTTTTGTGATATTTTTTATTTAAACTCATTCTTCTCCTCCTTTATTTTGCATCCTAATTATTATTGTTATAGGATGGACCGCATCAAGCGCCATCAGGCCATGCTCCAAGATGCCGCTGATCGGCAGGGGGAGGCACGCAGAAGGTGGTTGGACACACCGTTGGTGGAACGGTACTACAAGCAGCGGGAGGACGAGCGAGCGGCGGAGGAGGTGCGATACCCTCTGTGTGTGTATTGGCACGTGTGCTGCACAGGTGCCTGAGGCGTTTTAAGAGCGGTCCTCCTCTTCTTGCTTTTTACGTCATGTAACGTTACTCCACAATATCACAACCAGTCAATGTGGTGTCAAAAGACACCGGATGCGATACACCAGCGAAGATGTAGCCATCCAGTGTACGACATCCAGTGTACTATTGTACGACATCGTTTAAAGATAAGTCTTGAGAATAGCTACGTGAACCCCTTTGAAGAGAATCGTCCAGAGATATGCAACTGCTCTTGCACGTTACAGTCTCTTTGCATTTCATTTTTCTCTCCCTTTCTTTCTTTGTCTCTTCGTATCGTAAATTTTACGTTATACCATTATTATTAAAAAATATTTTTTTACTATTATTGTTACTATAAAATTGTTTTTGTTTATTATTGGATTGTTGCCTTATTAGGAGCGGCGTGTGGCCCATCAAAAGGAGACCGCCAAACAAATCACCGTGGCAGTGGCGGAGCAGCTCAAAGAGCGGGAGGCGGCCCGGCTGCGGAGAAAACAGGAAGATGAGGTTTGTGTAACCGTGTACGCGTATGTATGCATGCATGTATGTATGTATGTATGTATGTATGTATGTATGTATGTATGTATGTATGTATGTATGTATGTATGTATGTATGTATGACGTTGATTACACTGTGGGCTGAAAAGCCGGGGGCCCAGGGCCGAAGCACAGCGCGGGGGGCGGGTGCATACGGCTGGTTAGTCTCATGCACTCCGCCCCCGGGTCAGGCCGCACGGGAAACGACGGCCGGCACGCAACAGCGCTTGTTTGGCGCTCCAACTAGACGGGATCTATGCCCGTTGGTCTCCTAACATAAACGAAGTCGCAACTGGGGGGCTCTTCCTGCCGACCGAACGAACCGAGCATCTCAGAGAGCTCGCTACCAGGACTTGGGCGACCGGGAGCCCGACGAGTCTTCCCGGGCTGGGGAGGTCACCAAGCTCAAAAATCCTCACGCAAAAAAGAGCGCAAAGAGCTCACACCACAAGACGCCAAACAGCCTCCTGAGACTACTACCCTCCTCCGCCTCTCCCTCCCTGGGCTAGTCCAGGGGAGATAGCCCCCGTCGAGGGGGTAACACCGCACAAGTCCGCGCCCTTCCACAGCACTGGGTCTAAATTGAAAAGTACTCAAACGGGAAGACCCTGCGGCAACGCAGGGCGATCAAGCCTCCGGAAACCACAGGGGGGGAGGGTAGCCAGCTCGGCGCCCCCCCAATACCGCTCTACCAAGACGGCTGGTTCCCAAGATCCTATCTCACCTAGACGCCGCACCACGAAAAACCCGGTC
>NW_003307553.1:307078-308015 GCF_000143455.1 Volvox carteri f. nagariensis | reverse complement strand
GATGAAGCGCACAGCCCATACCGCATGCCGAGCCTGGATGTGTGCTGGAGGGGCAGCAGGCCAAAGCCTCCAGCCGACGGGTGGCCGGTCAAGAGATCCTTAGGCACCCCTGTCAAACGGCGGCCGGGGTCTTCTGGGCCCTGCTGCCGGTCGACGAGGCGGGCCGTTAGGCGTTCTATTTCGTCCAGCGTACGGTTGGGGGGCGGCCCACCATGCTCCATGTGCCAGGTGACTGTCTGCATTCCGTACACCGATGCCGCTGTGGCTCGACCGAATGCTGATAGCGGGAAGCGGGAGAGCCGCTGCAGTCGCCGCTTGGCTTCCTCGAGTCTCTTCATCCAGTCGGGCTGTGGCGGGGATGGCTGGTTGTCAATTGGCAGGTTCAGGGCGGTGGCGGTGGTCACCACCTTGAGACCTCCTATTGACTCCTGCTGAGGGGCAGCTGATTGGGGTCCGGCCTGGGTTGCAGGTTGCGCCTGCTGTTGGTTTAATTGGCCAATCCACAGCAGCTCCACTTTGTCGAGATTTAGGCGTTGGCCAGACGCCCGGGCAAAGGTGTCCATGGCCTGGAGGAACGATGGTACTGAGTCTTCACCCTGCAGCGCCACTTCCGTGTCATCCGCATATTGGCACGCGGTGACTGGTTGTGAGTCGGCTGGCTGTAATTTGATCCCCACGTCTTGGCTCCGGAGCCAGCATTGTAGGGCCTGAGCAACGAAGAGGTAGAGCAAGGGTGCGAGGGGGCACCCTTGCCGTACCCCTGCTTCCATGTTCACCAGCTTCGATTTGTAGCCATTCACCATCGCTCTGGCTCGCGTTTCGCTCAGCAGCAGCCGTACCCAGGCGCAGAGCTGTGGCCCTGCACCCATGGTCTCCATTGCTACCAGGAGGAACCCACGATCCATCCGTGTCATAGGCCTGGCGAAGTCCAGGAATG
>NW_003307553.1:306178-307028 GCF_000143455.1 Volvox carteri f. nagariensis | reverse complement strand
GGCCGGGCGGCGGTTCAACTGTCTGGGTCTGCCTCGCCGGTATTGGGGAGCAACGGGGTTACCCCACAACGCGGTTGCCCAGCACCACGGTCCGGGGGACAAGGGGCTGGTCTCGATATCCCGGAGCGGTGGTAGGTGTCCCAGGGCGCCCACAATCCGGCTGATATCCGTGGGTAGGTCGCTTCCGCCGAGCCGGGGCCCGGCTTGGCTGGCGGTCGTCAGGGCCCACGGTTGGAAGGCGGGGTGGGTGAGCAGCATATAGGCGGAGAGCGTCCGGACCCAGGGATGGAGACTACCATCTGCCCTCCCGTGTCCCCCGGTACCACCTGTGGTTCCTGCAGCTCCACCTGTCCCTGGCCCACATGACGCGTTAGATAGCCCGAGGGCCGCTATGATGAAGCGCACAGCCCATACCGCATGCCGAGCCTGGATGTGTTGCTGGAGGGGCAGCAGGCCAAAGCCTCCAGCCGACGGGTGGCCGGTCAAGAGATCCTTAGGCACCCCTGTCAAACGGCGGCCGGGGTCTTCTGGGCCCTGCTGCCGGTCGACGAGGCGGGCCGTTAGGCGTTCTATTTCGTCCAGCGTACGGTTGGGGGGCGGCCCACCATGCTCCATGTGCCAGGTGACTGTCTGCATTCCGTACACCGATGCCGCTGTGGCTCGACCGAATGCTGATAGCGGGAAGCGGGAGAGCCGCTGCAGTCGCCGCTTGGCTTCCCCGAGTCTCTTCATCCAGTCGGGCTGTGGCGGGGATGGCTGGTTGTCAATTGGCAGGTTCAGGGCGGTGGCGGTGGTCACCACCTTGAGACCTCCTATTGACTCCTGCTGAGGGGCAGCTGATTGGGGTCCG
>NW_003307553.1:287947-303000 GCF_000143455.1 Volvox carteri f. nagariensis | reverse complement strand
GGTCAATTGCACCCCAGGCACGCGCAATCGCCCGTTAACGATGCGCCTGGTCGCTGTCAACGCTGCTAAACCTCCTTTTGGCACAAGGATGGAGAGTTCCATCACAATGTGCCGTTCCCTTCCCATCGGATAAAGCAACCGTTTTTGAATGCGCGGGCCTCCCCAACGGTTGAACTCCTGGTTGCTGCGGAAGATTTGGCCAATTGTTGCCAGAATTTGAAGTCCTAATGGACCGTATATTTGCGCGATGATGTCGCCCGTATCTGAGCCCGCTGGCCACCGGACTGTCACCACGATCGGTTCCAGTTCTAGTGTGGCTCTGTAGAAAGCCAAGCCTTCATTTGTTCCGTAAAAGCCACTGACGGCCTTTATCTTTTTGGTCGGTATGGATTGCGGTCTCGCGGCTGAGGTCGGCTGGCGGCCATTTTGAACATTGCCGCGGCTAACAGCCACTGCTGGTCGCCTCTGCGACATTTTCAGGCTAATTAGATAACCATAACTACGCTCAAACAATTGAGGTCGCTGTCGGTGGCCACGGCCGCGGTTGGCCGACGGTCATAGTGTATGTATGTATGTATGTATGTATGTATGTATGTATGTATGTATGTATGTATGTATGTATGTATGTATGTATGTATGTATGTATGTATGTATGTATGTATGTATGTATGTATGTATGTATGTATGTATGTATGTATGTATGTATGTATGTATGTATGTATGTATGTATGTATGTATGTATGTATGTATGTATGTATGTATGTATGTATGTATGTATGTATGAGCTTGGGAGTCCCGTACCCCGCGGCCATCACACCCTGGAGCAACCAACTCCCGTACAGTATTGTATACACCGCACTCCCCAAATCAGCCGCGTTCATATTTTAATTTTTAAAAACATGGAATTGTGGGCCTTATTAGGGCTAATGTGTGTTTGCATTCACAACGACGTCATGTGAGAGGAGCAGAGCTAGCTCGCACCTTCAACTGATCGTTTGCCACTGTTCCACCTGCCTGTACCCTGCAACGTGCAAGCAAGCGCTGTGCACATGTCGAAGGAGCAGATGTCGTACCGGAAACCCTCGTCTGCCGTACTTTGTGTGGCTCGTGATCGTTGCATCCACGCCTTTTCCTCTACCTCCTCCCCCTCTCCTCTCCTCCCCCTCCCCCTCTCCCCCCCCTCTTCACTACTTGGTGGTTCGTCTCCCCCCCCTCCCGCGTGAAGGCCTACGCGGCTACCGTAGCGGCCAGGGTCCGGGCGGCGGAGGAGGCGGAACGAGCTCGCAGGGCTGCACTGGCCGAGCAGAAGCGGAGGTTCCGTACGGAGATTGAGGAACAGGTGCGTGTGTGTGTGCGTAGAGGAGGGGTGGAGGCGGTGAAGTGCAGGGGGGGGAGCTTCGGGGGGTTTTGCGGCCCCGTGTGTGTGTATGGCCCCGTTTGCGGCGAGGTAAGGGATCCGTTGCGGTGTGTGACGGGACTAACGGGTGGGTGCTGGATGACGAGCGGCTAGGTAGATGACTAATAAGGTACGGACCTTGGTACGGAATGTACGAAATGTATGGGACCCAGACAAAGTACGGCTTGATGCATTTTGGCAAGCTTTGATTGCTCTAGGCACCCATGGGGTTGGAGCGCCCAGACACGAAGACTGTTGGACAGGGAGGGATTGGACAGACAGACAGACAGACAGACAGACAGACTGGAAAACAGGGACATGGAGAACGAAGGGCGGCATTCTTAAGCGGCCCCCACACCTACCTACCTACCTACCTGACCTGCAACCGCCGCCGCCAGCATATGTCCTGGCAGAGCTCTCCCCCCTGGTTCACTCCGCTCTGCCGCCACTGCCCTTCTCCCCCTCCCCTCCCCTTCCCCCTCCTACGCATTCATTCCTACAACCCGCATTCCTACAACAACCCTCACCGCGACCTTCACTCTAGCTCCGGGACGTGGCCGCCCGCCGCCGCGAGGCCGCCAAGCCCATGTCCGAGACGGAGCGGCTGCTCAACCAGCGCACTCTGCAGCAAGTCAACACTTGGCAGAGCACGGGCAAGATATCGCTACCGGATCTACACGCCTCGGCATCCAGCTTGTCAATTGGGGGAGGGGTGGGCCGCTGAGCGCTGCAGGCGGTACGTGTACACATACGGACCTGTATCTGATGCTTATCTGTTTGGAGCAAAAGGGCCCTCGTTTGGAAAGCCGCCTGACATATATGTACGTCCTGTATATATGTATGTATACATGCATGGATACGTACCGGCAGGCGCGGTTAAGAGTGCGCCTTCATTGGCGGCTGTCCTTGCCCTGGTGTAAGATTCTAAAAGTGTGTGCGGTATTACTGCCATCCACTGCCGGATGTCTGCAGTAGCTGCAGTACAGTATTCGTACTGCACTGTACTGCAGCTACTGCAGACGGCAGTGGATGGCAATTGTTGGTGTGTCCATCGATGCCGAGTGGAAAGCCGATGGTTGGTTGGGCGGTTGGTTGGGCGGTTGGTTGGGCCAGGGTCACCACCGGTCTTTGGTCGGGTTGGGGACCTGAGGTCCAGTTAGTTAGGGTTAGTTAGGGTTGTCACAGCGCTGCATATCTTCACCTCCACCTCCACCTCCACCTCCACCTCCACCTCCACCTCCACCTCCACCTCCACCTCCACCTCCATTCGGGGAAGGAGTGGAGCAATGGTTGGGAAGGGAGGCGTCTGGCGGTGGTAGTGGTGGCGGAAGTAGCGATAGTCAACAGGTCTGTCATTATGTATGTAAGTACATAATAGAGGTCGGAGGCCTCCGTGGGCAGACAGAAACTGTGCGCGTGATAATAGAGAGCGAGCTCTGGAGGGGTTACTGCATCACATGTACCGACATACACACATACCTACACACATACCTACACACACACGCATGACGCTCCCTGATGGGTAGGCGAAGTGGCCAAGTGGCGAAGTAGCGGTGGGGGGGTGCAGTAGCTGTCTGGCAGCTGGTGAACAAAAAGCGCTGTAGGGTGACTGCGGAGCGGCCGGGGGGGGGCCGGGGGCCCGTGGATGGGGATGTGGGTGTGGAAGTGGGTGTGCAAGGAGGAGGGATAAAGGGATCGGGAGACAAGCAGCCGCCCGGGAAGCAAGGCGGTGTGTATGTATGTATATGATAATGTGTATAGCTAAGAAAGGGTTCTCTCAGGGAGGTGGGGTGGGGGTTAGAGTCCAACAGGAAGCTATCGGTGGCTACCTGGCATTGATTACCGTTATGAAACTTGGCATTTGCATTGACTAACTAATTAAATAACGACCTAACGACCTAACTAAATGGTGTCGTGTGCGGACTTCTCGATGTGGCTGCTGCCTGTGGCAGTAGCCTGAGGAATGGTACGTAAGGTGCATGGATGTACGGCAAAATAGCAGTACCAGCACTGAAAAATGTGTGTCCGACATATGCTCATTTTGGTGCAGGTGTACATGTAGGGATATTGTTCTGTTCTGCAAATGTGCCTATGCATGTGTGCATGTATGTATCTACATACATACATACACACATACATATATGCATGTATGTATGTGTGTATGTATGTATGTACATGAGGAGGCGAGACGTTGAGGTGGGTGATGTCTGATGTGTGGTTGGTTGGGTCGGAGATATCAGTAGGTTTAGCTGGCTGGCGTTACATGTTATTGCTCTATTGCTGCATCATTGGGTTTATTGGCTTGGCTGCGTTGGATTGTCGCGTTCAATCTTGTGAGATGTATGGTGAGTCATTAACGATGATGATGATGATGATGGAGGCCTCCTCGGAATTTAAAACGTGTGTTCTGCAGGTTTACAAACACCCAGCTGGGAACATGGCCGTTCATTCTATATTCATCGATTCACACACCCATTCCGGCCGGCTTCATTTTGACCCTCCATTCCATAATAGCCCAAATCGAGGGCCCAATATCATTTTTTGGAATGAAGACCCCTTCATTACAGAATGGATTGAGTGCAGAATTATTGCTCCTATCAATTGGGGGCCAAATTGCTGTTGCTCTTCATTGAGACTACTTCTGGGCCGAGTCGCGTATGAATGGCAAATACGTTCAGGATACTCGTCATTTCATTTCACCTGGATTTCACTTCCTGACATTCAACCCTGAACACCTTTGCCTCATTCTTACATTCGCACAATGTCCAGTCCTGTCCGCACACCCCACTCCCAGCACAACACAACACAACACAACGCAAGGCAAACCGGAAATCCCACTCCACCACGCCAACCGCCACCTTCGGCACACGTTCGGTCCAAATCGCGGTATATTCCGTAACTCATAGTCAATGCACACCCACAGTCACAAAGTAGCAACAATCTACCATTCCTTCTTCCTCATCATCACGTGGACCGCAAGCCTTCGGGACTACCGGAGCCCTTCCGGAGCATTTCCAGGTATTGCTCGGGCCGTGGTGCGAACCCCCCCTCAAGCGCTTGCAGAAAGCCGCCCTCCGCCGCCGGTGCCAGCGCCTTCTCCACACCCCGCTGCCGCAGCTTTGCTACCTGCCACGGCTCCAGACGCCGAAGCCTCGCCGCCGCCGCCACCGCCCCCGGCGACGCGCCTGCCGCTGCTGCGGCGGCGGCGGCCGCCGCTGCCGGGTCCGACGTGGATCCAAGGGAACTAGCGCCTCCGTGCCCCACTGCCAGCCCCGCCAGCAGGTCTAACGGCTCCAGGGAGCCTCCCGGTCCGAGCAGCCGCTCCCGTACAAGAGTCCCTGACGCATTTTGACAGTTCCGGGTTTACATTTACAGTTTGTTTAGTCACGGAAGGTTTCTGAGAGATCTTATTCAACAAAGGTTGCAATCTGCAGCCAGCTTGAACCAGGCCTAGGCTTTTTTTTTATGAATGCGCGCGGCATGATGGCGGAAGGCTCAAAAAATATTTAAATCGTACTGCCAGAATGTACGGTAAATTGTACGGCAGATTGCGGTGCATTGATGATACGACGGTTTTATTAATAAATAATTAGACGCAACTGACCTGGGCCCGAGTCCAAGGGTGCCTCCTCCAACCCGGTGAGTTTCCAAAGCTGAGCTGCCAAGCACCTCGCATACACGTAACCGTAGTACGCGCCCCCGTAGATGGTCAGATGTCCCACGCGGAGCTCGGGTTTCGTACCGGGCACGTACGGCACGCTGCTGGCCACGTGGACCGCCTGGGTACGACACGCAGGAGTACAGCAGCAGCATAACGGCCCGGAAAAGGGAGAAGAAGGGAGAAGGGAAGCACGGTGTTCTCTGACGCAGGGGCCTGGAGGGGGGCCAATGACGACATTTCGGTAACACCAACAAGAAATCCAACATCGCCATGTCGTACAGCAGCCCCCCTCCTGCATCTTTGTTACCCAACTTCCCCCTCCCCCCACCGTCGCATTCCCCTCAACCCAATCCGTCACATTCACACTCACCTTCCGCCAAATGTGGCTCCCAGCCGCCCCCGTGTAGCTCCCCCCACCCGCCCCCTCCAACCCCCCTCCCGCTCCTCCCGCTCCTCCTCCTCCTCCTCCCGCTCCTACACCTGCATGCCCATGCCCCTCTCCGAACAGCCACTGGTCAGCCAGTGACAGCACCAGCTGCTGCTGGAGCTCTAGAGCCGCCGCAACGGAACGGCCCGCGGCGAGCTGCCTGAGGGCCGGACAGACAAGGGGCGGGTTGGAAGGGAGGGCATCGTGTGCAGATAGACTCCCGGGGGGGCGGAGGAGGGGAGAAAACGTTCAATCTGAGGTGGAAAAGGTGGTCAGCGAGGGACGGAGCAGATTTCGAAGGGGGAGGAGGATTCAGAGTTATTAAATGGAGGAAGAGGGAGGGAGAGAGAGAGAGACATCCCCTAACACACACACCCTGCCAGCCTCCCCACCAGCCCCCCATCTGCTAATTCTCATGTCATATGCCGTATGTATGTATGTATGTATGTATGTATGTATGTATGTATGTATGTATGTATGTATGTATGTATGTATGTATGTATGTATGTATGTTAGTCTAAATCCGTACATCATTCACTACACACGCACATACATACACACACGCACCTGAACAGCTCCTCTGGAATGGGCTCCCCCTCCTCCGCATCGCCCCCCGCCCCTGCAGCACATCCCGAGCGATCCCTGGCCAGCAGCCCCATGACCCGTGGGTCACTGGCAAAGTACTCGAACAAGTGGGAGGGCACCTCCACCAGATCCTGAGCACATCTGGCAGGAGGGGGTGTTGGGGGGTGTTGGGGGGTGTTGGGGGGTGTTGGGGGGTGTTGGGGGGTGTTGGGGGGTGTTGGGGGGAGGGGGTGTTGGGGGGTGTTGGGGGGTGTTGGGGGGTGTTGGGGGGAGGAGGAGGAGGATGAAAGGGAACTTCAACAACACGAGGGGAGAGGATGTAGAGGGAGACATGATGCGGACGGATGGGGGAAACAGGGTTGAGGAGAAGAGGGTGAGGGCTGACGAGAGCAAAAGTGGGAGCTGCACAAGGTAAGGTAAGGAAGAGCTACCTCCCCTCCAAACCTGATTTATGTAGTTTTTAAACTCTCAAACTGGTACACCTACAGAGCTTTCTGTACCCTTCTGGTACTTCTCCCCCCACCTCCAATCCCACAAATGCTCCAAAACAAAAACGTCAACCCCCTAAAACCTTGTGGGAAAACACTAACAAACACTCCAAGACTAAGGCCCCCGTCCCGTCACGCGTGTTGTGCCAAGACCAACCCTAAAAACACAACCCTGAAAAAAAACTCTCACCTCGTGCCCCACAGATGCTGGTACTTGTTCCGACTAAGCAAGTTATGGCAGCAGTGTCCGAGCTCATGCAACAGCACCCGAAGCTCCCTGTACGACATGGCGGGCTGACCGCTGGCAGGACACGTTCCTGACGCTGACGCGAGCAGAGCCATGACGGGCAGTTGGCGGTTGCCATCACCCCGGGAGGAGGAGGAGGAGGAGGAGGAGGGGGGGGAGAGCTGTCGCCCGCATGTGATGGGGAAGGTCACGGCGCTTGGGTACTTGCCAGGCCTGTCAGGAATATATGTCAGGACAACATCGATACGGTGACGAGTGGTGTATTTGGCGGTCGTGTGGGTCTGGGTGGGACAGTGTGAAGGGGGGCGGGGGAGTTCAGAGTAGACGGGAGGCCAAGAAAGAGCTGCCAACGTCCGGAGACGTGTCTGTGCGCTGTGTATGTGTGTGCGTGTGTTTATATGTTTGTTTGTTATTTCCCCCCGTATACATGTGGTTTTACAGCATTACTAGTAGCATTAGTAGTAGCATTAACAGCGGGAGTAGTAGCATTATAGTAAAAATAGTAGTAGTGGTAGTAGTAGTAGTAGTAGTGGTAGTAACAGTAGCAGCATTCGTAGTTGTTGTTGCTGTTTTTGCATTACATACATATCCAGGAGTCCACCTGCCCACTGCGCCCCGAGCCCCCGCACCTATCCGCCAAATCGAGGTACACGGTGCCCAAGGGACCCAAGTCCGCGTGTTCAGCATCGCAACGGAGCACCCCCGGAGCCCACCCCTCCCCGGGGGCAGCAGGGGAAACCCGCAGCTCCATGCGAAATACCCGCCGTAACAAGTGCTGTACGCCCGCCAGTACGGACGGTACGGCAGTGTACCGCAGTACGGCGGAGGACGAACTCGTGATGATTCGCTGCCGGGCACGTGCGGCGTAGTATTCAACATCCCAGGCGGAGATGCCGGTGGAGGCGGAAGGATGACGACTGTTTCGCATGTCGAAGGCTTTGAGGTGCATTAGGGTCTGCGTAATGCAGTACAGCAATACGACAGTACGGCAGTACGGATTATGTTACGTCGATGCATTTGTTCATTAGAGTAGAAGAAGCGAGGGTGTGTGTGGTACCGACAAGACAACGAAGCGAGGCCATGTCGCCGCTCGCACTGTGCCTGTGAGACACGGCATCTGACTCCCGTGAGGCTCCGTACATTTGCCGTACCTGGAGCTCCCGCTCAGCCATTGGTCGTACTTCTGCCGCCAGCTGCTCTAGGAAGGTCACCACCGCTGCCGGTGTACGAGCAATTGAGCCAGCCGCCATTCGCAAGGCGGCGTAGCTTGGATAGCCCTGACTCGTTTTGGGTGGCGTCGAACAGCGAACGGTGAATGGCGAGATGTGAGTGAGAGAAACCACGGGCATCTTTAACTGATTTACTATCATTTTGTTTTTCTGCTGCAGCAGATGACAAAGCTGTCTCATAAATTTTGTACACTTGCTTAATTAGGAGACTATGGGAGGGGGAACTATTGATATATATATGATGTATAATGTTATTACGATGCTGGGTGTGATAAATAAAGTAGGAGCGCCAAGAATTCAACCAGTAGCAGCAAAAAAAGGCGTCACTCGCTTCAGGCGGTAAATTGTCGTATTAGTCACGCGAATTGGGTTTTGGGGTTTTCGGGGTGGATGTGAATGTGAATGCAGTACGCCAACTGCCAGATGTCCAACTGACACCGAACTGCCGTACTGCATGACGTGGAAGGACGGCGCATTAGCGCATGTTACCATGTGTCCCACACAACTATCAGCACCCGAGCGATATTGGTGCTTTGCTAGATACGTAGATCTTTTGGAGTTATGGATGTCCTAGGTTTTAGGGTTTTCCCCTCCTCTTTCCCCCCCTCTTCCCCCCCTCTTTCTTCCCCGTCTCACAGCCCAATCCCCCCTCGCACCCATCTACCTGCATCTGAGCCATTTCCCTCCGTACGGCAATCATCTCCTCCAGCAGACGCTCATTACAGGGGGGGCTGCTACCAGCCGCCATGTACACCTGCAGTAACCACCAACCACCAACCAACCAACCACCAGCAGCCGCAGCAGTAGCGGCACATATCACACAGTAGCAGCAGCAGCGGTAGCAGAGGTTGTAGCAGGAATCCCCGCAGCACCGAGTAGCGTACACAGGCGATACACGTAACCCACTTTGCCCCCTTCCAAGACCCCCAGTCCCCCATTTCCCCCTCCCCCATGAAAAAGCCCCCACCTGCCTCCGTACGGCTTCATGTGGCTCCGAAACCAGCAGCGCCGCCACCTGGGAAGGCTCCAGGGAGACGCTGCGACCCAAACCCAGGCGGACACGACCCACCCTGGACGGGTCGGTCTGTACGAATGCAGGCGTTACACGACGTGATGGAGCCGTACAGCAACGCGAAACCCGCACGTTTGGATTCCCCGGGGGGAGTGGGGGAGGAAAATGGACGAACGGATGGGTAAGGGTTTTACAATGTACGACAATAGGGGCGATATGGGTGTCCCTTGAAGGGCATTTTTCCTTAAAAACGATTTGTCCGTTATAATATATATGCACACATACGCACATACATACATACATACATACATACATACATACATACATACATACATACATACATACATACATACATACATACATACATACATACATACATACATACATACATACATACAGGGACACAACAGATCAAAGAAACAAAAAACACACTGCCAAGCCTGTCGCCGGCCACCACACTTCCCCACCAGAGCTGCATTGAAGGCCGTTCCGAAATGACCGTTGGCGGCTGCAAGCTCGGCAAACCGATTCCGTTGCTCCAGAGACGGCAGATGGATCCCCCCCTGCGAGTGCCGGGGAAATATATGTCCTACGATAAAAACCGACAGAAAAATTGGAAACACAACCGCGTACAATCGTACAACAGAAATAGTTAAAGCTTAACGGCGGTCATGACAATATCACCAAGGGCACCGAAATCCCCCCATACGTCCCCCGCTTTGTCGCGTTGACCCGGGCGCCAAGTTCCCGAGCTCCAGTTATGCCTCACCAGTTCCATGTCCTGTTTAAGCCCCTACCCCCCCTCCTCACCAGTTCCATGTCCTGTTTAAGCCCCTACCCCCCCTCCTCACCAGTTCCATGTCCTGTTTAAGCCCCTACCCCCCCTCCTCACCAGTCCATGTCCTGTTTAAGCCCCTACCCCCCCTCCTCACCAGTTCCATGTCCTGTTTAAGCCTCTGCGCCACGAGGACGCTCTCCGAACACCACCCAGCCAGTTGCTGAGGGCCCAACTATACGGCCCTCGGAGGGGTGGGGAGGGAGAGGGGGGTTAAGACAAACCGCGGACCCGCTGTAACAACCACACGGACAAGCGAAGCTGATACCAGACATAGGCGGGAAGAGAAGGGGTGTTGCAGGGGGTGCAGAGGCAGACCAGCGATAGATTCAGACGCGAGAAGAAGCTCGTACAAAAACCATCGTTGCGCATCATTAGCATGCCGTACATCAAATCTTACCCTAGGGGTTTCCCGTTTCTCCAGCGCCGCCAAGCTAGATTCGTACGCTGCTAGTGCCGTACTCAGTCGCTGGTACATTCCCTCGTGGTGATTCACCCTAGAGATATACTCTGTACGGGAGATTACGTATTACGTAAGAAAAACGGCGTCAGCGATGCTCGGTTTTCAAAACCGTACATACGTACATAAATGTCCGGGTTCAAATCCTCCTGCCGACTTCTCGGGTGTATGATAAGTGTTGAAATGGGAGGTGGGCCCCCATCTTATGGACGGTGTAGGACGTGATAATATCAACTTTCGAGCTGACCAGGAACTAAGTTGAGGCGCCGTTGATCCGCTAGATTGGGTTGGATGCTGGTGGTGAGTTGCTGAACCCAACGAATACATTCTGAAGTCGGATGGGGTGACGGAGTAGGGTGCCCCTCTAGCAGGGGAGAGCAGGGAACTGCCTCGGGAAAGGGGGCCGCTGGTGAGGCTGTACCACCCTGTAACAACATACATACATAAATGCTTACACACATACACCCACTCTGCCACATGTGGTGTCGTACATTGCCGCAGGAAAGTCCCGGAGCCTGTGAAACCCAAACACCACCCCAACCTCCGCCGCTACTGCTGCCGTACTCCCACGTACCCCCCAGCTGCACGCACGCCTTCCCCGCCGCCTGCCGCCATCGGGGATCCGAATGTACATTACGGCAGCACTCCGCGGCGTCGTACGTCCGACAGAGCTGCCGTACATAGAACAAAGGAAAGGAACGGGTACGGCAGTGGGGGAATGTACGGCACGTGGCGAATGGTACAGGGGAGGCACGAGGTTAGGGCGGTCCTGATCAGGTGCTCGGCGAAATGCCACATTGCCCTCAAACAAGCAACTGAAATCAGAGCTGTAAGTTTGCACAGTCGATTGCCGTACTGTCGTACGTGCCGTACCTGATCGGACATTTCGTCTATGAGCGCCACCACTTCGACGCCGTCCTCAGGAGTCGTGTCCAGTACCTCCGCCAGCAGCATGTCACACCTACATGTTCCACGTATATATTGTTTTTCACCGAAACGTATACATCGTGTTGTATATAAGCGCATCGAGTGGAAGGAATGCCGAACGCGCTTACGACAGTGCCGAAAGGATCGAGAGGTCACCAGTTCGATTCCGAAAGGTCATGAGCGCCTCGTCAGCGTCGTTCACGTCCTGCGGAATACTATGTACATGTTCAGCGCTAGCGCGAGCCCACCCTTGTTACCGCCTGCTCCCACTTGGTATGTCATTGCAAAACCGTATATGTGGGCTCGTACGTTCTAGCGCTGAGCTTGCAGAACGTACGAGCCCTACGTATACGGCTTTGCCATGACCTACCACGTGGGAGCAGGCGGGACCCAGGATGGGCTCGCGCTAGCGCTGAGCTTGCAGAATGTGTACCGCAGGACGTGAACGACGCTGCCGAGGCGCTCATGCCCTCGGCCCTCGGATACATATCCGGTTTATATATATATATATATATATATATATACATATATATATATATATATATATATATATATATATATATATATATATATATATATTTATATATTTATTTATATATCCACAAAAATATCCACAAAAATTAAAATAACCTTACTATAATATAAATATACCCGGGGGTAAATATAGGAAATGTTTTCTAAAAATTACAGGGAAAAAAGAGGGGTTAAAGACGAACCACGTGAACGAGTGAAGCTGATGCCAAGAATATACATAGACTGATACCACTACCACCCTAGCAGAAGTAAGGAAGGAGGAGCTAAGCCCCAGTCGCGACTTGTGGGATTGGGGCTTTGTGGCGATGTCACGAAGTAAGAAAGGTCGGTCGGGTGCGACTTCTTTAAGAGCGTATGAACACGTATGAAGGCTTCACAGATGCCTTTCAGGGCGGCGGGCTCCTTCTTCAGATGCTCATCCCGAACAGCCGGGCCCCCCCCAATAGCCCTCACTTCCCCTCCTTTTCTCTCCCCTCCCTTCGCTCCCCATCGGGAGAGGAATCCGGACCGGGAAGATCGGAGGTGAGGAAGGACACGTCGGTGGTGGGACGGGGGGAATATTTTTTTTTTTTTTTTTTGTGTGTGTGTGTGTGTGTGTGTGTGTGTCGGGTGGGCGCGTCGGACACGATGCGTATGGATAACGTGCGCGAGCTGTAAACAGGTATGTGTGGGCCCCAGGTTACATCTTTGGAGAGTGACGCAGCTCCTGGTGTAATACACATACACATACACATGCAGATATGTAGCCAGCCAACAAGCTGAACATGGATCCCATGGACCGGCGAAGGTTGGAAAAGGGAAGAGTAAGCGAATTGAGGAGGTTTTATGTTCAGGAGAGGCGTCGCACCTGGCCTCCGTCTCGTCTGCCACTCGTTGCCAGTCCTCTGGGCGTGTGAGCTCCGGTCTGCCGAAGAGCCCAATTGGCTGGGTTCCGGGGGAAACGTGTTCGCCGCCATGCCCGAACACGGACACCCATTTGCTAATGTTTCGATGAATTTGCTTTGACGTCGGACAGCTTTGTGCAATAGGAGTGATCTCAAAAGCGGCCCTGACGAAATTTGCAACATGTCGGCTGCAGCGTTGACCCGCAACAAGAAAAGCCGATATGGCAGGAATCATTTTTGTAGCGGCCACTATATCAGTAATAGGCTGACGAGTAGAGAGGGACAGGGAACCGATGTTGTTCGCGGCGGTGCACCAGAGCTATACAGGCGGTAAAGGAATTAATTTACTACATCATTATTTGATCATCAATATAATAGCTTCAAGCAAAATGAATATGTGCCTCACAACAATGGTTGTTTACCTGTAAAGGTAAGGGTTCAATATGTCAAGACACGTCGCAGTATGCGCAAATATTTCAGCTATAAACTCACAACAGCACTTCGCTATCTAAAAATTGCAATGCATCGGTTGACCCGAATCAAATGATTTTTCGGTTGTACGGGAGATCACACTTATCCGGGCTGGCAAGCAGAAGCCGAACGGCAGGGGAAATGCTTCAACTCATTCTTCGATCTACAAGCTATGTGTCCATAATAAAGTTTCCATGCGTTGCAAATGCAGGATAATCAGTTCCCCGGTCCGATACTCCGGCCCACAGGTGCTGGCCCACAGGTGCTGCGGTGCTGCTGCACTGTTCCAGATAAAACAGCTGAGACCGCAATGTCTTGACCGTCCCGGCGAGCCTCAGTAGGCCCTTACAGACATCAGCAAACGCTTCGGGATGTCCGGGTCGTACCGATACGCCCGAAAACAGAATAGAGTTCCCGAATATCCCGAAGCGTTTGCCAATGTCTAGTCCCAACTTGGATCGAAGCCCAATCCCTTTCACTATGACATATACGTAACCAGTTCGTTGATAGGAAGGAAGTTGCGGATGTGCCGGGCAACCTAGATCCAAGCCGTACGATTGGATTCGTGTTGAAGATGCAGTAAGCGTTGCCCGCGCTAGCTGCAAGCACGGATGCTGTCAGGAGACGTGGCTCGCAGTCTCCAACACTAGGTGCTGTCACCAAAGCAGCTAAAAGTCTATTCGAGGCAAAGTGGATCGGAAGCACAAGTGATTGCCTGCGTCTTGCAAGTGCACCCAGCAGCTTTGCTCAGTCACAAACTCACTATACAAAATGCATTCCAGACCAAAGAGAACAGAAGTTCCATCGTCTCTTTATACCAAATCAGAAGGCGGTCGGACAAGTACGGAAGATCACCCCTAGTTGTTGTATTCCGCTTCTTAAATCTGGTCCCAAACTGATACATTTTCTGTCTAGTTTTTCCTTTCTCGCTTGGCGCGGTTACTGGACAAGTTCACTGGAACTAACTGAATTCCAACTGCCTATTTTGCCGCCTTTCTGTCAGATCTTTATGGCTCCGACCTCTGGGTCAGATGGCGAGCGGGAAGCTGTCGTGGATGCCTACAAGTAAACGCCGCCTCAGGTGGAAGTCCATACTTGCAAAAGTATGGGCGGGGGTCGTAGCACAGGTTACGACTGGGACGCTGGTCCCTGGCTCGCGGAGTCCCGTCATCTATTGGAAGCATGGATCAACGGTACGCCATTCCGGGACTGGACCGCGCCATTTCGGAACTGGCTGTACGATTCATGGGATGGCTGCATCCCCCGCTATGTGGACGAAACTCTTCCAATCGGTGTCTTCCGACGCCACCATCCAGTTGTGGTTTGGTTAGATATAACAAGTCTGGTATCGAGACGGTTCTGTAACTGTTTTTTATATTTTCTACGATTTTGGGTTACTAGCCTTAAAGCTGCTGCAGGTTCCGAGCCGCCGGTTCCTTCCGCGGTCCCTGCCCTTTGCCGAAGGCTCTGTCAAGAGCTTCGTAGCACCCGTTCGGTGCTACAACAGACTTTCAGATAAGTTGACAGTTCTCTTTACCTGGCGACGTGGTCTGCCTGATCTGGGTCAGGATAGTTGGAAATGGAGCAGTCTAGGCGAAGTCGTTGGGGATTGCCCTCCGCTATCGATATGACCAATGGAACTGTCCCGCCACCGCCTATTGCCCTGAATAACAATGATCAATTGATAAATATGAACAATCCCTCATCCGCTGTTCCGATTCCTGCAGTGCAACACATCGCGGGTCGCGCCACCGGGACGACCGCCGGCGATGTAAGGAACAACGACGCTACCGAACGCGATTTGCCCGCTGGGGTCAGTGATGAGGTGATTAGGATAAATATTCCGGTACCTAGGCTTAGTATCTCTGCCGATATTAAGCTTAGCGACTTATCGCAG
>NW_003307553.1:281881-287896 GCF_000143455.1 Volvox carteri f. nagariensis | reverse complement strand
TCGTTGTTCCGGCGGTCGTCCCGGTGGCGCGACCCGCGATGTGTTCCACTGCAGGAATCGGAACAGCGGATGAGGGATTGTTCATATTTATCAATTGATCATTGTTATTCAGGGCAATAGGCGGTGGCGGGACAGTTCCATTGGTCATATCGATAGCGGAGGGCAATCCCCAACGACTTCGCCTAGACTGCTCCATTTCCAACTATCCTGACCCAGATCAGGCAGACCACGTCGCCAGGTAAAGAGAGCTGTCAACTTATCTGAAAGTCTGCTGTAGCACCGAACGGGTGCTACGGAGCTCTTGACAGAGCCTTCGGCAAAGGGCAGGGACCGCCGAAGGAACCGGCGGCTCGGAACCTGCATGTCACGCCATATGACGTGCTAACAGACATAAGAAATGCGGATGGATCACTGTGGGTTAAAAGATGATGATCAATACAATAAGAGCTCTCCTTAAAGCTCCGGCTTGACTTGGCTGGCTCACTCCAGCTTCGTTAACTTGATTAGCGCGATCGTAGTTGGCGAGGACGGGCTGGGAACGGATCCCTAGAGCCTAGAGGTAGGAGCACTAAGGGCGGACCTTATGGAATGCTGTGTGTACACTCTCTGTCTATCCTGCTCTGATGCGCGTGTCGAGGTAGGGTAGGATCGCAATCTTGTTACACCAAAACAGTCCTATCAACCCTCCTATAATTATATTATCTTCAATAATATAATGGTCTATACGCTCACGAAGAGTTGCTTCGAGAGCCAAACGACAAATGTTTGGCCTCTTCGCACTCGCATTTATGGCGAAGTACCGACTGATCCACGCCGGGCCTTATCACACCCGGCCCTACCCTGGATGCGTAACGCTCATCCGACTAACGACAGATGAACGACAACCTAACATCCTCAAATCACAACGGAAAGCGCCTTATACGCTAGTCAGGCAACACCCAAAGTCTCAATTAAATCAATACGCGGTTCGCCTAACTACCTTCGGTTGGCTTAGCCACCTGCGGATAGCGACTAACTCGGTCGTGGCACGTAATTTGTGCGCTCCAGATGTTTTGGCGTGACAGCTGTCACGCCATATGACGTGCTAACAGACATAAGAAATGCGGATGGATCACTCCCCCCCCCAGCTCATGCGCGGATTGCGCTAGGTGAGCTGGCGGTAGACCACTCAAAAAGGCACTAAAGTAACTGAACGGCGCGCGTTGTGTCCTTAACCAGGGCGCGCTTCCACAAAGCATTGCTGAACACAACCAACCAAAACTTAGTTCCTACTTGCAAAACACTCAAACGGTCGTCCCGTTGCACAGCACGGAGCCAATGCAAACGTGCTGGATCCGCCTGCGTGATATAAGTGCGAGGCACAGCAGCGATGACAGCTACCTCAGCATGCTGACATGCCACCGGCAACACCACATCCATCACCTCCTCAGAGATATCCAACCCTATGATTGGCATGGCGACTCCATCAGAACGAGCCTTTGCAAAACTCTGCGACTGTGTCGCATAGAGGGTTGCCTTATCGGGCATATACCGAACGGTGCAGGCACCCTCCCGCAACTGCTGCATTGCCTTCTCATCCCACTTCCAGGGAATAAACACTGATCCCACACAACCAACTGCGACGGCTTGCGTTAGAACGCTAACATCCTCAGCCCTCACAGGATCCTTCCTCATGATACCTTTACATCCGGCGGTCACCAATGCCTTTACTTTGCTTGGACTGTGCTCTCCCGGCATCACACGGGCCAAAGCTTGGCTGACCCCCTTGATCGTGTGAAGCTCGAACGGGCCCGAGCACGGATGCTCCTTGGCCTCAGAGATTCCCGCCATCACTTTCTTGGCAGAGGGGCGCGTAGGGGCTACACGATTGCGCAACTCGCTCACACTAACCACCTCAACGTCTCCGTTGTCGTACACCACCTGAAACACGTGGGACCTTCCCCTGCGGCCAGCATACGATGCTACACCCAGCGACCGGGTGATGCGACGCCCTCTTCCTTTAGACTCCCTCATAACAGCCACACCTTGAAGGTCGCGCAGGTACTTGGGTGGCTCGGGAGCTGCACCCCGCGCAGGTTCGGACGACTTCCCTTCCAAAGCTTCAGCACTAACTCCTTTCGACTCACACTTTGGGCAAATCCATGCGCCCTCCGGTATCTCCTTCAAAGGCGGCTTAAGACAATAAGTGTGCCAACCAGTGCCGCACGCATCACACAACAACATCCATTCTTCACCATCAGGAAATCTGCACACCTCACAGGGATGCCCTGGAGATGGCCTAGCCAGTCGCGGGTCGACAACGTGATCATCGATGGGCAAATGACAGGGCGCACAGTGACTGACATGGGCAGTAAGCGTGCTGCCACAGCGTCCCTCTAGCACCAACACCCCGGAGGGCCTCACCTCAGTAACCCGCAGAATATCCGGCTTGGCATGAGGATCCAAACTGGCGCGAGCGGAGGTATTCCGATAATACACGTAGTCACCCATCTCAAAACGACGCAAACGCGGCAAAACGGCTCCGCCCCTCATGCGCGCATAACGAAGAGTGTCACGATGCTGCGCAATGAGTAGGTTGCCGCCCGCCACGGCCATATGTCGACGAAGAGCGGCAGCACGTTGCATAATAGACCTTGCCGCCGCCTCTGGGTCATCCAAACTCACGTCCCTTTCGAAACGCTGCTTAATCGCCGGTGGAATGGTGGGCTCCACGGCGTGCATGACGTGGTACGGCGTAACACGCGATGCTGACTGCACGGAGCAGTTGTAGCCCAGCATGACGTACGGCAGATGCTTGTCCCACTCTTCAACTCCACCGCCAGCATGTGCAATGCGCCGGAGCGCGTTTTTGCAAGTCTGAACAGCACGCTCTGCCAGTCCGTTGGCTTGCGGGTGGTTCGCTGAGGTCTGACGATGATCTATCAACGAATCAATCAATAATTGCGCAAACTCAGCTTTCCACTCACTGCCCTGATCTGTACACACCTCAGCACAGGCCCCATAACGGCCCAAAATGTGGTGCTGGAAGGCGAACGCTGTCTGCTCAGCATGCTTGTCAGGCAGCGGAATGAGAACCACGTACTTAGAAAAATGCTCCACACAAATCATTACGTAGGAAAAACCCCTGGGGGTCTTCTTGAACGGACCACACAGGTCCACACCCCAGCGGTAGAATAAACCCGATATTGGCAGCGGGTTGAGCTCCAGCGCTCTGGCTGAAAAGCTGGTGTTTACACGATCGCAGGCTGCGCAGTGACGTACCACCGAAGCCACATCGTCGTGCATGCCCTGCCACCAGTAGCTGGTGAGAAGCAGCGCAGTCGTGCGCCGCACCCCGAAGTGACCAGCCTGCTCGTGGGTGCGCTTGATGATGTCAGTGCGGTCACCAGGCTTGGGAACGACGCGTGGCTTGCCGTCGTTCTCGATGCGATAAAGTGTCTCTCCTTGGAAACGGTACTTGCGTGCGCGTTGAGCACAACGCTTTTGCTCCGCCAGGTCGGTGCCAGGTGGACATTCGCCTGAGCGAAGAAGACAAATAGTGATTTCGTCGTCCCAAATATCCTGACGCCGGGCATCGGGACTGAGAGTCTGATCTTGAGCATGCGCGGCCAGCGCCATAGAGGCCCCACCCATGTCACTAAAAGGGTGAGAGGCCACGCTCTCGGCAAGCCCTTGTGAGATGTAAGCACGCTCGTGCACGACGGATCGGCACGATGCTGTGGCAAAGGCTTGCGCTTTGGCATCTTGCGCCAGGGCACGCAGGATTGCAACAACACTGGATATGAGTACCTGATCAGTTGCGTTGGCCAGCACAGAGAGACGAGCATGATCTGTCAGGCCAGGAGCGGCTGACGCCCCTGCCTCATAACCCAACACGAGGTCACATTCCCCGGGATACAGGGAATCGTACTGAGCTGTAATACTGTTGTACGACGGAGTGGCGATACTCCCCACAATATCCGAGCCACACTGCCCCACTGAGCCTGGATAAAGCGCGCGGACGGGCTTTCCAGCATGGTTACAGGGGTAGTACGGATCGCGCATCTGACGCGCGGAGATGGGTGCTGAATGCTCACTGCTAAGCACGTCTTGGAGTTGTCTACCGGCGGGCCGGATTGCAGATTGCACGACACAGGTGAACTCCTCAGGCGACGCGAGGTTGCTCCAACACTGGTAAAGACAGTGTGAATACGAGCCAAAGCGTGAAGCATCGATAAGGGTGGCTTTCCCAAACATCTTGTCAGCATCCTTCTCGGCTGTTTCGGACTCGGGTGTTTGGGCTGAAAGCGGTAGGGACGTGCAGCCAAGTATGCAGGCCGGTCGAGGTGAAGGAACGAGCGCCTGAAGCTCGTTTATCACGCTGAGAACCTTTGGCACTGCGTCAGCTGACTGAGCGTTCCAGAACGCGATAACCAACCACAGGCTACCCTCCTGAGCTCCTGCCAACCTAAGCTCCGGACCTGTGACTTGCCGGACGTCCTGAGACAGTGCTATAAATGTATCGCTCCATGCTGAGAGCGGAAATAACTGGGAATAGGCAGCGCTGAGTGCTTGCAATCGCGCGGCTGCCACCATCCTTGCATGCTGGTCCACGTCCGAGTACAGATACTTATTGACCCTAATTCCATTGCGCAGACAGGCCTCAAGGCCCGCGCACATGCCGCCTAGCGGCTCATAAAGGGTGACTCCTTTCTGTGTGGCCAGTGGGAAGAACTGGGCTCCCACTGAAACCTTCAGGGTGTCACGGTCTGTAGGCACCGAGGGACTGATCCCACCGGAACGTTTTGCAGCGGACAGCCACTCAGTTGCGAGGCTTTGCAGCTGGGTCCGGGCTGCGGCTCGCTGAGCATCTTCGGCCTCGGGAGGCGGCTCAAGCGACTCAAAACACCAACCGTTCCATCCGCAGAGATTCTCCTCCGGGCTGGGGCAGAAGGTGTCACTGAATGGGGCAACGGATGCCGCTGTATGGATAGTGGCGCACGCCAGCTGATGGTCAGCCCACGCTGCCCGCACGGATGCAGCAGCGAAGGCCGGGGTGAGAAGTGCGGACTGGCCGACTTCCTCATCCTCATCAAGCCGGGCGCCAGTGTTGTCAGCCTTGCTTGGCGCGGGGTTGCGGGACAGGGTGTCCGCATTTTGATGCTTAATTCCCGGCCGATGCTCGATGACAAAATTATATTCCTGCAACGCTAGTGCAAAGCGTGCATATTGTCCTGTAAGCCCCTCCGAGCTCATCAGGTACAGCAGTGGTTGATGGTCTGTGATCAGCCTAAACGGAGGGCCGCCGATCAGGTGGTGCCGGAACATCTTCACAGCCCACACGGCGGCCAGCATCTCGCCCTTGTAACTGCTGTAGTTTGCTTCGTGCTTGTTAAGTGAGCGGCTGATACAAGCACACATGTATTCGTTTCCGTCGTCATCGACTTGCCCAAGGACGGCTCCTATGCCCTTATTGGAGAAATCCGTGTGCAATATTAGCGGGCGGGAGTAGTCGATGCGACGCAGGATGAGTCCCTCCTTGGTGAATGCAGTCTTGATGGCTTCAAACGCCTCTTGCTGCTTGGGACCCCAGACCCACGGTTCACCTTTCTTGAGGAGCTTGTTCAGATCCGCTGCGAGCTGGCTCATTTGCGGGACGTAGCAGCGGTAGTAGTTGATGAAACCCAGCTGCGTACGGAGCTCAGACACGTTGCGGGGAGGCTGAAGAGCCATGATTGCGGCGACCTTGGCCTGGTGAGGACTGATCCCAAAGGCACTGAGGTTGTGACCCAGGTACTCAATGACGTCAGCGCCGAAAATTGACTTGTCAGGATGGGCACGGAGCCCACAGGCTGCCAACACGTCGAGTACGGCGGCCACATGCTTGACGTGCTCCTCAGGCGTCTGTGACCAAATAAGTACGTCGTCAATGAATGCTACGCTGACATCGGCCAGGCCTGCCTTGCCCAGCTCATAATCCATGACACGCTGAAAGTAGGCGCTGGCATTTTTGAGTCCCTACGGCATTCGTGTGTA
>NW_003307553.1:279081-281598 GCF_000143455.1 Volvox carteri f. nagariensis | reverse complement strand
AGTGGTGATACTCCCCACAACATCCGAGCCACACTGCCCCACTGAGCCTGGATAAAGCGCGCGGACGGGCTTTCCGGCATGGTTACAGGGGTAGTACGGATCGCGCATCTGACGCGCGGAGATGGGTGCTGAATGCTCACTGCTAAGCACGTCTTGGAGTTGTCTACCGGCGGGCCGGATTGCAGACTGCACGACACAGGTGAACTCCTCGGGCGACGCGAGGTTACTCCAACACTGGTAAAGACAGTGTGAATACGAGCCAAAGCGTGCAGCATCGATAAGGGTGGCTTTCCCAAACATCTTGTCAGCATCCTTCTCGGCTGTTTCAGACTCGAGTGTTAGGGCTGAAAGCGGTAGGGACGTGCAGCCAAGTATGCAGGCCGGTCGAGGCGAAGGAACGAGCGCCTGAAGCTCGTTTATCACACTGAGAACTCCTGGCACTGCGTCAGCTGACTGAGCGTTCCAGAACGCGATAACCAACCATAGGCTACCTTCCTGGGCTCCTGCCAGCCTAAGCTCCGGACCTGTGACTTGCCGGACGTCCTGAGACAGTGCTATAAATGTATCGCTCCATGCTGAGAGCGGAAATAACTGGGGATAGGCAGCGCTGAGTGCTGGCAATCGCGCGGCGGCCACCATCCTTGCATGCTGGTCTATGTCCGAGTACAGATACTTGTTGTCCCTAATTCCATTGCGCAGACAGGCCTCAAGGCCCGCGCACATGCCGCCTAGCGGCTCATAAAGTGTGACTCCTTTCTGTGTGGCCAGTGGGAAGAACTGGGCTCCCACTGAAACCTTCAGGGTGTCACGGTCTGAAGGCACCGAGGGACTGAGCCCACCGGAACGTTTTGCAGCGGACAGCCACTCAGTTGCGAGGCTTTGCAGCTGGGTCCGGGCTGCGGCTCGCTGAGCATCTTCGGCCTCGGGAGGCGGCTCAAGCGACTCAAAACACCAACCGTTCCATCCGCAGAGATTCTCCTCCGGGCTGGGGCAGAAGGTGTCACTGAATGGGGCAACGGATGCCGCTGTATGGATAGTGGCGCACGCCAGCTGATGGTCAGCCCACGCTGCCCGCACGGATGCAGCAGCGAAGGCCGGGGTGAGAAGTGCGGACTGGCCGACTTCCTCATCCTCATCAAGCCGGGCGCCAGTGTTGTCAGCCTTACTTGGCGCGGGGTTGCGGGACAGAGTGTCCGCGTTCTGATGCTTAATTCCCGGCCGATGCTCGATGACAAAATTATATTCCTGCAACGCTAGTGCAAAGCGTGCATATTGTCCTGTAAGCCCCTCCGAGCTCATCAGGTACAGAAGTGGTTGATGGTCTGTGATCAGCCTAAACGGAGGGCCGCCGATCAGGTGGTGCCGGAACATCTTCACAGCCCACACGGCGGCCAGCATCTCGCCCTTGTAGCTGCTGTAGTTTGCTTCGTGCTTGTTAAGCGAGCGGCTGATACAAGCACACATGTATTCGTTTCCGTCGTCATCGACTTGCCCAAGGACGGCTCCTATGCCCTTATTGGAGAAATCCGTGTGCAATATTAGCGGGCGGGAGTAGTCGATGCGATGCAGGATGAGTCCCTCCTTGGTGAATGCAGTCTTGATGGCTTCAAACGCCTCTTGCTGCTTGGGACCCCAGACCCACGGTTCACCTTTCTTGAGGAGCTTGTTCAGATCCGCTGCGAGCTGGCTCATTTGCGGGATGTAGCAGCGGTAGTAGTTGATGAAACCCAGCTGCGTACGGAGCTCAGACACGTTGCGGGGAGGCTGAAGAGCCATGATTGCGGCGACCTTGGCCTGGTGAGGACTGATCCCAAAGGCACTGAGGTTGTGACCCAGGTACTCAATGACGTCAGCGCCGAAAATAGACTTGTCAGGATGGGCACGGAGCCCACAGGCTGCCAACACGTCGAGTACGGCGGCCACATGCTTGACGTGCTCCTCAGGCGTCTGTGACCAAATAAGTACGTCGTCAATGAATGCTACGCTGACATCGGCCAGGCCTGCCTTGCCCAGCTCATAATCCATGACACGCTGAAAGTAGGCGCTGGCATTTTTGAGTCCATACGGCATTCGTGTGTAGGCCATGAGCTTGTTGGAGACCCAGTACGAGGTACGAGCCTGATGCTCAGGCGCTATGGGGATCTGCAAGAACCCCTGCCGCAGGTCCAACTTGGAGAAAATAGTGGCTTTGCCTACGCGCTGGAAAATCTCCTCGGGACGATGCAGCCCATACTTGTCCTGTAGTGTATGCGTATTGACAGGGTGATAGTCCTGTGCCATGCGGTAGTCGGTCCATAAGCCAGTGTCGGGATCCTTCTTGGCGGCGACGACTGGGTTGACGGTGCAGGCTGTCGGTCCCTGGTATTCCTTGACAATGCCCGCTTTAACAAGCTCGGCTGTCTTTTCGGCGATTACCTCGCGCTCCTTGGGGCTATAGCGTCGAGGAGGCTGGACAATCGGTTTGTCGGTGTCCAGATCCAGCCTAAAGGGCCCCAAATCACCATGATAGCCAGGCAG
>NW_003307553.1:276527-278908 GCF_000143455.1 Volvox carteri f. nagariensis | reverse complement strand
ACAGCACGGAGCCAATGCAAACGTGCTGGATCCGCCTGCGTGATATAAGTGCGAGGCACAGCAGCGATGACAGCTACCTCAGCATGCTGACATGCCACCGGCAACACCACATCCATCACCTCCTCAGAGATATCCAACCCTATGATTGGCATGGCGACTCCATCAGAACGAGCCTTTGCAAAACTCTGCGACTGTGTCGCATAGAGGGTTGCCTTATCGGGCATATACCGAACGGTGCAGGCACCCTCCCGCAACTGCTGCATTGCCTTCTCATCCCACTTCCAGGGAATAAACACTGATCCCACACAACCAACTGCGACGGCTTGCGTTAGAACGCTAACATCCTCAGCCCTCACAGGATCCTTCCTCATGATACCTTTACATCCGGCGGTCACCAATGCCTTTACTTTGCTTGGACTGTGCTCTCCCGGCATCACACGGGCCAAAGCTTGGCTGACCCCCTTGATCGTGTGAAGCTCGAACGGGCCCGAGCACGGATGCTCCTTGGCCTCAGAGATTCCCGCCATCACTTTCTTGGCAGAGGGGCGCGTAGGGGCTACACGATTGCGCAACTCGCTCACACTAACCACCTCAACGTCTCCGTTGTCGTACACCACCTGAAACACGTGGGACCTTCCCCTGCGGCCAGCATACGATGCTACACCCAGCGACCGGGTGATGCGACGCCCTCTTCCTTTAGACTCCCTCATAACAGCCACACCTTGAAGGTCGCGCAGGTACTTGGGTGGCTCGGGAGCTGCACCCCGCGCAGGTTCGGACGACTTCCCTTCCAAAGCTTCAGCACTAACTCCTTTCGACTCACACTTTGGGCAAATCCATGCGCCCTCCGGTATCTCCTTCAAAGGCGGCTTAAGACAATAAGTGTGCCAACCAGTGCCGCACGCATCACACAACAACATCCATTCTTCACCATCAGGAAATCTGCACACCTCACAGGGATGCCCTGGAGATGGCCTAGCCAGTCGCGGGTCGACAACGTGATCATCGATGGGCAAATGACAGGGCGCACAGTGACTGACATGGGCAGTAAGCGTGCTGCCACAGCGTCCCTCTAGCACCAACACCCCGGAGGGCCTCACCTCAGTAACCCGCAGAATATCCGGCTTGGCATGAGGATCCAAGCTGGCGCGAGCGGAGGTATTCCGATAATACACGTAGTCACCCATCTCAAAACGACGCAAACGCGGCAAAACGGCTCCGNCCCTCATGCGCGCATAACGAAGAGTGTCACGATGCTGCGCAATGAGTAAGTTGCCGCCCGCCACGGGCATATGTCGACGAAGAGCGGCAGCACGTTGCATAATAGACCTTGCCGCCGCCTCTGGGTCATCCANACTCACGTCCCTTTCGAAACGCTGCTTAATCGCCGGTGGAATGGTGGGCTCCACGGCGTGCATGACGTGGTACGGCGTAACACGCGATGCTGACTGCACGGAGCAGTTGTAGCCCAGCATGACGTACGGCAGATGCTTGTCCCACTCTTCAACTCCACCGCCAGCATGTGCAATGCGCCGGAGCGCGTTTTTGCAAGTCTGAACAGCACGCTCTGCCAGTCCGTTGGCTTGCGGGTGGTTCGCTGAGGTCTGACGATGATCTATCAACGAATCAATCAATAATTGCGCAAACTCAGCTTTCCACTCACTGCCCTGATCTGTACACACCTCAGCACAGGCCCCATAACGGCCCAAAATGTGGTGCTGGAAGGCGAACGCTGTCTGCTCAGCATGCTTGTCAGGCAGCGGAATGAGAACCACGTACTTAGAAAAATGCTCCACACAAATCATTACGTAGGAAAAACCCCTGGGGGTCTTCTTGAACGGACCACACAGGTCCACACCCCAGCGGTAGAATAAACCCGATATTGGCAGCGGGTTGAGCTCCAGCGCTCTGGCTGAAAAGCTGGTGTTTACACGATCGCAGGCTGCGCAGTGACGTACCACCGAAGCCACATCGTCGTGCATGCCCTGCCACCAGTAGCTGGTGAGAAGCAGCGCAGTCGTGCGCCGCACCCCGAAGTGACCAGCCTGCTCGTGGGTGCGCTTGATGATGTCAGTGCGGTCACCAGGCTTGGGAACGACGCGTGGCTTGCCGTCGTTCTCGATGCGATAAAGTGTCTCTCCTTGGAAACGGTACTTGCGTGCGCGTTGAGCACAACGCTTTTGCTCCGCCAGGTCGGTGCCAGGTGGACATTCGCCTGAGCGAAGAAGACAAATAGTGATTTCGTCGTCCCAAATATCCTGACGCCGGGCATCGGGACTGAGAGTCTGATCTTGAGCATGCGCGGCCAGCGCCATAGAGGCCCCACCCATGTCACTAAAAGGGTGAGANGGCCACGCTCTCGGCAAGCCGGGGATCCTCAG
>NW_003307553.1:266173-273556 GCF_000143455.1 Volvox carteri f. nagariensis | reverse complement strand
TTCCCCAGCCGTTGTAGTCAAACCCGTCGTGGTGTCGTGCGCCTGAGCGCGTTGTAGACGTACCAACGGATTCAGGCACCCAGCTGGCTGCGCTCAGGAGCAGCCCCCCTGTGGAAAGGGCTTGTGTGGCAATTTTTACCCCTGAGGCACCGAACGACTTGCCCTGCATGGCGCCTGCGCCTGCAGCGAGAGAGAGCAGGAGCGTTGCCAGCATGCTGAGCGCTGCAAGGCTTGTCCATGTGCGCTTGGTGACACTGATGCTTCTTGTGCGTAGGGCCTTAGCCCGTTTCCTCTTGCCGCTTCGCCGGGGCGGTGGCAAGGGCTCCTGGTGTGTTACGACCACGGGAGTGGCCGCAGTTGCTACAGCTCCAATCGTAGCTGCTACGGTACTGGTAGCTGCTGATGTAACGCTGGTGACCGTAGTTATGATTGCTGATGCTGCCCGCACCAAGGCTGACCTGGGTGTGCTGGCAGACTGAGGTGCTGCATGTGTTGCGTTGTGCTGACCTGCTTCCTTTCCCAACCGGTGCTCTGACGCCTGGGTAGAGGCAGCCGTAGGGGTGCTGGCGTGATTGCAGGGACTAACACATGCGCACTGTACAGTTGTGCTGGCTGATTGAACGGGTTGCTGACTATCGTTGCTAACACATCCCCCCCCCAGCTCTGTTGACATATCGCTGGGAAGAGAGCTGGCCCTGGTACAGAAAGCTGTTGAACGAAGGCTAGCTGTGACCCCTCTTGCGGCGGACCGCAGAGCAGGTGTCATGGGGATGCTAATTGTGTAGTCCGGAATCTCGATGACATTGGGAAACAGGTGGAGCTGCGCTGTCGGATACTGGGTGATGGCGTCCGCGACAGGTAGCATTTGCTCGTTGCCCACCAAGAAATCGAACAGAGGCGTGTTCTCAACCACCAGTGTCTGAGTGAGGTTGAGCTTGAACTCGTGTATCGTGCCCGGAAGCATTGTCACTTGAACTCCCCTCGTGTCAATTTCTCCCAGAAGCTTGGCATCGACACTGGCGGACGTATCTAGGTGTGTGCGAGTGGGCACGAGTACCAAACCCAGCCGCTGCATGGCGCGCTGTGTTATGAGATTTACGTCTGCGCAGTGGTCACGGAGGCTCCGAAACTCGGGGTGTTCATGGCCATTGAACCGTAGTGCACCTTGTGGAAAATAAAACATGAGCTGCTTTCGTGCGAAGTAGTCGGCTGCAGGACGGTTGCTGAGAAGCAGTTGCTGCAGCTCGACGCTGTTTATCTCCTGTATGCTTCTGGGTGGTGCTCCAGTTACCCCTGAAACACAGTATGGCACTCCAGAAGGCATCTCACGCAGCACTGGCTGAGAAGTGCAGCCAGCAACACTCAGCGGCCCGGGGGCCTGCATGCTGAGTGCTGCGGTCTGAACGGTAGGCTGCGATAGGGCTGGACCCTGGGCAGCTGCTGGATGCTGCTGCTGAGGGGCTGGAGCTGGCTGAGGCACCCCAGACAAGCCCTCCTTGGAAGGAGACGTATTCTCACAGGTCGCTTCATCGACCTCACTAATTGCCGCGATAACCCTTTTCAACACAGGCCCGTCTATGTTCAAACGGAGCACCAACTCACTGGGTTGGTGTGCTGCTGTTGCTGTTGACCCCTGAAGTGTTGCAGCAGCAGGGCGCGGCTTTGAAGACACCTTGGGTGGTGGGTAGACATTGTTGCTGATCTCCATGGGTTGGAAGGACACCGGAGTAGCTTGATGCGTGAGAGTGGCGTGCACGGATGCCGCCACCTCATTGATTGTCTCAGAGGCTATGCCCGGAGGCTGGGTGCTGCGGTTGAAGGACGCGTTGGCATTGCGCCGGTGCGGCACGTACACCTCCTCATCATCCTCGGTGTCCTCCTCATCATGGTGCACAGCACCGACAGCCACTGCTCGGTGCTGGCGTGGTGCAGCGCCACGCTCGCGAATCTGCTGTGCCTGCTCTTTGTTAGCTTGGAACAGCACCTGGAGCGCCTTAAGAGGCGGCTCCCAGCCGGGTGGCGCCAATTGTGGGTGGAGTACTCGGCAGTTTGGCTCATCATGGCCATACCGCCCACAATACTCGCAGGGCGGACCATCATACATGCGGGGACGCCTATTGGAGGCACCTCCATTGTTGATATTGCCTCCGCCACCTCGGTTCTGCCGCCATTGCTGATCGGCAGCATACTTCGTGGCTGGGGCCTGCTGCTCGGATGTAGAAACCATAGCAGCATGACTCGCGCCTAATGCAGACTGTACTGCTGCGGTGATCATTGCTGCCAATTCATCCGGCTGACGGGAACCCGTAGCTGCGGCGTTCTTGCCACCTCCTGTTGTGCGACCGTTTAGAACCCGGCAATCCTTGCTGTCATGGGAGCTGTTGGCACCGTGGTGCTTACAATAGAACTTAGACTGGCCGGAGCCGCTGTCTTTGCTTTTGCTTGGCTGCTTGTGCAGCCGTTTCTCCCTCTCACTTGTAATAGCTTGCTTGGACCCGGAGGCGTGGTCGCTGCTGGAATGTCGTTCCCGCTCGGCCTGGGCTTGCTGCAGGTTGATCCAGATTGTTTCAGCGTCCGTTGCAATGCTGTTGAGTTGAGCATACCATCCCTCACGTGGGGTGAGCTCATACTTGGTTCTGATGCGCTCCCTTACTGCTGGATCCAGGCCTTCAACGTAGCGCTCCGCGATAACTGCACTGGAGTATGAGTCTCGAATGTACGGCTCGAGCTCCTGTATTTGCTGCAGGTACAGTTGTGGCGAGCCGTTGTCCTGCCTAGTCCACAAATACTCCAGAACCTTGGCTGTCTTACGCTGATGAGCAAAAGATTCATCTAATTTTTCGAGATAATACTCGAGAAGGCTCTCACCATCCAATGCTGGTTCGATAGCATTGTGCACTGCCGCTGACATGTTCCCTCCCTCTGCACTAGCTGCCTGGGCAGCTGCAGTGCAGCGGCGGCTGAACCATGCACGAGCATCCTTAACTAACATATGTAGTTGCTGCTTATGCCAGATGTGGTACATAGTACCTGGTGTAGGAAAGGTGTTGATCAAGTCGAGAGCTTCATCAACAGGCACCTGTCCTTTGTTGAGCCGGAAGCGTGCACGCAGAGTCTGCATTGCACGCAGTGCCCCCCGCTTGAAGGCAGGGAACTCCTCGTGACGAAAACGGAGCATCGTGGGCCCCGACCACGAAGAGTCTGTATTCTCCATTTCGGTATCACTGTACCAAGGGCTGATGGAAGGTGAAGACCGAACGGATCCTCCTGAGGGTTTGCTTGGAAGTGGAAACTGCTGAGGTACCGAAGTTACTGCTGAGGAGGCTCGGCTGTGTAGCCGAAAAGTTGCTCCTAGCTCTAAATCAGGCGAGTGGCTGTGTTCACTCTCAGCTGATTCGGCTGCGTCCACTTGCTCCAAATCACCACTGCTGCCTGCGTGCTCGACGCGTGCTTCTGACGCGAGGCTGTTGCCTAACCCTGATGCAGTACCGGAGTACTCAGGGTTATCAAGCCACAGAACCTCCTGCTCCTGCTCGTGCTGCTCACTGACGGGTTCCAGTCCTGGGTGAGGCTGCTGCTGCTGAGCAGGGAGGGGCGGACCCTTCTTCACTCCCTTTTGTTGCTTTGCGTGACCTTTGCTAGGGCGCGCTGGCGCACTTGAATGCTCGATGGACCCTGGGGGCCGAGCTGAGCGGTGGGGATTGACACGACGTAGAGAGTCCGCCAGCGCTCAAAAGATGATGAGACTCTTACAAGGCTCTAGTGAGAGCGCAGTGTTCAGTGATGTCCGGGGACACTATCTCACTGATGAGTCTGTATGGCCGGAGCCTGTGTGCACGTACGATAGTCCTGGGACACACACCAACGCCGGAGCGCTTGGTGGCTGAGTACGGCAAAGATCGATAGTTCTCCAACAGCTAGGGCTCGGCACACGGATGCACCACTAGAGCCACCACTAGCTGGTTCCACACTTAATATAATCACACAAATGTGCCCGATGGGCGCGTGGAGTGCCAGACAACACCCAGGAGCTCGGAAGCTCGACACTGAAAGGGGTGTTTCGGCTATAGATCCTGACTCACTGCTAGCCAAATCAACCACGCCAAAAGCTCACAAGCTGGTTTACACTAGCAGACTTGCGGCAAAGAAAAAGAAAATAAATATACGACAAGTACGGCACTGATGCCACGGATGGCTGCCGACGGTAACACTCTTAATGCTCAGATCCAATGATTAGGTACGTTGAAGCACCCTGCAAGCTTGTACCAGAGATGCGGCGTAAAATAGCTGCGGTAATTGTGAAGCCGCAGCTCGGCCGCTCTCCCTTCCCTAATGTCCTTTTCGTTAAAGATTTCCTCCAATACGCGCAAAAACCTACTCTCTACACTTTCGTGCAGCGGGAGCGGAACACCCTCCTCGTCACGAATCTCCACCTCTGGCTGATTCCCCGCTATCTCAACGCCCACCACGACCTTATACGGGAGATCGCTGAACTGCTCTCCCCAGTGGTGTACAGGGTCAAACTGCTTGTTCAGCACCGAGTACACCCCTTTGTGGTCACGCACGGCCACACCACCCGAAACCAAATCCTGTAGCACCGTAACTACCTTAACAGGACGGGGCCGGTGGAAGCAGCCGTTGAAGACGGATGCAACAAAGGGCTCCGCACCTATGTAGATGCGTTCGTCGTCCTGAGTTGCAGCGTCCTTGTAGCTGACCAATTTGACCTGGGGCTGCGGTGTGGGCTTATTGGGCCACCGTACGGTCTCAGAGGTAGTGTGTGACGAAGGGAAAAGTGGGGAAGGTGCTGCTGCAGGGGACGATGGTCCCGAGTCGAAGTTGTCCTCCTCAGGCCCTTGCCGTGCGTAGGCAGCCTCGGCAAGTTCCTCGTCTAGTAGGTTAGGCGCAGATGACGACTCCCTGGGCTGTTCCCAGATTCTCCGGGCCTGCTGCTGTGCCGAAGGGTCGTGCTGAACACCTACCGACGTGATGGTGCTAGAGATTGCCGCCTTGATTTGAAGCAGCCGCCGGCACTCAGAAGTGCGGTGGCGGGAATCAATGCCGTGAAAGAGGCAGCCCTGTATCCTCTCTGCGACTAGCGGTGTCCTCTCCGGTGAGCTGCACCGGGGTTGCTGGCGCGGGCGCTGTTCCTCCCTGTAATTTCGGTAACCAGGCTCGCCTCCTCCCGCGGAAGCAAGCACACTCTTCTGCTCGCAGGTACCCAAGCTCGACTCACGTCTATAAGCGGTAAGGCAACTACTCATGAAAACTTGATTAGCGCGATCGTAGTTGGCGAGGACGGGCTGGGAACGGATCCCTAGAGCCTAGAGGTAGGAGCACTAAGGGCGGACCTTATGGAATGCTGTGTGTACACTCTCTGTCTATCCTGCTCTGATGCGCGTGTCGAGGTAGGGTAGGATCGCAATCTTGTTACACCAAAACAGTCCTATCAACCCTCCTATAATTATATTATCTTCAATAATATAATGGTCTATACGCTCACGAAGAGTTGCTTCGAGAGCCAAACGACAAATGTTTGGCCTCTTCGCACTCGCATTTATGGCGAAGTACCGACTGATCCACGCCGGGCCTTATCACACCCGGCCCTACCCTGGATGCGTAACGCTCATCCGACTAACGACAGATGAACGACAACCTAACATCCTCAAATCACAACGGAAAGCGCCTTATACGCTAGTCAGGCAACACCCAAAGTCTCAATTAAATCAATACGCGGTTCGCCTAACTACCTTCGGTTGGCTTAGCCACCTGCGGATAGCGACTAACTCGGTCGTGGCACGTAATTTGTGCGCTCCAGATGTTTTGGCGTGACATGCAGCAGCTTTAAGGCTAGTAACCCAAAATCGTAGAAAATATAAAAAACAGTTACAGAACCGTCTCGATACCAGGCTTGTTATATCTAACCAAACCACAACTGGATGGTGGCGTCGGAAGACACCGATTGGAAGAGTTTCGTCCACTTAAATAGTGGAGGATGCAGCCATCCCATGAATCGAACAGCCAGTTCCGAAATGGCGTACCGTTGATCCATGCTTCCAATCGATGACGGGGCTCCGCGAGCCAGGGACCAGCGTCCCAGTCGTAACCTGTGCTACGACCCCCGCCCATACTTCTGCAAGTATGGACTTCCACCTGAGTCGGCGTTTACTTGTTGGCATCCATGACAGCTTCCCGCTCGCCATCTGACCCAGAGGTCGGAGCCATAAAGATCTGACAGAAAGGCGGCAAAATAGGCAGTTGGACTTCAGTTAGTTCCAGTGAACTTGTCCAGTAACCGCGCCAAGCGAGAAAGGAAAAACTAGACAGAAAATGTATCAGTTTGGGACCAGATTTAAGAAGCGGAATACAACAACTAGGGGTGATCTTCCGTACTTGTCCGACCGCCTTCTGATTTGGTATAAAGAGACGATGGAACTTCTGTTCTCTTTGGTCTGGAATGCATTTTGTATAGTGAGTTTGTGACTGAGCAAAGCTGCTGGGTGCACTTGCAAGACGCAGGCAATCACTTGTGCTTCCGATCCACTTTGCCTCGAATAGACTTTTAGCTGCTTTGGTGACAGCACCTAGTGTTGGAGACTGCGAGCCACGTCTCCTGACAGCATCCGTGCTTGCAGCTAGCGCGGGCAACGCTTACTGTAACGCCGCTAAGGCGGCCCTTGGCTCACCGGGCCAACGGTATCGTACCAACGGTACATCCAAGAACTATTCATAATCTTCCAATACCAAACGGTATTTATCAATACCACCTTTTATCGTTGGATAATTTCCTTTTTCGCAACTGCTTGCCAACTGCAAGCTTTGTTACAATTTTGGTATCTTAGACCAACCGGTCAAACGACCTCGGAGTCAAGCACTCCATCGCTTCCGCAAACACATTCCAACTTAAGAAACATTTTCTATCTGACTTACATGGCGAGCCCAGGGAATACCATGCGCACCCAGTCGGCGAAGGCCGACCATGAGCGCTATCAGCTGCGCCAGGTGAGCCCCTCTAGGGCAAAGGAACTGGTACAAAAGGTCCAGGAAATGTATGAGAAGTACGTAAGGCGTGCCCAGCGTAAGGGCATAACACCGCCGTCGCGCATGTTTGACAAAGTCAGACAATTCTGCGACGAGCAAGGCTATCGCTCCGCACTAGGCTTCCTAATGGAAGCTAATGAGGAACTCTCCTATGTGCAGAAAAGCCGCGAACTGCGGGAGCGTTTTAGCCACTGCGGCGCATGACGCCGACAACAACGCCAATGGAGCGCACGACCCAACAGGTCCCGGACCCTCGCGCCCACGTACTGCGCAGCCAACTGCTGCCGCCGCGGAGCCGGCCAGGGTAACTGGGCCCACCGCCGCGCTCCAGCCGCAACGCGG
>NW_003307553.1:260638-261906 GCF_000143455.1 Volvox carteri f. nagariensis | reverse complement strand
GCCAGGTGGGCGAAGCCGCGGTTCGACTACAGCTCCCGGCGCACTTGCGCATGCACGACGTATTCCACGTCTCTAAACTCAAAGCCTACAAGGCTGGCAGCAACGCGCCACCCCCACCTGCGATTCCCGCAGCTGAGGGCGAACCCTTGTGGTACGTGGACGAGATCCACGCCCACCGGCAGTCTCGCAGCAGGCGCCGCATCACCACGGAGTACCTCGTCAGGTGGCACAAACTGGGCCCCGAGTACGACTCCTGGGAGTCCGCAAAGGACTGCAACCAAGGATGCCCAGAGGCAATCCGCGCTTACCATGGAAAACTGTACGCAAAAGGCGTACCGCTACCCTAATTATCCACCTCACTCAAGGCGCCCCGAGGACGGGTTCGCATTCAAGAGGGGGGGAATGTAACGCCGCTAAGGCGGCCCTTGGCTCACCGGGCCAACGGTATCGTACCAACGGTACATCCAAGAACTATTCATAATCTTCCAATACCAAACGGTATTTATCAATACCACCTTTTATCGTTGGATAATTTCCTTTTTCGCAACTGCTTGCCAACTGCAAGCTTTGTTACACTTACTGCATCTTCAACACGAATCCAATCGTACGGCTTGGATCTAGGTTGCCCGGCACATCCGCAACTTCCTTCCTATCAACGAACTGGTTACGTATATGTCATAGTGAAAGGGATTGGGCTTCGATCCAAGTTGGGACTAGACATTGGCAAACGCTTCGGGATGTTCGGGTCGTACCGAAACTCCCGAAAACAGAAATAGAGTTCCCGAAGCCGGACCAGCTTGCAGAAATTTTTATCATCATATGCCGTATACGAAAGGCGTTATGCGGCCCGAAGGGCCACCCGACAACCTAAGTCCGCGGTCAAAGATTTTCAGAATGCCAAGCTATTGCAAAAAATCGCATTTTCATTTCGCGGCCTTGTAACAGGCATTGTACTGGAAGACAGAAGCAGATCCGTTTCCGAAACCAGAAATCCCGAAGCGTTTGCCGATGTTTGCTTTCGTAAGAGAATAGAAGTGAGATGGTTGAGTTTGTTACAGAGTTAGTTAGTTAGTTATTGCGTTATGTCAAAGTGTGAAGGGATCAGACATCAGGAAGGTCTGCTGGGGACGCTGCCTTTTGACATTGTACTCAAGATCATTGTGAAGGTGGCGCCACTGCTTCGCAGCTTTGAACCCGTGCTTACAGAGGACATAGTGTTGATGCACACGGTCTGCAACCCGCCAAGGGTCCCCTGGTGCTTTTGGTGG
>NW_003307553.1:255017-259553 GCF_000143455.1 Volvox carteri f. nagariensis | reverse complement strand
ACCACGGGAACCGGCGGCGGTCTAGGGGCCACAGTTTTAGCCACCAAAAGCACCAGGGGACCCTTGGCGGGTTGCAGACCGTGTGCATCATCACTATGTTCCTCCGTAAGCACGGGTTCAAAGCTGCGAAGCAGTGGCGCCATCTTCACAATGATCTTGAGCACAANGNCAAAAGGCAGCTTCCCGAGCAGACCCTCCTCTGGAGGGTGATGTTGTACGGCATCTTCCGACATGGAGTCGGCATTCGGGTGGGGGAAAGGATGCGTGGCTGGAGCTGGTGCCCGGGGCGAGGAGCTAGTCGACCTCCGCCTTCTGCATTCCGTGGACGCTGGCCCTGTACCTGTGGTCTTGTGCACAGCCTGGTGCCCCGGTAGGTGGCCACTCTCGCCGCCCGGCTGCGACTACACCTGCGGGCTGCCCAGCTGTATGCCGGGGAAACAGTGCATAGTTTCCGCCGCGGTGCTCTGCAGGCGGCGGCGTCGGCCGGCGGGGATGTGCCCGCCCTGATGGGCTTCAGCCAGCTCCGGACTCTTGTGGTGCTGGAGCGTTACCTGGATCCCTACCGCCGTGAGGGCAACGTGTGGCCCCGTACCTGAGGATCTCGTTTGTGTCCTTGCGGGTTGGGTGACCACCAGACGGTTCCCCACCCTAGCTATCGTGATGGGTCTCCGTTGCTGCGCTTTGTCATCAAGATATGCCTGGGCGCCATGGGTGGGTACCTAGGGCAGGCCTTTCTTTCTTTCAGGTCGATAGGTGTATGTGGTCTGGAAGGCGCACGTGTGTTGGCTGGTCCCGTTATTGCACCCCAAACTACACAATGGGGGGGGTCGGGTGGGGTGTAGTTTGGCTGGCTCCTGGTTGTCTCTACCCGCTACAATAGAGAAGAGATGTTAATTAAAAATGAGTGAGAGATAATGCCTGAGAGCACTCGTTCGCTATGTTGGAGATTGTTCCCTGTCGTACTGCCGTTGTTGCGAGCATTTAAGAGTCTGTAAGTGCTTGCATGTTAATGCTCGTTGCTCTGGACCGGACTAGCATTAACTGGAGGCCTGCGTCTAGCCTTACACCCGATCCCAATGTTTAATCAGGTCACACCACATCCCAGCCACACCGCCTTGCGGCACACTCCAATGGTCCAAGCCCCTTCGCGTCTCCTGGCGGCTCTCTTGGTCGCCGAGCTCCCCATCATCCTCTCTGACGAAGTTAGTTGCCAAGTCGGGCCGTTGCCCCTTCCCTGCCCGGATAGTACTGCCCCCCTTGGGCTCATCGGTCGTTCTTCCTTTCCAGCTCGTCCACCCGCTGCAGGCACAAGCCTTGCCCCTTCATGCCTAGCACACCCAGGGCTGCCGCCTGGCTGTCGTTGTAATATTGTAGCGACTTCCCCATTAGCAAGTGTGGGGATTGATCCAGTCCATCACTGGGGCTCCCATGCAGGGCGCTCGTTCCGTGCTAGACATTTTCCCCCAGGCCATGCGCTCCGACTCCTCCTGGGTGAAGGGCACCCACATCTCACTCGCTTCCCCAGCTGGCGTTCTGGCAGGATAGGCGGCATAGGCCTTCTAGATGTATCTCCCGCCACTCTCAGCGCCAATGCTGGGCCGTGCCGCCCCACGTCTCATCCTTCTTGAGCCGCAGCAGAGTGATGAAGAAGCGCGTCCTGGGTTTACCGCCGCTTCGTCCCAGTCTGCCACCCCTGCTGCCACCCGCCCGACCGCACGCGTGTGGAGCGGCGCTGTAGCCACTGCTGGGCTCATGGCCATACTCTGCCCGGCCCCCTGGGCCACTTCCAGGGCTGTAATCTCTACTGGCCCCGCTTCCTCCGGTTGCTCGACCGCATATGTGTGGTGTTGCTTTCTGTACACGTTACACGTAGGGGAAACCCCCAAAAAATCAAAGGCGTCAATCTTCTCCTGTGCATAAAAAAGTATGTATCTATGTATATACCTGATATTGCTGTATAGGTCGTATACGTCCGTCCGTAGAAAATTCGGAACGAAAGGAGGAACCGGAGTAGAACCAGCAGCATACAGCAATAATACCCCACTGAGATTATCTAATTGAAAAGGAAAAAAATACCACGGCGATGTTGTGAAGGGGGGGGGGGACGGCAATCCTTTAAAGAAAAGCTACATGCCTGCCGCCTTCGACAGTCACACAGTAGAGAAAAAGAATACCGAACTTGGGAACGAACGCGCACGGCTCCCTTGCTTGGATCATCAGACAAATTCGTCTTTCCATGCCATGCAAGGTAACCGCTCTAGTGCATCATCAGTACAATCAAGGTGTCGTACAATAGGGAACAGCAATCCTCCATCCAACATATATTAGAAGGCTCCACAACTATACGTATGTACGCGACAAAATCCTCGCGACATGCTAACTGCCAAACAACGACACATACGCCACAATCGCTAACGGCCAATCCGAAAATTCTCCTTCCTCATGTTCCTCATCCCATATATATGCAAAAAAGGAGCCCCAAGGGTACAACCAACTCCTACACAACTTCAAAGCGGCATGTAGGACTTGCAATCGGGGACATGTACGTCTACATGGCAACCTGTATCAACACCATATTAACACCTGCCACTATTCACCCAGCTAGACAGGCCTAAACAGGCCCGTGTTACCTGGCTACAAGCCTAAACAAGCCCGTTACCTGCAGGCACATTTTGGACTTCAAGGACTCCAGGATAACACATGTAAATGTACGCTGTTCGTTCTTTGCAATCTTCCCAACCTGCCGCATCCCCCGCTGCTTTAATCAAAGGCGACAACGACACGAAACAACTGACGACAATGGCTACAACGACAATGTTATTAAATTGACAACGGTAATAACGACGCCGAAAACGGTTTTTCAGGGCTCCCACGCGCAATCACAACGCGCCATCGTTCGGAGGGACCCTTTTTCCCGGCACCCTTTTTTCCTTTTCTTTCCCCGAAATGCCGTACGATGACCAATCAATGCGCCCATGCCTGTCCTGCTGTTGAGCCCCTCACGCAATTACGGACTCGTTCAGGTTTCGGACTTCTGGTTTCGGAGGAAGACCTTGGGAGAAAGGTGCAAAGGCGCACACTACTCAAGAACGATGCTCCCTGCACGAGAGGCAACGCTCCGAAACCGCACGATGGGTCCCCCAGGAAAACTGGGGCACTGGCCCCTCCCCCCTCCTTCCGTCCCGCCTCCGCCTCTCACACACGCGCCACAGAGCCTCGCCCCATCGGGCCCTGCTGCGGCTGCGGCTGCTGGTAAACTTGTGGAGCGCCGTACGCCACTCCGCCGTCGGGCTGTTGTACGACAGGTCCGACGGTGGGCAACTTGGACATGACGGTGTGAATCTCCAAGGACGACACCTTCCGGAGCGGTAGGGGGAGGACAGACGGCGGCCCCCGGGGCAAGTGACAAGGGGAAAATATAAAGTTAGTTACACGGGGAGGGGCAAAAAAGTCAAAAAAGAAACACATGTCGACGGCGAGGAGTTGGGCGGGAAAACACAGGCAAGGAACATTGGGGAATCAATTGCTGCGGACTTGGGGGGTGGGGAGGAGGAGAAGGAGGAGAAGGCAGGCGGCAGGCGGCGGGTGAAGGTTATCACGAAGGGAAAAGCGCATGTGTAGCAACTCGTGTGGATGGTGGTGCGTAATGGACATGACTGGCACGGAGGAGTTTAGGACGATCGGCCAGGCGACCGCCGGGAATAGGGCGGTTATGAAGACCAGTTACAGAAATACGGGCAACTCGGCAAACGGGGGGTAGGCGTGTGCGTGTGCGTGACGGAAACCCAACATCAAACTGCACACAGCATAATCTACCCGATGGGGTCGGGGTGTTAAGGAGCGGCCAACGGGGAACAACGGAAAGGGCGGGCAGGGGAAGGGATCGAAACTCATCAAACCGCTCTTGTAAAGGCTTCCTCTTTTAATCATCCACACTACTTCCCCCCCCCGAGATCGAAGAATGCGTGTGTGTGTGTCTCTTTTGTGCGTGTGTATGTGTGTGCGAGGCCGGGGACAATCATATGAGAGAAGGTAAGAAGTAAACTTTGCTGATGTCCGAAGTGGGTCCGAAACTGCTGCTGAGTGCAACGCAATGAAGTCATCGACCCGAGGTAGGAGGAAGACGAGGAACACATGCAAAGGTCAAGGGAGGGGCGAAAAAAGGGTCATGAGAGATGCATGGTGGGGTGTCGGATAATAAAAGGTATACGCTCTCTCCCACCCCCCCCCCACACAAACACACACCTGGCCCACATCTCGGTCCATGCCCACACACACGAACAGAGAGTCCACCACATTCAGCATCAGCGACGCCAGGAAGCCCAGCACCGCCCAGGCCGCCAGGAAGCCCACCAGCGCCGTCAGGGCGGCGAAGGCGGGGGCCTGATCAGCTACGGAGGGGGAGGGGGAGTCGGCCAGGTGCCGCCAAGTGGTCGCGTAGCTGACCAAGTAGACCGCCACTGCCCAGGCGAGGGCCAGGAGGAATGAGCAGGACTGCAGGACTAGCGGGGGCAGCCACCTGCGTGGTGGTGAGGA
>NW_003307553.1:254091-254967 GCF_000143455.1 Volvox carteri f. nagariensis | reverse complement strand
TCAACCAAAGTCTGTGTAAAGGTGCACTTTCACAGCAGAGGAGGATATGCGTTTAAAGGTATGTGGCTTCCCGCTGGCAGAGCTTTGATGCTAGCAAGCACATAATAGCTTAACATCTACGACAGTAGGCTAGCNCCTTGCCGTACACACGACAATGTACGACACACAGAGATAAGCCCCGTGCCGTACACCTTGTTGTACGACAAGGGGGTAGCCCCTTGCCGGTATAAGCTACACATGTGCTGTTCTTAGCATTTCCACTCGGTTCATAAGCATACACATCGCGTACAGGTACAAGCTCTCTCAACGCACATTGCACAAAAAGTCACAAGTACTTCATGGCAATTGTACACACATCTTATACAGAGTGTGCACATGCTTTGATTGAACTAACACTACAAATGAGTGTTCGTGCAGGCCATCCTAGCCAGGAAACGCCTGCAATTCAGCAAGTCGCTCCCGTCAAGGAAAACCTACAGTCTCTGTTACTCACCAACTTACTACGCCTGCAAAAGCTAGACTTTTCGTTGGGAAAGGAAACAGATGCAACATTCTAAGACGTATCGAAAATACGACACACTTAGTTTGTGGCCAAAAATCGCAGTACACGACACGTACGACAGTACGACTCGAACAACTGCACAAATAATGCAAGCGAATGCATCACGTCGTACATTACTAATTTGCGTACAATAGTACTGCACGAATGGTATGGACAATATAAATCGGAAACAAGAAACAGACTGTGTCTTCAGACTGCCTTGTCCATATGGAATGAGAAAGTATGCTAACTCATTGCGGTGTAATCACAATATTGGCACACCAACGGACTCTCACACATTTTGGTCGCAAAGGGCAATTTGCACAAGTCCTATT
>NW_003307553.1:223823-253733 GCF_000143455.1 Volvox carteri f. nagariensis | reverse complement strand
AAAAACTCGTTAAACTCACCCCACCCCACCCCAACCCAACCCACCCCAACCCAACCACAACCACAGACGACTCACCACACGCCGAACGCGTCCATGGCGTTCCGGCTGAGCAGCGCCACCACATTCCGACCCGCAGTGAAAAACGCCTCCCCAGTGATGGCCGCACGCACGGTGGCGAAGCGCGTCACGAACTCCATCAGCGCCAGCAATACCGACAGACATGCAGCCACACAGGCAGCCACGATGTTGTTGCCCTGCTCCCGACGAGCCTTCTGGATGGCCTGTCGGAGGTCGCAACAGTGCGTGTGCGTGTGTGTGTGCGTGTGTATGGGGAGGGGGCCGGGGGGGGGCCGGGGGGGGAGGGGGGAGTGAGGACATGCAGCAACATGGGGGGTGAAACGAAGACGGGGTAAGGTGAAGTGGGAGGAGCGGCTCTTGAATCCTCCAAGAACGCTCCCAACAAACCCCCAAGACCCTACATCTACAAACCCTAAAACCTATTAACAGAAATCCTAAAACCCACCAAAACCCTAAAACCCTTCCGACCTGCCGAATCATAGATACCAGGGTGAGCACCGCGCTGCCCGCGCACAGCGTCCCAAGGGACGGTCCCACGGCATGACGCAGAGATGTCAGTGTACGGCCGGGGCTACGGCGGCGTACGGAATCGTCACTGAAGGAGGTTTCGGAGCCGGCGGCGGTCTGGAAGTACCACTGGGCAGTGGATCCGGCGACTGTGTACATCTTGATTTGAAAGGCCAGGAACAGGCTCCAGGTCATGGCAATGCCGGCGAAGGCGAAGTACACCGGAACCCATGACTCGGTCTGCACATCCAGGAGGAGGGTATTATTATTATTATTATTATTATTATTATTTAATAATAATAATTAATATTATTATTATCATCATCATTATTATTATCATCATCATTATTATTATTATCTTCTGAAAGGAAATTCAAAATAGGAAATTCAAAAAAGGATAACTTCAAAAAAGGGAAATTCGAAGCTTGAGGAAATCTCAGACATGTAAATGTTGAAGTACTTGTTATGTTTTTGAAGGTTAGGTATTTATGAGTCGTGTATTATCTGTATTACTATTAGACAGCAAAAAATGTAGATCTCTTTCTGTGCTCCACAGCCACACACACACACACACACACACACGCTCCCCAAACCCCCGGTATGCTTCACCTGCCACACGCAGCACGGCACGCTCTCGCCGGCACCGTCCACGCACTGCTCTTCCGCAGTCTTAGCGAGGAGGGCTGAGCCGCCATCCACGCGATCCGGGTTGTACACCAGTGTGCCGTTCATAGCCGCCGCAATAACCGCCAACACCAAGGGCAGCTCCATAAGGCCCACCAGAACCAGCTGGAGGGCTAGTGCCAAGGGCACCAGGCCCGGGTTTGCGGACAGGCCGCGACCAGCCATCCCCAACAAGCGAGTCACCAAATCGATCTGCACGTTGAGTTACAAAGGTTTTACTTTGAATTTAAGGAAAAGGAAAGGTGCATGGAAAAAGGATGCCGAACACGCGAAGCCGTCCATGAAAATGTAAATGACCGGCAGCAGCAACAAAGCGCTTGCCAGCGGAATTAAAAGGACCATGTCGAAATGGTAATTAACAAACGTATACGTATATAAACACAAAAAAAACTTTAAAAGAGGAGGATTTGAAATGCAGATCACGACATTCCGTTAACCCTTCAAATTTTCTGTTCTCGTCTTTTGTTAGACATGCTGCTAGAATATCTCTGCTCACTCGATATTTTTTCGCTCGATATTTTTTCTCTGTTCCGATTCCTCTGTTCACCGTTGATATCCCCTTACTTTACCTGGCTGCCTGCGTTGATGTGGGTCTCTCTCATATGATGTGGGCCCTGCCCCTCTCCCTGCCAATACACACCTCAGCGAGACACCACCACCTCACTCGCCAGTCGCAATCCTAATCGCGCATCAGTACCTTTTCGTAAAACAAATGCACACATGCGCACACATCCACATGCACATGCACACACACTCTCTCCACGCCCGCGCGCGTGTGTCTGCACGTGCATACACAGACACACCCACACACGCGCCCACACCCTTCCCCCTGTTTCCCCGTACTGCCGCACGCACCTGCTGCCGCCACAGCCAAAAGACCAGCACCACCAGCCCGGACAGTCCGAGCAGCAAAACCCCCACGGGCCACATGCCCTGGGTCAGAGCCATAATGCCCAGGGCAGCGGGAATGGCCACCTGTGGGAGGACGAGGGGTGGGGTGGGGGATGAGATGGGGGAGAAGATCCTAGGGCAAAGAAGAAACGGCAATTGTGCCATTCACTAGGCCAGTTTTATTTAGCTGGGTAGCCAATTTGCAAATTGGATTATGCACTAGTTTGCTTTGCAAAGTAGTTATTAAATATGTGTGGGTGCGTGTGTGGGTATGGGTTTGTTGCATCGCCTCCTAGAGTTGCGTTATGCCCTCCAAAGGTGTAACCTGGGGGGGGTGGCCCGTACATACATACATACCTGGAGCCATGAGGGAGGTGGTGGTGGTGGGGGGTACCACCCAACCTAGGGCCCTGAGGGGCCCGAGAAGGCTGTGTGTCCGTAATATAGGTAACAAACCTCTGCAGAAGAATAGCTACGGAGAAGGAGGAGAAGGAGGAGAAGGAGAAAGAGGAGGGTGAGAGACATCGCTGTGCCTGATGCTGCAAGCTTGGCCTTGCGTGTCTCATGCGACGGAATTCGAAAAAACGTAGTGCTTTCGTACTTCCAAGGTATATTTCTAGTTATTGCCAGCAGGGGCCTTATTACCTTCAGGGCCAGTGCCATCCACACGAGGACCGCGGGACTGGTCCGAACCAGCCAGACGAACAGGAGGCCCACGAGGATTGCACCTGTAGACGTGCAGACGCGGCAATAACAAAGGCAAATATGTATGAAGTATACATGAAATATGTATGTGTATAAAACATGTATGAAATATGCGTATGCGTATGCGTATATGCGTATGTGTGTGCGCGTGTGTATATGTTTCCAAAGGTAAGCGGGGCGGAAGAATGGCGAGCTCAACGCCTTGCCACCTGGGCTCACCTCCCACACTTGCGCCCAACCAGGCCAAGACTGCACGCATGATAAGGTCCAGGTCAGCTGGCGAAGGCGCATCGGGGCCCTGCTGCAGCAGACGCCGCGCGGAATGAGTGGTGGCAGTAATGGGGCACAGTGCAGGGTCGCTGACGCCGTGAGAGGTGAGCTCGGCGTAGCGGGTGTTCCTGAAGGCAAGCCATCACGACAGCGGCAAAAGCCGGCAGCAGGGGGAATGGAAGTTGGCGAACAAGATGGGATACGGCGCAACAAATTATGACTAAGATGAATCTCGTGTGCAGGTTTCTGACTGATCATGGACTGATGCCACTTGCGCTATGATAGACGCCAAACCGGACTTGGCCGCTCCGCGGATTGCAGCAAAAAACAATTACCGCAGCCAAGCACGGGTTGTGGGATGAGGTGTCAAAGAAGAAAGTCAGGACCGGTAATTCTAGTTGTCTGCCACTAAAAAGGTGGTCACACTTCGAGATGTTCCGAAAAGATGTTCAGAACCACCCCTGACTTCTGCACTGTCATAAAAACGATGATTTGTTAGGACAAGTTATCGAGCTGCCAGCCTTTTGTTGGAATCCCGGAACCAAGAAGCTCCCGGAAGCAGTTGAGCGGGCTGAGCGAGACCAGACCAGCACAACACACCTTTGCACTAAATATTATTACCTATGCAAAAAGGAGAAAACGCCTCCTGCCAACGCCCCCAAAAGCACTATGAGGTAGGCGAACAGCCATTGCACATCCCGGCGCGGCCGATTCCTCATCTCGAATAAATTGGAGCCATTACTCAGGAGAGGCTCCTCTGGGCCAGGAGGTCCGGTTCCAGTCCGCCGCCCAGCCACGTCGTCCGGGGGGCTTCCAATGGCCATGTCTTTGTACACTATATGTACGTGCTATATTTGGAATTTGGCAAGTCTTAAGCATCCAAGTAGGAATTACAGCAGCACACTATACTTGTCTTATTGAAGGAAGCACATATGTTCGGGTCGGTTCCTAACGCTGCTGCCGTACGGATTGGATGGCCATTGTCGTTTGTCCGGAGCCAAGCGGATCCTATAATACTTCGCCCATAATAAATTCCATGGCACAGCTTGCCTTGATTCGGCCAGGTAGCGTCTAGCTATGTATGATGTGGTTACAGGGTGGTACAGCCTCACCAGCGGCCCCTTTTTCCCGAGGCACTTCCCTGCTCTCCCCTGCGAATGGGGCACCCTAATCCATTCACCCCATCCGACTAGAGAATGCATTCGTTAGGTTCAGCAACTCACCACCAACACACAACCAAATCTAAAGGATAAACGGTTCCACAACTTAGTTCACGGTCAGCTTGCAAGGTTGATATAATTACGTCCTGCACCGTCCGCAAGATGGGGAGCCATCTTCCATGTCAACACCCCTCACACACTGAGGGGTCGGCAGGCGGACTTGAACCCGGAGCCTCCGGGAGCCGACGTCAGGCCTTAACTTCTGCCAGCCACCTGCCTTGCTATGTACGTTGTCGAGCTGATTTCACATGCTAAACTACATAACAGCTGCGTGACCTGTCCTTCAGTGCCAAACAAAACGGTACTTCACCAATTAGGGGTACTTCCTCCTCCCGGTTCAGAGATCGAGTCTCAGTTTGGCCTCGCCTAAAGCACCGCACTCATTCGGATAGGGCCCCCTTGATGTGGCACATGTCGCGGGTGGGGGAGGGACTGCAGCAGGAAACAGCAGGGGAAGGACTGCAAGGTACGGTATAAGCAAAATATATGATAGCAAAATGCTGTGAGAGCACATCTGGAAAAACGAGCAAAAAGGAAAGTGGTGCGCAGTGCTGAGGCATGTTGGAAAATGAGCTATGAACCAATGCCCACCTCCCATCTTTGGGCGCGGTGGGGAGACCAAATGTGTGTGTGGTTGTTACAGCGGGCTCCAGACTCACGAAGAATAGAGCCAGCGGGCCAGCGGGCCGTGCATCACTGCATTAGAGACTAATAAAACAAACTAGACTGCCACCCAGATGAGACAACACAAGTCAATTAGACAGCCAAAACCGCGACATAAGGGAAGGGTCAGGACTCATAAGTCCTCCAATTAAGAGAATACAAAAATAGGCGATAGCCAATCGTCCATTGGTGACCGCTCCCGTGAGCATAACAATTTGCCTGACAAGAAGGGGTGATGTGTAAGAGGGGTCACCTCCCCTTGAGTACTCTTTGCCTGGTGTTACGTTGATGCAAATTGCTAGAAGGTGGAAACACCCGGAACGAATCCGGTTATGAACACATGACACATCAAATAAGATGCAGCCTACTCCTACTCCAAAGGTGGATGCCCGGATGGGCGAGAAGTCTGCCAGCTGAGTAAAATTAAAGTCCCCCCCATTTCGACGGGGACTGACGAAATGTCACAATTATCAACAAACTTATAATCATTTTTGGTTGTTTGCAATCCTACGGGGTCTCAAACAACCAAAAATCCTACGGGATTTGCCTGGGGGTGCCCGAGGACGTTCACTCGAGGGGGGGAGGAATGTAAGAGGGATCAGCTCCCCTGGCATCTCCCTGAGTAATCTTTGCCTGGTGTTACAAGATGTGCCCCAACAGAATTCCAACCTTTCCGTGGAACTCCCAGATCTGCGAAACCTCGAAGGCGGCCCCAAAAGTCAACAACAACTCGACGAATGGCGCCTTCTATAAGGCAAGTGTAGCAAGCTACATTTACCTTAGAATATCTTTAAGCTATTAAAGCTTAATCACAGTAACGGTACGGTCCCGTATTTACGAACCATACTCGTTAACTGTACGAACTCACTTTCTGGTACGCTATCACAACCTAGCGTACGACACCAAGACTCCAGGAATGGAGATGGCGGCAGGTGGGCCGCATTTAAGCGACCCAGGTGAAGTGCTTCGGCCAGACACTTATCGTATCATTATACTAGTGTTCAGGGTTCAAGACCTTGCTGTCACCGTTATCAACGTATGTCTTCGAATCCCGACTTCCCTTGTCTCTTTTCGCGCCTAACGCTGGGTCGCCAATCGTGGACGAGACCTCCCTCTTCCGCAAATAAAACAGCTAAGGTAAGAGACGGCTGTTACAGCAAGGGCCAGGTAACAGTGTTGGGTTGGTTTTCATGGTTGCAGCCATATAACGTCTCCCATGCCCCATGGCTGACACTGCAGCAAGAGCCACAACATCCCAAACACATTGGTCTAGCAGGGGTCTAGCAGGGGGGTTGAGGAGCCAGGCTGTGTGTGTTTGTGTGCTCGTGTGTTTGCCCTCTCCCCAGGAATTGGGGCCCGTCAAAGTGAGGGGATGGGTTCTGTGCTGTCTGGGTTCAGAGTAGAGAAGACATAAGTGGCTTGTGAGTTTGGAGAGGAGGTGGGAAAGCGGTGGAGAAGAGTGGTGTGGAGGTGGAGAACAGGTGTTGCTGGTCCAGGCCGGTCAGGGTCAGGAGGGGAGGGATTTCGGTGTGGTAAGCGGGAGCAGGCAGTGTCTGTGAGCCGTGCCTTTTCCGGGCTTTGTAGGGGGCGCCGTGCTGGCTTGTCATCCCCCCCGTGGCAATAGGTGCTTTTGCTGTGTCTTGCGCTGGGTTGCACCCAGGAGCCCGCAACCCCCAGGAGGAGACTGACCTGCGGACCAGTTTTTTGCCTCGTTTGTGGGTGGACCGGCGAGGTAGTGGTGGCCACCCTCGGGAAGTGTTCATTGTTCGTTGCTTGTGGTAGTTGAACAGCTGGCCTTCAAGGACCAGTGTGCGAGTACTCGCTTTGTCTTTATCTTCTTTGTGCAATTTCCGTATCTCGGCTTTTGTGGTGTGTCATCTCAGGCCCGTGGTCCTCAGTGTATCCCTTGCCTTGCTGGCTGCATGGGGCCCTGGTTTTGGAGAGTCTTCTGAGGGGCCGTACCTGACATGGGTAGGTCTTCCCTTGCCTCGGTTTTTGAGTGTGTACTGGAGCCCCCTGAGTAGAGCCCCTGCCCCCGGTGGTGTTTTCTCTTTGTTTTTGTTTGGGTGGTCAAGAGGGACAAGAGTGCACGAATAGGCAGGCTAGGCTCTCGCTTAGTTCGGTTCGCAGTCTACTGTGCCGCTGTGTTGCCTAGCCAGGGGCTGGGAGAGCGTCCCTGTTGGCATGAGTGAGGGAATGAGGTGCGCACGGAGGAACAGACGGACGTAGAGCCGCGCGCCCATCCCTGCGCTGTGTTTTGGCCCGGTCAGGGCCCCCGGTGCTCATCCTTTCTCGGGTGAGCCCCCCACAGTGTAACAACCCATCAACATTGTTGCACTGTTTGTGGAGCTTGGACAAGCCAAAGTTGTTCCCATACGGCTGGCAATCCTATGGACAGAGTGAGTTGATCTGCTACTGCCTGTGCCACCGGACAGGCCCAGAAGTGATGACAACGAGGGGATACAACTCCCAGGGAATGAACTGGGTAAACTCCACAACCATACACTGCTGAGCGCGACATCCTGAGATGGGAACTTCCTAACGTAGGCACCCCATCAACATTGCTGTTCTGGCTGCTATAATGCGATCCGACTTCCTAAAGTTACACAAAGTCGCCCATCAAAGAACGACGAGTCCTGGACCACGATTTTTTTAAAACAAGGTAAGAAGTGTGCATCCATCTAAAAGATGGGATTGTCTACCGAGTCTGACATCCAAGATACCCAAAGTAGCCGTATTAAGCCGTAATGTAACGGTAATGTATATGATATATCACATCGGAGTCCATTTAACAAGTGAATTAAACATAATCCATGGCTATAAGCTCTTGTATTGATTACGGTCAACAGCAAGGGAACTGACGTCAAGGTCATCGTATGGCCGCTTTGTATCGTCAATGTACATGACATCAGAGGTTGCGTGCGGGAGATGGCTAAGGGTGCATTTCCGGTGCGGATTAAGGCCAGGGATTAGGGCACGGAAGTCATTGGTACGAGCTTACCACATAGTTTTGTTCCATAAGGGTGTATTTCCAGTGCGGATTAAGGCCAGGGATTAGGGCACGGAAGTCCTTGGTAGGAGCTTACCACATAGTTTCGTTCCATAAGGGAACCAAAGGTTAGAAAGGCGAGGTAAGTTTGCCAACAACTTAGCCGTTTGAGCAAGTATCGATGGACGACAGAGGGTTAATCCCCGACGTTAATCCGCACTGGAAATACACCCTAAGGGAACCAAAGGTTGAAAAGGCGAGGTAAGTTTGCCAACAACTTAGCCTTTTGAGCAAGTATCGATTGAGGACATAGGGTTAATCCCTGGCCTTAATCCGCAGTGGAAATACACCCTAAGCTCATTTGCACAAACTCACAAGGGGGGCCCATTTTATTTAAAAATAGTCACACTATTACTGTTTAATTCACTTGTTAAATGGACTATACGATATATCATATACATTACCATTACATTACGGCTTAATACGGCTACTTTGTGTATCTTGGATCTCAGACTCGGTCAACATATCCCATCTTTTAGGTGGATGCACACTTTTTACCTTGTTTTAAAGATCGTGGTCCAGGACTCGTCGTTCTTTGGTGGGCCACTTCAGGAAGTCGGATCGCATTATAGCAGCCAGAACAGCAATGTTGTTGATGTTGTTACAGGGTGGTTAAGCTTCACCAGTGGCCTCCTTCCCGAGGCAATTCCCTGCTCTCCCCTGCCAGAGGGGCACCCTAAGCCATTCACCCCATCCGACTTCAGAGTGTACTCTTTGAGTTTGGCAACTCACCACCAGCATCCAACCAAATCTAGCGGATCAACGGCGCCTCAACTTAGTTCCTGGTCAGCTCGCAAGTTGATTTTATCACGTCCTACACCGTCCACAAGATGGGGGGCCACCTCCCATTTCACCACCTCTCAAACACCCGTTGTTGATGATGCTGTTGTTACAGGGTGGTATAGCTTCACCAGTGGCCTCCTTCCCGAGGCAATTCCCTGCTCTCCCCTGCTCCCCTTCACCCCATCCGACTTCAGAATGTATTCGCTGGGTTTGGCAACTCACCACCAGCATCCAACCAACTCTAGCGGATCAACGGCGCATCAGCTTAGTTCCCGGTCAGCTCGCAAGTTTATTTTATCTCGACCTACACCGTCGATAAGATGGGGGGCCACATCCCATCTCAACACTCCTTAAACACCCGAGGATTCGGCAGACGGATTTGAACCCGGATGCTCCGGGAGTAGAAGTCAGGCCTTTACCTGTACCAGCCGCCTACTGTTTGTAAACCAGAAAACTCCGTCGCCCTCCATAAGGTAGCCATTTACCAAGATTTTTCTTCCTGCTGAAAATGACTAGTGGCTCATAAACAGCATCTCAGTGACACTCCGGCATTTTCTCGGCTTCCTTTCCGGCTTCCTTTTCAGCAACGACCGCCGAGAAGGGGCCGTCCTTTCTGGCCATCAGAGCATCAAAAGTCATTTTGGCATTGGGGTTGTCATTAATATACTTTTACTACATCATCAACTTTTTTAGGAATAGTCGCACTGTTACTGTTTAATTCACTTTCAGAATTGGAGTCGCTTGCATTTCCACCCCATAGACGCACACCGGGCACACGAAAAAGGACAAAACGCATCCGGTGTATAAAGTAAGAAGCGACACGATCTTTTCAGGAAATGTGTCGCTGCAGGAAGCCTCTTTGCAACAGGACCGCACCTCCCGTATCAAACAGGGCCGTGCCCCCCGTATCACAACAGGACTGTACCTCCTGTACAAAACAGGACCGTACCTTCCGTATTACGACAGGACCGTACCAGAACCACACAGCACGAAGTCGCCGCATGGAGCCAGAAACAGAATCGCACGCACGAACGAAACATCAAACACCTGTTACCCAGCCCACAGTGTCACAATCCACGGGTCCACGGAAGGCGAGGACACGGCGCTATGGGAGCAAGAGAGCGCAGGGCAACGTGAATCCCTTCAGCTGGACAAATCTCATGGCGACGCATTGGTCACCTTGCTTATCCATGAGTAAATTCGGCATTTGCACGTCCTACCAGTGCTAGCTCGGGTGTGCATCATAATTTTCTTCGTAGTTCAGCAAAAGAAAAGCATTAACGTAAAAGCTTCCGCATAGGCGCGACCTTGATTTCAGGACCCATGTTCTTTCCGTGCTTGCCTCCTCGAAAACCGATTGTGGATTGCACGAAAGGGCTTCTCCACAAGACTGATAACATGAATGTTTGAGAAATATATTTTTAAATCTGAACAAAAGCTGTGGCCCCAAGCGCTAGAGGCCTCAGTCAGGGACTGACGGTTGATTATCTTACGATTTTCAACATAGGTTGAAAATATGCACTACAGACTGCCAAAGTAACAGATTTTATTTATTCTCATTATTGTGTAAGGTAATTGAACCAGATGACATTGAGTCTTCCTAATCTGGGTCAGCATGCTGCTGTACAAGTTATATTTACAAGCCCCACGCAGTTGACTCTTCCAAACATCAATAAATCAGTATATTAGAGAGTGTATCTTTCAATTTTAAATATGTGCACTTTATACCTGCATGCCCATGGCAAATGCTTCGTTTTGCGCGGGAACAGCATGACTAACCCATCATGCCCGTACACTCGAAGCCCTTTGCAGCGTACAAATTAGCCGGAACATTCATAATTATCATCAAGTTCTGTAAATCTTTTGTTGTATTATTTTGGCTCAGAAGCTCTAGTTTCTTAGAACCTTATCGTTCATCACAACCCAGGAGTTGGCACACCTCCTGCCAGGTTCTTCGAATAAGCGTTCATGTATCATAACTAATGGGGTTAACGTATGGAAGCTCTTAGTGATGCTCTTCCTTGCCTCGCACTTTCGCTGCGATGCCACAGTAAGTCGTCGTTAAGCCTCGGAGCAAATTCGCCTCGGCGGGAACTCTCCTGACTTCAAAAACGTATTGATTTGACGCCTTGTCCTAACGGGTCCAATCATCATTCGTGTGCATTGCCCTCGCGTGGAAGATCGCAGGTGGCCGGCGGTTGATGCAAAATCCTGACTTGCCTTGGCAGCGTTTTGCCACAGTAAGCCCCAAAACTTGGATTGGTGTCTTGGGGATCGCTTCATTCCGCGCTTTGCAGTCCTGTCCAGGGCGGCCTCGCGCCCTCAACTATGACTTTGACTCTTGACCACTCTCTGCGTCGCGCAGGCAACCTCGTCATGGTAACAGGGGCACGAGCGGCAACGTTCACTCCCAGCAATCAAACGATCAGGTTCAGGCTCTTAGGATCAGGCCCAAGGCCAAAGGCAAGGCGACCAACAGAAATAGATTTTTACGATGCTGTCAGACCTCACAAGCAACAGCGACACCTCATCATGCGGTGATAACAGCAGCTCAAGAGCAGAAGCCCTCGCGCCCATGGTTGTCTTCTCTAGCGGCCAGGATGGAGCTGGGCAGTGGGTGTCCAAATGCAACACTCCAGGCCCCCCCTTAACGCCATAGTTATTCAACATCAGGTGCGTAACTGCGCGGCGATTTCGCCATTCCGTCAACTGGGAAGTATTCATCTGATTTCCAATCGGATTGCTATGTTGCCACGCTTTGATTGTATGGCACCACCTGTTGTGTCGCAAACTTGCTCGCTGGATAGTGAAATCGCTTACTCCATTTTCGCAAATCGCTAAGGTTTTTTCAACTCCCGACGGTTATGTAGCGTTACCTGGTTCTGGTTGTAAATGCGCACGTTTTCAGCCTCGTTTGAGGTTTTTACTTGCTCATTTTACACTGGCGCGCGTGCACCTGCGTGCAGAGTTTTGGGCGTACCAAGGCAACGCAGAGATTCCCGACGTTGTTCTTATGGCGTGGCAGCGCCGCATGCCGCCGAGCTCCCCTCAGCTTTTTGAAAGTTGTGGAGGAGCGCAGCTTGGATTGGGCCAAGTTCTCGGTTGGTCTGTACCACCTCAACAGTGGATCAAAACAAGGCATGCGATGGGTTCTTCGCGACTGGAGTGATGCAGCAGTTGTCGCATGACGGAGGAGCTGCAGCAGCAGCGACGTGCGCCGGCGGGGAGCTCTGAGCTTTAAGTACATAAATGTACATAAATGGATGAGAATCCATTTAAGAAGTGACATGGCTTTTTTTTTTGAAGTATATGCAAGTATATGTATGAAATCAAGTTTTATGGAGCGCGGCGAGTGCGGCAGCTGGGATCCGATAGTTATGCGGGTGGGAGCTTGTGCATATGTGATGTGAATCCCTTGGGCCTTCGGCTCGTATGGGTAGTCTTACAGGTATGGGGTCACGCACCCCCAACCATGTAACACACACGCACATATGTGATGTTGTGTGAGCTTGTCAGTTGGTAGAGTTTTTTAACACACCTTTTAATCGAGCTGACCATGTCAATAGGGCGTTGCATGTGCATGGGGGAAGATATGTCGTGTGTGCCTTGCATGTATATATGTACCATACGAGATAGGTATGTCGCCAAACAGGTTGCGGATCATTTACGATTGCGCAAGATTGGGTGCCGAAAACAAGCCGAGAATTTGTTGCTGGCTGGCCTATCGCTTTTAAACACAGCGGTGGGTGGGGGGAGCTGGCATGTGCTCTATCACCTACACTAAAAATTGAATACGTAGTTTGCGGATAAAAATGATCGCGCGATTGTGTTGATGTGAATGTGATCTAAGTAATTGATGTGGAGTGGCAATGTGGGTGATGATGGTGGTGAAGAAAACTTATGTCGCGTGTATGGAAATGCATCAAGTCTTAGCGTGCGAAAACGATTATGGCTTTAGGCGGCCTAACTTAATGTCGCCGTGGCAGGGAAGATTTGCATTATCTCAGGAGAAATGCGCTGTGATAGTGGCACTCTTCGTTGTGCCGTAGCCATACGCATGTACGGAGAAGCTGGCGTGCGGCGCGGCGGGGTCGGTTGTGGCAGCAGAGCCTGCGGCAACTCCACTCCTGCTCGAGGGATACACCTTTGCTGCCACTGCTGCTGCTGATGTAGACAGTCGCACCCTTCCTTCACCTCCGGCGGTGGCGAGGCCAGGGGGATAGGGGTCGCCTGCTAGAGGAGTGTGGCGGGCGCTGTGAGGGTACATCACTGAATTCGACGACGGCCGGCGCTGGGTACTTCCCGGGGTTAGCCGCTCGTCCACTCCAACCTGTAACGGACGTGTACAGCAGGCGACGGGCGAGGAGAGCGCAAAAGGTCGTGTGCATGTACGACAAATTTGTAGTGCATGTACGGAACAGCGCCGATTCAGCCACACACGCACACGAACGCGCGCAAAGGGGTTCACAAGGGGAGTGAGGATCGTTCAAGTACCGAAGTATAAGAGGATATAGAGGTAACACAGAAGACGGCAAAAGTAGGAATGTGCTACAGCCATTTCCGCAGCCCGCCTTTCCAAACCTTCTTTTTATACGTGTGGTTTACCTGTGCAGCTCCAACGTACACAGACATTTCAACTAACCCTCCCAACCCGAACACATCCTCGCAATCCCCTACTCGCCCGCATCCAAAACCTACCCCGACACACTCAGACTCAGACGACATACTCAGACGACATACTCAGACGACACACACACCGTCCTCGAAGCCAACAGCACCCCCCATAGTCCCTTCACATGCCCAACAAAACCTCATAAGCCGCATAAGCTGCAGCCATCTCTGCTCACCTCCGGCCTCCGCGGTGGTCCTTCAAACGCCCCAGAGGCAAAGCTGTCCTCGAGCAAGCAGCTCCCGGCTCGGCTGCGGCCCCCAGTCCCCCCACTTGCCTCCTTCGTCAGCTGCTGCGCCATCACACCTGTCGATGCCACCGCTGACCGGACTGACCATGCGCCTGCCAGTTCCCTCATCTCCTCAGGTCCGCCTCCTGACGCCTTCTCCACAGCAGTTGCCCGAGCCTGTCCCGACCCCAGCCTGCCGGAGCGACCCTCCCTGGAGGATCTCAGCAGGTCCGTGACCTCAGACGCCGCCAGCCGCCCCCCTGCCGCCGCCATCCGGGACTCATCCGTCGCTAATCGCGCGTTCCTTGACGCCAACATCGCCGATTCAAGATTGCCCTGCAGCCTAGCCACCTGCGCCACCATTTGAGATGCCGTTCGCCGGGCGCCCTGTAGCTCCCGCCGCAGGCGGTTTGTTTCGGCTGTAGCTGCCTCCACGGCATGTGAGCCACCCCGAGGAGCCGCCTGCAGGTTCAGGGCGGCTTGGGTGGCGGCTCGCACTGCTAGGCTGCACAGCTGCTCGCGGATCGACTCGAGCATGTCCGCGAGGCGAGGCGAATGAGGCGACGTTGTGGCTCCAGCATCGCTGTTGCTGTGTGCCTTTTTTTGTTCCGCCTTGGCCGCTTCTGCTGTCGCTAGCGCCGCTGCAAGCTGGCGGCGAAGGTTCTCGTTCTCCTCATCGGCAGCGTTTGCTTGCTCCAGGGCTCCGCGTGCCAGCTGCTTCGCTGCCGCCAGCCGCAGATGGAGATCGTCATTGAGGGTGGCGGCCGCGGCGGCGGCGGCTGCAGCGGCAGCAGCTTCCTCGCGTGCATTAGCTAACAACTGCTCCACTGCCGCCAGCTGACGGCGCAGACCTTGAATTTCCTGCGCGGTGACATTCGATGCATCGCGCGCCGCCACCTCCGCCGCGGCTAGCCGTGCTCGCAGCGCCTCCTGTTCCCCAGCCGCTGCCAGTACTGCCCCACGCGCCGCATCCACCGCTGCTGCCATCTGCGCCTGCAGGTCCGCCTTTGCCTTAGTTGCTGCACTTGCGGTCTCTACGGCATCGCGGGCGGCCTTCACCGCCGCAGCTAGTTGTGCCTCCAGCTCTTCCTTCTCCTTAGCTGCCGCCTCTGCCGCCTCTTCCGCGGCGGTTTCTGCCGCAGCTAATTGCGCTTGTAGCTCTTTCATTTCCTCCGCTGCCACCTCCGCTGCCTCCACCAGCTGCGCCTGCAGCTTTTCCTTTTCCCGAATCGCTGCCACGACCCCCTGACGTGCTGCAATCTCAGCCAGGGCTCCCCCCAAGTACAATCTCTGCTTCTCCTTATCCCTGATCGCAGCCGCCAACTTTGTCCCCAGCCCCTCAATCTCCACAGCTGCAGCCTCTGCCGCTAGCCGTGACTCCGCCTCCGCAGCCCCTAACCGGGCTTGCAGCTCGCTTACTTGCTGTCTGGAGGCGTCCACGGCCTCACGTGCCTGTCGCCTCTCCTCCGCTAGGAGGCTTCGAAGCTCAGCGAGCTCTCGAGCTGCAGCTTCCTCTGCGACGCGCGCTTTTCGCGCCTCCTCACGCTCTGCCTCCAGCTCCATCCACAGCCTGGAAAAGCTACCGGACAGCTTGGCTCCGCGATTGACGCCGTCAGTGCCTGAGCCTATTGGAGCCTGCGCCCACGCCGGCGCCAGCGTCGGCGAGCCCTTAAGAGTCCCCTGCGGCTGCCGTACTGCTGACGAGGCAAAGGAGGTCGTTGAAGGAGCCAAGCTTGGAGATGATGCCTCGGCGGTTTTGCTAGCCGAATCGACCTGTTGCCGTACCCTGATGTCGTACATGCCGGCGCAGCAAACAACATGAGCCCCCCGGGCGGTTAGAGAGGCGCCTCGTTGCTGGGTTCGTCTTGTTCGATGTGGGTCGCTGACCTTAAAGGGTTCTCCGGTTTCGCCTTACTTAGGTAACACATTAGCACATGCGCAGATGTGCAGACACACCACCCACAACCGCTCATACAACCCTCCCACACCCACATACACACGCACGCACATGTGTATATGGGCACGTGCGGGTATACACGCGTGTGGGTATACATACAAACGCACACGTCACTGCAGCCGCTCGCTCACCCGTCCAGTGCGCGCCACGGCAACCAAGGCGTGCTGGGTTGGGGTACCTCACCGCCAGCTGCTTCACCCGTCTTTCCCTCCACACCCGTACCGGACTTGGTAGGGGTGCCCTCGTCAGCAGCAGTAGCAGCAGTAGTGGCGGCAGTAGTGGCAGCTGTAGTGTCTATGACTGCAACAGCAGTAGCAGCGATGGCAGCGACATCCCCTAGCAAGATATCATCATCCACGTCAGCGCCGTCGTCGCTTTGAATTCGTAAATTTCCTGCGGCAATGATATGTAAAAGAGAGAGACGGCGACGGCGTTTACAATAACCACCATCGCAAACACAACAAGAACAGGTCCCCAAAACATGTCCCTTATGTCCCATGTTTAAACAAGTGAACGAGAACTAATTAAACCAAGCTTACCCGTGCAGCTCCGTGCGGGGCAGGAGATTGAGGCCATGGAACCCGTTGATGGGGACGAGGTACCGCCGCTAATGATGGCGACGACGGACGATGGGGGTTCCTCTGAGGGTGTATTGTTCCTGTCAGTATCCGTATCCTGTTGGAGAGTGGAAACGGGTGAACTGTTAGGGTGATGAAGTGTCAGGCAAACGAGCAGACAGATAGACAGACAGACGGGCAGACAGACAGACAGGAGGCAGGCGGAGGGAAAAGGGTGCTCTTGCTTGTACTGCTGAGCTAGCTGGGTTTTGTATCAGATCTCAGATTGTATAATAGGAGGCGTATGGGGACCTGCGTCATGCTCGTACATATTACTGTACATCTACGCAACAGCCGTACACAACTCATGTCATTTTATTAATGCGCAAAACACACCTGCACCTACCTGCCGCGGCTCCTGAGCTTGACTGCTAGCAGAGCAGTTATGCGTTGCCGCCAGCTGCTGTTGTACTGTTGGGTTGTACGGCAGGAACGGCGTTCCAACTTCGCGGAGCGAAGTGGCGCTTCCCGAGTCATTATCGCCGCAGCTGTCACCGCTGCCGCCATTAATGTCACCGTTGTTGACCCTTATCACGTCGATGCTTTGGCTGCGTGATGATGCCCCTGAAGCTAAGTCCTTCGTGCCGGGCTCCCCCTCCGCTCCCTCCTCCTCTGCTCCCTCCTCCTCTGCTCCCTCCTCCTCTGCTCCCTCCTCCGCCATTCCAATTACGCAGCTGAGTATCACCGTCTTCACTTCACCCTTCCCCTCCATGTCCTTCCACTCGCCCGCCTCCTCGGCTTCTTCCTTCTCCTGCTCCCCCTCTTCCCCCTCTTTTTCCTCTTCCCCCTCTTTTTCCTCTTTCTCCTCTTCCTCCTCCTCGTCTTCGTCTTCCCGTTCCTCATCCTTCTCCACCCCATCGGTAACCTCCGCCTGTGCCTTCCCAGCCTCCATGTCTCCCACCTCATCCGTCACCTTATCCGTCAGGGCCCCTTCCATCCTCCCGCACTTACCTTCCCTCTCCTCGTCCTTCACCTTCACGGCATTATCCACCTCCCCCCCCACAACCTCAGCCTCAGCATCGTTCGGAAGTAAGGCCCTTTGCGCCTCCCCATTAAGGATCGCCAGCACCTCCTGCCAGAGTTCCGCAACCCGCCGCTCCTGCATCTTCGCTGTCTCCTCCTTCCTACACACCTCCTCTTCACTCTCCATGCAGTCATTGCCGTCCTCGCGAACATCCTCGTCCTTTTCCCCGTCTACCTCTACCTCTACCTCTACCTCTACCGCACCCCCCAGCTCCTCTTTAGCCCCCTCCTCCCCGTCCTCTGCATCCACCTCCATGCAGAAGTCATAGTCAAGGCCACGGTTGAAATCCAAGTACGTGTCGTGCCGGGTCTCAGGGTCGGGTCGGAGGTCATTGATGCCAAGGTAATTTTGGCTGCGGTCGGGGTTGCCTTTTAAAAGATTGGGGCTGGGAAGACTGGAGTCGGACCCGGAGTTAGGGCCCTTGTCAAGATCGAGCGTGCCTTCACCCTGGTCCTCGTCCTGAACTTCGGCCACTTGGATCGCCGTCGTCACCGCCGTTGTTGTTGTCGACGTCGCCATGCTCGCCGCGGTGGCGACGATGGGGCGGGCTGTGTCCCATGATGACTCGGACGGGCTCACAGCTTGCATTGCTGCTGCTGCGGCGGCGGCGCCGGCTGCTGCTGCTCCTACTGCTACTGCCGCTGCTGCTGCTACTCCTGCTGCTGCTGCTGTTGCTGTTGCTGCTCCTGTTCCCGCGACTTGTTGGTTGGTTTGTTCTTCCGTCTCGTTGCCGCCGCTACTGTTGCCCTGAGCGGCAGGGATGGGGTTAGGTTGGCCAGTTGGCAACCTCTTGGTAAATTTCATGGAGGATTGAAAGAACCGGCCGTACGGCTGCATGGTGACAAGGCAAATGAACGGTCGCTCTCTCAGGCACTGGGAGGTCGCCCGTTGTCATGAACTCGTCATGAAGTCCTTGCCTGCGCTCGTTAAAAAGCTTACGGAAAAGCTGTACGGCAGCAACTGCCGTTGCGGTGGCAACCCGAACAACGCGAAATCACACACAACAGATATAATATCGGCATGATTCGCACAATATCGCGTATGATTCCATCTTTTGATTTAAACACGAGCTGAAGAAAAACAACATTGCCGACACGTACATACATACAGGTATACATGTATACATGCATACATACTGACAGGCGCTCACCCACAGGGAAGAAGCCGTATAGCCCGTCACAGCGGCCAATGCCGTCCCGACAGTCAAGCAGCCGACGATGGCAGCTGTCCGCTTCAGGTTGCCCCCACGCGCTCGGTTGACGTTTGAAGGTGCCAGGATGGCGCTGACTGTGACGGGGATTTCAAAGGCGTGTGCGACGACGTAACCTTACTAAAGACGTAAAGCAACGCTACGCTGGCGTGAGGGCGTGTATGCGTGCGTGACCCCTGACGAGGCAATAGAAAGCGGCTAGGAGAACTCCTCCCTTTCGCCCGATGAGGCAGCCGTGGCAGTCCGCGGCATCACGAATCGGCGGGAGAAGCAGCCTTGCCTGTACTACCTGTATTACGGTGGTGAAAGGCGTCCATTACGAAGTCGTTGCAAAGACACGTGCTTGCAATTGCTTAACGGGACGTCGACAGCAGTGGTCGAAACAGCTGTTTCAGCTGTATCGTTTTTATGAGATCTAATGTAATGAAGAAGATTCAGTATCTTTCTGTTTGGGGCGATGCATCTGGGTGGGCTGTGAGCTTACTGAGCAGGCCTTGAGGACCGGCGGACGCTTCCGCGCACGTATCATGGCTGAGACTGTCAAGCAAGATACTTTTTATGCATCTGAATTGGATGGAGTGCTGGTAGGCTTGCTTTACCTTACTTAACTTACCTCGGCGTACTTGTCCTACGAAAAGTGCGACTGAACTTGACACGTTGCTGAGAACGGTTCATAGAAACTTAGGAAATCAACTGTAAGGAAAGAACATCGCTTGAATAAAGCAACGTTTTCATTACAAGTACCGTGAAGCACCTTCCGGTACCTACACCGCAAAATGGAAGGCAGAGAGCGGGCCTTACGATCAACCGCTGCGAAAGCCCGCAACCCTACCTGGAAGCATCGCCAACAAAAACGTCATCACATAATAAATCAAGCACGAATTATTTATTTATGACGTCTGTTTATTATTTGGATAAATCCACACCATGTGGGCTTAGAGTGTTTGTTAGTTGAAGCGTTTCCAACGTTGATTACGAAGGCATCGTTTCTGCATATACTTTTAAGGCAGACACCATCCTCTAAATTTAATCCTAATTTTTAAGGTTTTACTTATCTTCCTGCAATGCACTGCTTGCGTCTCCTCAGTTCTCAGCTTTCAAACTTCCTTCACCAGCACCGCAAACCAGTGCCAGCTGATGATCAGTTGAAATTGGAATTTACATACATCCCGTTATCAGGCGGGTTATGCATAAGCACGTACTTCGAGTAACAGGTCATCAAGGTTTCCGCCATGCTTCCCGGCCCTAGGTTTTCGGCTTTTCCCCCCCAAACCTATGAAAACATCAGCTCGCTAGAGTTACAGCAAAAGCCACAACATGTGAATCCATCCAAACCAAGTCGTATAGCCAACAAGGGCGTGTACGCGGGCTTCAGGTCGGGTACCCCAACGCCCGCCGGAGAAAGGCGAGCCGCAGCGTATCCGTTTACACAAAAAAGTACCCTTCAGAACAGCCATGCAGACGGCAACTTCAAGCATCATACCCACAACACATTATTAGATTGCTTTAATGGCCGGATGCGAAGACAGTCATGGATACCTCGCCACGGAGGTGCGCATACGGACCCCGTAAAGTTTGTATAGTTGTGTGTGGTTGCTACAGTGAACTCCAAATTCGTGAAGGGTTTATATAGGAGAAGACTCGTAAAGACTGTACAGTTGTTAACTGGAGCCCGATCGGCTCTAGTGCAACAACCTTAGTGGGTGCCAACCGCACAACCCAACTCGGGAAGATTCGCTCACCAAGCGTGGCTCTGGAGCAAAAGATGCAACAGACGTCGCCACATTCCTGCGGCTGCACAACAGCAACAACAAGCATGATGTCCGCTGGGTCAAGGGGGTAGATATCTCTACGTACGGACAGTGCAGGACTGGCAACCCCACATGGGGCTGTGGGAGCCGCCTGACAACCAACAGGACGGCCACGGTGTTATGACAGGCACCCACTCAATGGAGAGCTGGGTGATGCTGGCGGAGGCATTGGTGCGGGTGCGGCCCTTGGTGGTGGACGTGGAGACCATGGTCGGGTCTGTAGGTGTGTAGGTTGTCAGGTGGCTGCCACCGCCCCATGTAGAGCTGCCAGCCCTGCACTGTCCGCCTAGAGATACCAGCGGACAATATGCTTCTTGTTATTGCCTAGCTCCAGAGCCACGCTTGGTGAGCGAGTCCTGGATGATGGAGCTGTCCAAGCTGGTTCTGGTTCTCATCAGAGGTGCAGGAGGGCCTGCGGCACGATGCTGCAGCTGTCCACGTGGTAGTAAACATCCACCTTGGCCATGCCACTTTGAACCATCCCGCCTTGGTCAACTTTTATAGAGTTGGTTCGGCTCCCCAGCTGCCAATCCTTGGGATGATGTTCGCCACACCTTCGTGAACGGATTCCTAGCCCGCAGTGGCTGCTTCAGTTTGTATGTATGGATATCAGCTTGCCATTGCGGGTCATGTTCGAACCAGAAGCCGTCCATGGTGGAAGTGTGCCGCTCCTGCCGCATTGTGCTCCAGCATCACTTTCTTCTTACCTTATACCTTGTGGTGCAACCCAGCCACTGTTTGAGCATTGCCGATATCACCGGACTTCCTGCCTGACTTCCATCCCGTCATCATCATCGTCATCGAGTCAGCACACATACACACACACACCACCCACATACACGAACCATGCCAGTACCATCGGCAGAGGTGATGTAGGCCTGTATCGCCATCACCGACATCGGCGATACAAAATGCATCATTGCAAGCTCACCATCACCCCCAGTTGCCGAGTCACCCTCCTGATCCTATTCACCTCCCGCCCCACCTCATCCCACAATGCCACCCTCTGTAGTGCCTCCTTCCTCCTGCCTTCCCTCATAATCCCTAAAGCCCTGTTATAACCGCTCACCGTTGCGACCCGCTTCTTTCCGCCTTTCTCTCTCCTCTTCCGCTCTGCACGAATAATCCTCCTCCCTTCCCCCCGACCTCCTCCCCCACAACCGGCCAAAACTCTCCTCCCGGAGTTGGCCCTCCGGCCCACCTCGTGACACTTCCTGCCTCAACCTCCCACTTGAGAAATCCCTACCAGCCAACCCAACACCTCTACTACAGAAAAAGATTAATCAGGGTCGTCGCTCCCATCGCTGCTCCCCAAGGAGCCACACACGGCCCTGGCTAATCCCATCCATATCGTCATCGAAGCCGCCGTCCTCATCGTCACTGTTGACCTTGTTCAGGCGGACCAGGTAGAGGTCTGCCGGGGAGGCCTCCCGCCCCAGAAGTGCCCGCCAAGTGCGCTCGTCGCACACTCCACTCTCCGGGATGGAGCTGCAGCTCTGAGGAACAGGAGGTGGATGAGCAGGAAGAGGAACAGGAGGAGGAGGAGGAGAAAGAGGAACAGGAGGAGGAGGAGGAGAAAGAGTGGATCAGGTCGAGGAGGAGGTGGAGGAGAATGAAGAGGAACAGGAACATGAGAATGAGAATGAGGAGGAGGAGGAGGAGGACGGGGAATGCAGTGGGGGTTTTGAGATGTGGATGTGGATGCAGAAATAGACCAACAAACCTAGAAGGAGGGTAGGGGTAGGGGTCAGAATAAAGATGAATGATCGAGGGGCGGAAACGGAGGATATATTGTTACTTGGGCCTCAGGTGCGTCTGAGCGTCAGCTTTGTAATCTGGAGTGAAGCGGCGATAGGTGTGTGGAGGTGCCACAACACCGTTGTTAAGGTTAGGGTTCATCCACAAAACCTGTGCGAGAGAAAGAAACTAGATAAGATAAATAATAGATAGATAGATGGATGGACAGATAGATAGATAGATAGATAGATAGATAGATAGATAGATAGATAGATAGATAGATAGATAGATAGATGAATAGATAAAAAGATAAAAGGATGGACGGTCATTCTCGTGCAAGCTGCTTGAGCTCAGAGCTGTTTCGCCAGAGGCAGCAACGAGCTTGGAGTAACATGACCAAGAATAAATGCGTACAATAAAATGATGTCCCGGGTGGAAGAAAACGGTCGCACTGAGCCTTGAACGAACCAACGAACATCTAGCACCCAAACTGCCAACTGTCAACCGTGGGGGCCTTCTACTAGACCAGCCAACGAGCGACTGTATTGCGTAATCACCTGTTTACCAAACCAACCAAATCCGTCACAGCTTCAACCACCATCACCCACTAAAACCTCCAACCGTCGCAACTACCTCAGGTTTTAACCAACCTAACCTGGAAATACTTGAGTGCAGTCAAAGTGGCGTCTCCGAACTGCCACCAGCGCATGTCGTCTTCACCACAGTAGAAGCCGCTGTTGGCAAGGGCTACCTGGAGGATACCGCCGTACAATGCCGTACAATTGTGTGTGGTTATTACAGTGGGCTCCAGACTTACGAAGAGTAAAGCCAGCTGGCCAGCCAGCTGGCCGCACAATGTCAGAATGACACCCGGTAGTGCTCTGTAACGAACATCTTGCCCGCACGACACAGAGCCAGACCAGGCGGCACATGCAATACGTACACACATACAGACACACGCACCTGCATTGCATGCACCTCCCTCCCTCCATCACCGTCCATCAGCACAGGCCATTTCGTCAGGTCAGCAGGAGCAGCAGCGGCAGGGGCTGTGCTGGTGGTGGTGGTGGAAATTCTCGCTGACGACGCTGGCGATGGTTGCGACGATGCAGGTTCAGCGGTGGCGGTGGTAGCTGTGGCGACGCCGCTGTTCGACAGCGCAGCCGCCCGGGCGTACAGCTCCTCTGCCACCTCGACCCCCAGCAGGGCCGTCCACGTGGGGCGATCCACAACTCCAGTTTCCGGCAGTCGCTCAGAAGCCTGGAACGACAGGACTGCCGCGAGCGTCCCCTCACCTGAGCCCTCGTGTGCAGGTTTCCGATGGGGAGCCGCAATACCGACCAAGTCCCGACAAGGGGTGGCAGCATTAGGGTAGCAACATTAGGGTAGTAGTAGTAGTAGCAGCAGCAGCAGCAGCCGTAGCAGCACACCACAGCAGCAGCACCATCACCACCACCACACAACAAGAAACAGTAGCAGAAGCGGGCAAAAATAGCGGCAGAAATAAAAAAACGCACAGTACCAGCAGGCAAAAAAGCGGCAGTAAAACACACAGCATCTTAAACAGGACACAAAAAGACTGTCCTATCTTCTTAGTTTTCTTCACTCAAATATTGCAACAGTTACTCTTACTCACGCCCTTCCCCCTTTTTTCCACCCTCTTGGTTTGTCCCCCATCCTTTTACCAGGTTCATATCCAAGTCTCACCTCCACCCACCCCCTCAAACGCCCTATCCCCTCTACATGCTAGACATCTTCGCGTCTGCATCTTCCCCGCGTTCCAGATGTCCGCCGGTATGTATGTTGTTACAGGGTGGTTAACTTCGCCAGCGGCCCCTTTCCCGGGGCAGTCCCTGCTCTCCCCTGCTAGAGGGGCACCCTAATCCGTCACCCCATCCGACTTCAGAATGCATTCGTTAGGTTCAGCAACTCACCACCAACACACAACCAAATCTAAAGGATAAACGGTGCATCAACTTAGTTCCTGGTCAGCTCGCAAGTTGATTTTATCACGTCCTACATCGTCCATATGATGGGGGGCCACCTCCCATTTCATCACTCCTCAAACACCCGAGGAGCCGGCAGGCGGATTTGAACCCGGGTGGGCAGGGAGCAGAAGTCAGGCCTTAACCTCTGCCAGCCGCCTGCCTGCCAGCCGCCGGTATGTATGTCTGTTGCCCATAGGCTCCCTAGCTAATGTTCGTAATCTAAAACCTGTTCGGGTTTGCGGATCCCTTTCCCCCTCGTAATAGAGGGTAATAAATCAGAGCAGCGATCTGCGACTTGTGTTATCGTGCCCAAGTCCGCAGCCCGGGGGCCCATCCGGTCGGCCGTCAGGAACGCTGGTGGTGCAACAGCACGGTGCCCGGCCTATCCAGCCCTTCGCCCTCTCACCCGAGGTTGAGCCCTCGAGCGTCAAACCTCCGCCCGCACACCTTCCGCCGTCCCACCTTCCGCCCTCCCACCTCCTCCCCTCCCCTCCCCTCCCCTCCCCTCCCCTCCCCTGCACTCCCCTCCCCTCCCCTCCCCTCCCCGCCACATCCCTCACCGAAGAACCAGTTCTCCATGTCGTCATCCCCAGGGAAGAAGCCCCGCTGCTCCAGACACGTGTGCAGACGGGACAGCCAGTAGATGTCGTCATCGCCCTGCACCAGCTCTGGTGGCGGGTCCTGGAGGGGGGCCGGAGAGGAGGACGAGGACGAGGAGGAAATACATGCGCGCAAAGTCAAGGGGAAAAAGAACAACGTCCATAGCGGTGAGGCGGAGAGGAGGAGGAGGAGGACGGCCAGCGTCGGGGAGGAGGTTTACTTGATATTCAGGTCATACGTTTTCTCCAAAAAGGACTTATTCGGGCCTAATGGCCTAAACAGGCTATCCAGGAAGTCACATCTCCCGCACCGTGGGCGCTGCCTTCGCAACCTCCACGGGCAGATCAACCGCTGCCACTGCCGGATCACCTTCCGCCGCCTCCGCTGCCGTAGTCGTTGACGTGTACGACACTGAGGCCGTCGCTGACGCCGTCACAGCGGTAAACCCGCCCTTGGTGTCGAACAGCAAGGAGGGCTGTGGTAACGGCGGTGCAGGCGACGTCGCCGCCGCTGAGGCCGAAGCGGGCGCCGGAGGCGGAGGCAGATTTGGGATGTCGAAATTGTTGATGGCCAGGATGTCCCCGGTGTCAACTGCAGAAACGGCTGCTGCGATGGAGGCTGCGGCGGCAGCGCTGGCGGGATGCGGCGCAGCGGCGGCGGCGGACTTGAAGAGATCAGCCAGCGAGGAAAAGGCTGCGATGTGGCGGTTGGTTGGGGTAATGGCCAACGGCCAACAGTGGGGCGATGGCGGTAAAGATGTTTAAAGAAGACGCACATCCCAACGCCGCTCAAATCACGAACGCACCCTCAAATTTCAAACAAAGCCAAAGCTCTGAAAGCGGCCACATCGAGGCCCCATGGCCCTAAACCAACTCCCAACTCCCGACAGAAAACTAAGCACCCAAACCAGATTGACCCAGATCGACCCCCGGGCGTGGCCTACCCCGGAACACGACCTGACAAATATAAACAGAATTCTAACTCGAAATTAACGGTACAGGAACTTCAAAAAGGTTCGAGCATCTTATGCCATTCCTTGCCACGCACATGAGGCACGTTCGGGGAGCATCCCGGCATCCTATGAGCATCCCATCACAAGTTGTGCTGAGGCCCTTTGTTGACACACAATTTGCTTGACGACAGCTAACTAAAGCGTCCCAAGACTTTGACTTTGACTGCACACACCTGGTACATCTGGAGAACTGCTGGAGGCGCTATTTGGGGTGGGACGAGTAGAGGCGGACGGCGCCACGGGAGAGGGAGAGGGAGCCGAAGCCGCATTCCGACTGGCTGCCTGAAGGAAGGAACTTCCTGCACCAGCCACAGGACGGGATACCGTTTGGGACTGCGGAGAAGATTGCGGTGGCATTGCCGCGACCGGAGACGACGGTGAGAGCTGCGGCAGCGAGGCTGGGTGCTGCTGTACAGCACATAGGAATAAATTATGAGGAGGGAAGGCAAAAGCAGGAGCGTGGAGGGGAGCGGGTCTTGGGTTGTCGTGAGGAGCCGTCAAGGGATTTCGCTATGGTAAGGATGCGTAGTGTTTTCTTGGCGGTCTGGCTTAGACGCCTAGCTGTTTAATTTGTTTAACACTGATGGCAGCTTGTTGGAGCTGCCTTTATATGCGCCCAGCAGCAACCTCTCAGTAACTCTCCACGCACATGTCCTATATATTTGTCCCAAACAGATGTCGAATCCGGAAGGCGCTCCCCATTCTTCCCTCTTACCCTCCATGCCTTCTCCTTTCCACAAACCACAAACCTTTGTCCATCGGTGGCTATCAACACGCTCGCTACCGTAACCATCAACCCATCCCGACAGGCTGGCACTTTTCACTTGACCTCGCACCGACGCTGCGGACTTTACCTTGTGACAAGGTCTGACCAGAAGGTATCACTTGTAGGCCAGAGAGGCGTACTACCATGTCTAGCAGCACGCGCTGTTGGTCCAACAGCTTGTCCACCTGATTTCGCGCCGCAGCCAGCTCCGATAGCAAGAATCGCTCGCGGTCAATATAGGCCTGAGACACGTTGCACCATAACGAGATGGCTGGGAAGCCTCCCTTGCAGCAATACGCGGATTGCGAGGAACCCAAGCCCGTCCTTTGCGACTTGCCGGTACTGACCTGAAGCTCCGCGCTGGCGGAATGACGATCGGCTTGCTCATAGGAATCATGGTGTCCTTTGTGCTCTTTTTTTGCAAACATCGTGACGGATATAGCGCGCCCGCAAGTTCCGATGAGCATGTGAGACGCGTAGCGCTTCGGTGTGTTGCCATAAGGGGAAGCTATCCTGCATTTTTGTTTTTCGGAATGAGGAATAGCGCCAATCAGCGGTGGCCTCAACCTTAACATCGTTACTGATGTGGATATTTTCCAATGAGTACGCAGCTGCGCTATCCAAGAAATGCAGTTCAACGTAATGTTCCTCCGGAACAATTACATTCTGGACTTGGAATCTCGCTTGGAGGACCAAAAAGATTACCCGTGGTTCGTTGTTTAACCGTTAGATGCCGTATTGCAACTCTCAACCCTGACCCGATCACCACAACTTAGGCAAGCGTCCAGGCAACGGCAAATGCACCGTAACCTTGATAAACACCTGCGTATCAGCAGAGCGCCAAGGGATTGAGTCCTTGGAACCAGCCCAGTCCAAACTCGTCAGGCCGCACCCTACGTACCTACTACCCTGACCTCTTCAAGAATCGTTGCGAGGGAAAGCTGGGCACGCGAGACGCACCTCGCTCCGTTTAGCTAAAGCCATAATGAAGCAGTAATGCAGCTCAGCTGCGGCTTCATTCTCCCTTGGATCGGAGCGCGCGATGTAGGAACCAGCTAACGTGCAGGGCGCGAATACCAATCATGGTCGGCGGGGGAGGACGTATAAGTCTCGCAGCTCACATATTACCAAAGCACCGCAATGAAGGATCTTGCGGCCGTACATTCGTACAGCCAGCTGACATCTTAGCTCCCTGCCTGCCAAAGAGAAGAGGGTCAATGTGGCCATGTGTTCATTGCAAATGGCGCTTCCTTCCTTCAGTACCATCGACATGGCGACCAAAACCCAGTCTCCGAAAATATGAGCCAATGCATCCGACCAAATTTCAAAGACCAAAACCAGGCTGATGCCAAACTCCTCTTGTACGGCACGTCAGTTCCATGTTGGCAGCATCTGTCGGCATTTTGCAGCTTTCCCGACGTGACACCATGAATGCCGACAAATCATCTTTTTACCTCTCCTGAATTCCAACTAGCACCAACTACGCGAAGCTTTCCGTGCAGACCGAAACCAACACGGCGAACACGTCAAGTTGAAACAAAGCCAGCAGAACCTGCCACCCGCATCGTGCAACAGTACGGCAATGCACCTCGCTCATTATCCGCATCACCCGCCGTATACAATCCGTACGGGCACCGCACGGATCGAACCGTCTCTCGTCAGCAGCTAGCTGCGAGTTCACCAAACATGCGCGTACGACACTATCATGCGCCGCGCGTCAAAGCCTGCAACACGTGCAACTCATGCCGTACATATGCTGTCCGACGTGGCGCCACGGCATCAGTTGTCCGTCTTCTTGGTCCCGTACAACCAACAGCACCGTACAACTCCCAACTCCCAACCGCCAAACGTATGCCATAGCCAAGCCACAATGCCAGCCAGCCAGCCAACTTGCCTCATGCCCGCACCCGTATGTCTTTGATGCATGTCTTTTATACGTTATGCACCCAAATCCAACCGACAATCAGCATAACCGCCAACCGCTAAGAAGGACATTCGTTAACCGAATATCCTGTTTTGGCAACTCGCCAACTCACTCGTCCAGCTCGTCTGAAAGCAAAAGCAAAAAGATTAGCCAACATCTCTATTTGCATCCATAGATGAACCGCTGCTCTCGTGTGACACGAATATGCATGCATACACACATACATACACGCATACATACATACATACATACATACATACATACATACATACATACATACATACATACATACATACATACATACATACATACATACATACATACGTACGTACATACATACATACATACATACATACATACAAAACCTACAGAAGACACCGCAATGGCGAACATTATGAGGGCGCTTGTACCGAAACGGGAGGTTATACAGATATATGTGTGCCGTACAGACGATACCTTCGCCCCAGCTTTTGCACACGCTTCTTGCCGCACGATACAGGTACGGCTCGTCAGTCCAACAAAAGCGGCTTAGATTAATTTATTAGTCTGCAGACACCAAAACAGCGAAAACCAGGTCCCATCAAGTCCCATCGGGCGTTTCTCAAAATAGGTTTAGTTATGTTTAGTCAGTACAGCCCAAAAATACGGCAGGAAGAGCGCGCAGAAACTGATAACAACACGACAGAAAATACGTCACACACAATCTGGGAGAAAGAAAAAACCCCAGGGTGTCGCAGAAAAAACTCCTGCACACGATAAAGGTTTTAGCTGTAGCAGCAATTATTCTAAAAGCAGTTGCCGACGGTGGCAACACACTGACGTACAGACAGAAGTCTAGGGCATAGACTAGAAGCACAAGCTAGCGAAATGGACCAACAGCTATGTACGACAGTACGGCGGGATCATACTGCGACAGCGCAGCGCCGCCTTGTTATCACGCGTGCATTCTGCTACCGACCGCCAAATAACTGCATGGGCGATGTCAAGGGGGCGGCCAAAGAGAGGCACTTTCCCCCGCACCCGCCGGAGAAAGGAAACGCAGCCAGCCGGCGCTGGGACGTCTGCATAAAAACAGTTTTGCGTAAATAACTCAGAATGACCAAAATTGGATATTCCAAGGGGGAGAAACGGAGGCCCCGAAACCAAACCCGCAGACCTCTCACCCTCCTCCCTCCCTCCCCCCTCCCATCGATGTCGACTTCCCCTCCCGCGTGATCCCATTACGCCATTAACGACGGAATCTGACCGAGACAGAGAAGAACCCTTGAGCCAATTAACATGTTCCACCTCATTTTTATGCCATTTACTTTGCATCGGACTCAATGAAGTCGACACCGCAGCCTCCCTCCCTCCCTCCCCCTCCCTCCCCTCCCTCCCCTCCTCCCCCCCCCCTCCCTCCCTTCTCTCTCTCTCTCACAGACACTCTCTCTCTCTTTTCTTTCTTTCCAGCATACCAAAGGAGTACCACACGTGCTCGTCCCGCTCCGGCGTCAACCTCCTGCAAGCCGCCCTCTTC
>NW_003307553.1:219545-223106 GCF_000143455.1 Volvox carteri f. nagariensis | reverse complement strand
CGCCGCCGCCGTCGCGCTATCTATTCTATCGGCCTCCTGCCGTGTCGAGGACCCCGTCCGCTGCGTTTCCCCTAATCCGCGAGTCAATGCGCCGCTGTTGGTAGCGCGGGCCGCCAGCCAGGCTGACACCTCCTCGAGTACGGCCTCCCAGCCCTCCTCCTTCGTCAACACGTGCCACTGCTGACTCAGCCATCGCAGGGTCTTATCAGCCGACTGCGGGAGGGAGGGTGGAGGAGAGATGCATATCGCAGCACAGAACATATGTGTACACATACATACATACATACATACATACATACATACATACATACATACATACATACATACATACATGCATACATACATACATACATACATACATACATACATACATGCATACATACATACATACATACATACATACATACATACATACATGCATACATACATACATACATGCATACATACATACAATGCATGTGTATGTGTAGCGGAATCTACGACGTGGATGTGTATAGATTTGAGCGGCGGGGCCAGAGAGGAGCCCTGGCGCGAGGATGGTACGCCGGAGGAGTAACTCTTACGAGTAACTCTTAGCCCCCTTAGATTACCGAAGGGAATTTGGAGTGGGGAAAGTTTACGTATATATCACATCATATTATATAACAATAATACAAATATAACAATATATAATTATTATATAATAAAATATATAATTAATAAAATAATAACAATATATAATTAATAAAAATATAATGATTAATAATTAATAAATTATTTTAATAAATAAACAATATAGTAGTAATTGTTATATTATATATTGCATTATTGATGTACTATTGCCATCAATGTTCCCCCCTTCCCCTTCTCTCCCGCCCTCCCGCCCGCCTCCTGCCCCTCACCGCGGCCCTCTCGTACAGCGTCCGCGCACCCTCCGGAGGCACACACGTGTCTTTCTCGGACTGAAACACCAGCAGAGGTAACGCCAAACCCTCCAAGACCCCATCCGCCGCCAGTTGCTGAGCGGCGGGAAACGACAAGTCCTCCTCCGCCCGGCTGCTGCTGTTGATGTTGCTAGTGCTACTGCTGCTGCCGCCGCTGACGCTGCTGCCAAAAAGACCGCCGTCATGAACCAACGGGTCTGACATGGGCAGAAAACATAGCGTCGTGAGGGTTGGGTGTGGGAGTTAGGTGATGGGATGGGTCCTTCTGCTGCCCTCCGTAGACTGCCGTACCATGCCGTACTGTGCCGTACAGTAAAAAACTGTCTGCCTCACCACACCGGGTTGTGATCTAATTTGCCAGTCCCCGCACACACACACAGCCCTGACCCGCACTGCCAGTGCAAGTAAAGCCCGGTGCCGTACCTGCCGCCCAGGCGTCGTACAGCCAGGGAACAGGCCGCTCCGAAGCCATGGAACCCTCGCCATCATCCCATTTGGGTCGCGATTTGAGGCCCAATCTGTAACAATAAAACCGGCGCGCCGCAGCAAAGCAAAGGGCCGGATAACAGCTCAATGCGAAAGGGCAAACAGGTCTCTACAGCCAAAGAGGTGAACAGTTTAACAGGTGAAATTTTTAAAACATTCCTCAACACATACAGAATGACGGAGAAGCCTTGCACCTCAATCGATGATGCTACACTTGTCATGGCAGTATGCTCGGTGGGGCGGCATCCCATGCTACGTCCTGGAGTATGCAGACAACCCAGCCTGCAGCCTGCAGGAGGAGCTTGATGCAGCGGTGCTGGTCGTTGATCTGGATCTCTTGTGGAAATCAGTAGGCAAGATTGAAGCCATGTCGGAAGTCAGTCACAAACTGATCCACATCCAGGTCGGTGCGAAGTCTTCTCTAGTTGACCGTCAGCAGATGTCCCATCTGTTGCAAATGGTGACTTTGCGCTCGGCAGGCAATATCGGGTGGATGTGCATACCTTAAGACCCACATGGGAAAACCTGGTGGAGGAGCCACTGAAAACCAACACCATTGATAAAAGCGGGGCTGTGCACAGAGCATGTGTATGTGTGTGTGTGTGTGGCAACGGCATGGGTTCTGCACACCATCTGGCAAGCCTTTGTCATGTCGTGGGTTGTGCGGGGTGAGGAGGGGTTGTTCTACCTGTTCCGTCGATATTATGGATTGCTGGTCTGCAAGTGGTGTGCTTATTGTGGCCGAGCACTGTACATGAGCAGGGTGAGGTAATTAAGGCGCTAAGGACACTTAACACGCCCTTGGGCCGTTGTGCTCTGAGTGCCTGGGGTCTGTTGGTGCGGGGTGTAAGGCTGAAGACCTGGATGTCAAACCCCGGATGGACACTCCTTGTATTTGTCTTGACACTGAATCACATTATGTGCTGGGCACCACCACCGCCATCAGCCCAACCAATCACTTCCAGCCAGTGGAGGCATCTCGTGTCGGCACCGATGACATGGACGCGTCAAGAAGGCTCGTAATGTACACAGTATTGCGTGTCCATGCATTGTGCTGTTGTAACGGCGTGAGGGGTGTGTGTGTGTGTGCGCAGTGTCTGCATGTGTGTGTGCACATTTACAGGTTGGACGTTTTAAAGAATGAACAGTCATGCTCATGTGTAGGATATATTTTTGAGAGCGTTTTGCTGCGCAGCTGCCCACAAAAAGCCCATAAGGTTCTTTATAAATTGCTCTGCTGGACGTGGGCACTAGGTCATGGTCGTCAGAGGCTTTGGAAATGTAGTCGGTGGCTTCTCTTGGCATGATCACTGTGGCATGATGCTGTACTGGGCCCTCCAGACATCAGGATTCACGCTCACTGTTGGGCTCACAGCTCGTGTGTACCTGGGCACTGGACATGGTTGCCATTTGCTCATTTGCTGAAGTTGCAGGTTGTGCAGGTGTAGGTGCCGGCACAGATGGGCTTGTATCTGTAAGTGCCCTGTGTTGTACATGTATTCAGCTCATGTGAATGAGAAGAAGTGCAGCAGGAAACACCTGGTCTTCAGCTCGGAGGAAATCGGTGCTGGCCATTGGAAATCAGTGAGTGGTGCAGCAGCTTCATCAGCAGGGTACTGCTAAGTTAGCCGAATTCATCAAGTGTTCCGCTGGAAGGCCAGCTTGGCCTCGCTTAGAGGTATAATGTTCCAGGGTCTAGTGCACGACTTACTGTGCAGGGGCGGCTCATTTAGTTTACGCAACCTTTCTAACCCCGGGAAGCAGCAGTTCAGCCTGACAGTGCCAAAAATGTACCTGAAGGAGGTGCAGGACAGCGACCTCAAAGAAGTCAGCCTCACAACAACAATATCTGGGCTCCTGGTGCCGGTGGTGAGGAACTTTGCAGGCGTGGACAGCTTTCTTATTTTTCCTGACAAGAGCGGCATGGCAGAGCGACTGCTCTTCATCCAGGTGACTGTCTCTGCCAAGCACCCAATTGTCGTGTCCGGACTGCAAGCCTCCATGCAGAAACTGTCCAGGGACCTGAAGGGGCTCAGGTGCGAGATGTATTTCACAGTGCCGCTCGACTTGTTCAAGCGGTTCAGGAAGCAACCCTTTAAGGATGCGGCTGTGGACTCTGTCAAGATGGAGCAGTTTGTCATTGAGATCCTGC
>NW_003307553.1:218214-218963 GCF_000143455.1 Volvox carteri f. nagariensis | reverse complement strand
ATAAAGACCCGTATGGGCTTTTTGTGGGCAGCTGCACAGCAAAACGCTCTCAAAAATGTATCCTACACATGAGCATTAACGGTGTCATTAACGGTACTGAGTTGCACTCTGCTGGCTAACTCTCACTAACCCTCGCTAACCAGCGGCCAGCACTGATTTTAGGGATGCGAATTTACGTTTTACGTTTTTACGTTTTAAGGAATTAAGGTTACGTAATTACATAATTAAGATTGGACCTGGTCGTAATTTACAGAATTAAGGGCTCGCCGTAATAAGGTCCCTCAGGAGGGGTAGAAACCTTAAAAGCTTAACAGACCCATGGGTCTTACAGGTTCCGCCGGTCTGCAAACCAGGGTGCCGCTGACCCGTCCACTCCTCCGAAAACACCACAAACCCAGCCATGGGGGAAGCGTGAAAGAGTCCAACAATGCAGGTTGAAACCCGCGATTCCCTCCGCCCAACCAAGCAAAAGAGCAAGTCAAGTAGTCAACACGACAAGTAGTCCTGGTTTGCAACGGTATTAGGTGTCGTGGTCGAGTATGTATGCACGGCTTTCAATGCTTAACGAAATCCCCGCGTCAGCCATGGTTCAAATTGGAAAGGCGATAGTCGCCAAGTCGGCTGTACAAGCGCCAAACTGATGTCAAAAATATGTAAATAAGTAAAGAATGGTGTTGCGAATGTGAAAACGCTGAAATTGTGCTGAAAATCCAAAATCGTACACTAGTACGGCAACCTTAAATTAAGGG
>NW_003307553.1:211833-216742 GCF_000143455.1 Volvox carteri f. nagariensis | reverse complement strand
TAGCGATGGAGTCCACAGCCGCATCCTTAAAGGGTTGCTTCCTGAACTGCTTGAACAAGTCGAGCGGCACTGTGAAATACATCTTGTGCTTGAGCCCCTTCAGGTCCCTGGACAGTTTCTGTATGGAGGCTTGCAGTCCCGACACGACAATTGGGTGCTTGGTAGAGACGGTCACCTGGATGAAGAGCAGTCACTCTGCCATGCCACTCTTGTCAGGGAAAATAAGAAAGCTGTCCACGCCTGCAAAGCTCCTCACCACCGGCACCAGGAGCCCAGATATGTTGTTGTTGTAAGGCTGACTTCTTTGAGGTCGCTGTCCTGCACCTCCATCAACTCTATTTCCGGCACTGTTAGGCTGACCTCCTGGCACACTAAACGAGCCGCCCCTGCACAGTAAGTCGTGCACTAGACCCTGGAACATTATACCTCTAAGCGAGGCCAAGCTGGTCTGCCAGCGGAACACTTGATGAATTTGGCTAACTTAGCAGTACCCTGCTGATGAAGCTGCTTCATCAGCGGTCAGCACCGATTTCCTCTGAGCTGAAGACCAGGCATTTCTGCACTTCTTCTCATTCACATGAGCTGAATACATGTACAACTCAGGGCACTTACAGATACAAGCCTACACCTACACCTACATAACCTGCAACTTCAGCAAATGAGCAAATGCCAATGATGTCCAGTGCCCAGGTACACACGAGCTGTGAGCCCAACAGTGAGCGTGAATCCTGATGTCTGGAGGGCCCAGTACAGCATCATGCCACAGTGATCATGCCAAGTGAAGCCACCGAGTAGATTTCCAAAGCCTCTGACGATAAAGAACCGTATGGGCTTTTTGTGGGCAGCTGCACAGCAAAACGCTCTCAAAAATGTATCCTACACATGAGCATTAACGGTGTCATTAACGGTACTGAGTTGCACTCTGCTGGCTAACTCTCACTAACCCTCGCTAACCAGCGGCCAGCACTGATTTTAGGGATGCGAATTTACGTTTTACGTTTTTACGTTTTAAGGAATTAAGGTTACGTAATTACATAATTAAGATTGGACCTGGTCGTAATTTACAGAATTAAGGGCTCGCCGTAATAAGGTCCCTCAGGAGGGGTAGAAACCTTAAAAGCTTAACAGACCCATGGGTCTTACAGGTTCCGCCGGTCTGCAAACCAGGGTGCCGCTGACCCGTCCACTCCTCCGAAAACACCACAAACCCAGCCATGGGGGAAGCGTGAAAGAGTCCAACAATGCAGGTTGAAACCCGCGATTCCCTCCGCCCAACCAAGCAAAAGAGCAAGTCAAGTAGTCAACACGACAAGTAGTCCTGGTTTGCAACGGTATTAGGTGTCGTGGTCGAGTATGTATGCACGGCTTTCAATGCTTAACGAAATCCCCGCGTCAGCCATGGTTCAAATTGGAAAGGCGATAGTCGCCAAGTCGGCTGTACAAGCGCCAAACTGATGTCAAAAATATGTAAATAAGTAAAGAATGGTGTTGCGAATGTGAAAACGCTGAAATTGTGCTGAAAATCCAAAATCGTACACTAGTACGGCAACCTTAAATTAAGGGTCCAGGGTCCAGGCCGTGGAAACCGTAAATTACAGTAATTTACTATATTACGCTTTTAAGCTTACGTAATTAAGGTTGCCAAATCCCCATTCAGCTGAAACTCACATCCCTAACTGATTTCCTCTGAGCTGAAGGCCAGGTGTTTCTTGCTGCACTTCTTCTCATTCGCACCCCTCCCGTGTTTTCCCCCCCAGTCCCCGGCGCCACCCACACATCAACACGTGTAACAACAAAACACATAAAACACGTGAACAGAGAAACTCATCAGCGAGAGAGACCTGCAGGGAGGTTCAAAAGGCCAAAGGATTAAATCAACAAGTCATTCCCAATTCCCCAGCTCACCTCAGGCTGTTGTTCCTCTTAGCAATGGGGCGGTCCAGGGAGAGCAGAGGCGACAAAAGGATCAACCCGGTGAATAGCTGGGGCTGCAAGGAGAGGAGACCGACCGGGGGACACAGGGCCGGAATTATAGTAAGCGGGAGGGATATAAACAACTACCAACTACCAACTACCAACTACCAGCTGGAAACGTCCAATCAATATTGAAAATGGGGGACGAGGAATCAAACCACAATTTCCAAGGAATCAATCCCACAGGTTGCCGTTGAAGAGACCTGGGCGCCAGGAGCAGGGCGACGGCCACAGGGAAAAGGAAAGAAAAGGTGGAGGAGGATGAGAAGAAAGTGGTTGAGGAGGATGAGGTGGCGGCGGAAATGATTCCTCAGTCGAAGCAGCAGCTGGGGGTTACTCCGCGACCCATTGAAGTTACCTACCGACTTACCCAGATCGACCTGGTGCCATATTCCCGGGCAAATTAACCCTCCTCATAAACACCTCCAACATAACCTCACGCATTCATTCACCCCCACACCACCCACAACAGGCTGCTCTCCCTCCAGGGGGGGTTTGTTCCCACCTGATGTAAGCAAGCTAGGGTCGCGAGGAGCCCACCTAGGCTGTGTCCCACCAAAAAGTACGGAAGTCCTTTTGGAAAAGCCGTGTTGTCATTTTCCAACACGTCTCTGCACGGGACAGGCGGATTTAATCCGTGATTGCTTTTTTATGAAAAGTCTCTTAACTGACTGATACAACACAGGAGGGTTTCCCAGGTCATAATGGGTTATTTTCTCAAGAAGAATTGTTTGTTAAGGTTAGTTACAAAAATGGTTTGTTAGTTTGTTAGTTGGTTCGTTCTTCCGAGCAGAGGGTAATTATTATGAATAGGACCTCCGCCGCGGCACATACGCCTGTGATGTGTAAAATGGCTTACGCTGCTGCTGCTTCATATGCTGCTGCGGCTTCATATGCTGCTGATGCGGGTCTTGATGGACTGAATTGCCGAACAAATGCAAATGGTCCATCACATGCTGAGGAAGGCCGCCGTTGCATCACACATCAGGGTGCTGCGTCTCTTGGAGGGGATGTGAATCTCGGCCAGGTCTTTGGCCGGGTCGCTTCTTACCCAGACAGCATTAAGAGGTTGTCCACGTGTGTTTGGAACTTGATTCCGAAGCGGGCGCCTTTGGACCTGCCGTACCCTTGGTGGTCAAGGCCGCACACGGAAAAGCCAGCCTGGTTGAAAGTCTCCACCCATGATCCCTCATACACGTTGGGGAGGCCTGGTCCCTAGGCGTGGAGCGTGTAAGAGGGGAATGGAGAGGGCAAGAGAGACCGGGGAGGAGGTGAATGTTCTCGGTGGTCGCAGTTACTTATTTGTGCGTGTGGCTTCGGCACGGGGGGCGGTTGCCTTGACGCAACGCAAAGGAGATTGTGTGACGTCAGTATCGTGAGGAAAAAAGGGGGCAGAGTTTATAGCCTTGTAGTTTCTAAACTCCTCTCGTTGAACAAGCCGCGGCGCGTCAGCATGCTCCCAGCCTGCTTAAAACCTTAGCGCATGCACATTCATGATACTCTGTAACGCCAGCCTCATTTCCAAAGATGGATACTCAAGCCAGCAGGGCTCGATGTACCGAGTCAGTTAGCCAGCAACACCGCAGCTCAGAGCTCGCCACGCTTGATATACCTTATATCGTAAAAAGTCAAAACAGGTGTAAGCAGCACTTCCATGGGCTAACTGGATGATGCCTTTAAGCGGGACATTTGCGTTTGCAGGCCAGAAGTACGCAAACAGCTCAACTCCGTCCCTGTTCTTCAATATTTTGGAGTAGCCTAGCTGCCCCAAGTAGTCCTTCTCTTCATCGAACGTAGGCAGAACTTTGTTAGAAGCAACTGCCTTGTTAAGAGAGACGCAACTGCCCATTTCATACAGAAACTAGCAGTACGTCTTGCTAAACTATGAAAACAAGCATTTAACAATATGGGCCTGCAAGCCAGGTTAATGGTGAAGTTACAGATCAGCCTACAATTGAGTGTCCTGACCTAAAACGATCAATGCCGAGGGTACTGGATTGAAGGTGCATGGAAATGCACTAAATGATAAATAAGTCATTGCGCGAACTTGGGCTGCTGCTGCCTCTAAGGATGATGCCAGCTCTGGTGGATCCAGATACCGACTACGGCTGCAAAAGCTTAGCTAGCACATGCGTGAATGTCAGTGATTTAGTAATAGTAGATAACGCACTTCTCACAATTGCAGCGCGGGGAAGCGTTAATTGGGAAGTAAAAGCCCTGCACAGCCGTGACAGCCCGGATACGCCCGCCCATTATCACTATAAGCTGCCTCAAATGTGCCATAGCTGTGACTCGATAGCGGTATTCCCTGCTCAGCGTCCTGGAAAACGAAAACACCGGTATAACGGTACACAGAGCCAATACCTACGGTTGTTCCCATGCATGTTAGGACAGAAAATCTAAGTAGGTCACCAATGTTGTACAAACAACCATGGATAAGTTTACACAATCATCTTGCGGAATTCTCATTTCTGCCGGGGGTGGCGTTTGACTGTGTGTGCGCGATGTATACCTTCAGGCAGGCAGCCATCGGACACAGGCCGCAGATCGAAATACTCAATAGTGATGTAAATCGTACACAATCCTATGGAAATGCTTTTAAATTGCTAATACAAAGAAGGAAGTACCGCCACACATCCGCGCACGAAGGGTTTCCTTCCTACCCGTACCTTTCCCCCAGGCGTGCGCCTGCCATCTAAACAAATCCATAGCATGTATTTATTGCCGATTTGCTGCTGGGTACATCATAATGGTGGCCCCGCGCACTCTCTTCCGCTGCTCATGTGCGTGGACAAGGTGGACACAACACAGGCATCATTGCGATCGCCAGTCCAGCCCCCACGTACCGTGCACGCATGCAGCGGAACTAAGCGTTCCGTGCACTCCTGGACATGGATTCTTCTGCCTGAGGCAGCAGCTGCAGCAGCAGCATCGC
>NW_003307553.1:206672-211783 GCF_000143455.1 Volvox carteri f. nagariensis | reverse complement strand
CCCGCCATTCCGCAAGGTGGATGGCACACGAAGGTGCTCACGCCTGCGGACAAAGCAAATGGGAACCAGATCATACACCACAGCGCCAGCAGCTCTCATGTCCATGCATACTGGGTCTCTCCTCCCGTACCAAGTCTGCACACGTACCGTTACGTGAGCCCGCCACGCTGTCATCGTCCTGCCGTACCTCCAGCCAAAGGGGCTGTCCGGCCAAAGGCGGCATGTACGGCTGCTGTAGATGTAGTCGGCCATTCGGCGCAGTCGGCCCGGGAGAAGCAGGTCTGGCAGCAAGAGCCCTCATCAGGCTGGGTGCTGGCGGGCAGCACCATGCCGTAATGCCGTACATTGCGCCGTACTGCAGCAAAGAGCAGTCTGCTGCTTGGACAGAGTCCCAAGCAGTAAGCACTGCGCAGCCGAACAAGGCAAGGCAAGGTGACGGCATTGTAGTAGCTGGCCGCTGAAAAGGCCTCTCGAGATGCTGGTGGTCGCGCTTCATGCGTATTTGTAGAGCCGTACTGTGTACCAGCTACTACAACGGCACAAGGTGGCAAAGCATGGGTTGACACGTACGTCCACTTTGTGAAAAAATCACAATTATGCGGCTGGTAAAAATAGGTTCGATTCACGTACAATTAACCTCGCCCGTACGTAAAACCGACCTGCTGCTTCCGTAAGAGAAGAAGACGAGTCAAAACCAACGTTGCCTCAGCCACTACTTTTGCTACTGGCGCTGATTCCCCCAAGCCACAGCCAGCGAAACTTCGTAGGGACCATCCCTGCTGGGTTGCCGTACACTTGCAACTCCGCTACCTGCAAGCTATAGGCGCGGCGGTGGCATTACCTCCTGCTAGGCTCTGTACGGTAATGTAGCGGCCGGTGACTGGGGATCCAAGCTCCATCACGTGTACGGCACCGGTGGTGCTGGGCCCCGCTATCCCCGTTGCACCAGCTGGTTTAGCTCTGAGGATCCTCAATGGTCGCAATGGGGTGGTTGCTCACCAGCACGTCACCTATATGGGTCTCCACGTTCGCCAGCAGCTCTCCTCGACAGTCCCGGCGGTTGTACAGCACAATTCCGTTGACGTTGACGAGGCAGCCTAGGTCTATGGACAGCCAGGGGTGGAGGAGGTCTCTGCCTCCGCCTCTGCAGGAAATGCCGTCCTCGGTGTCGCTGATGATGCCGTCAGCTGCGCGAACTGAGAGCTGCACAACCAAGTGTTGTTATTGGCGACGGTGGACGCGAAGGTGATCTTGCCCAAAGCGGCGTTGGTCCCAAACGGCGGTTCTGGAGAGGTGGGAAACGGCATTGGCGGCTTGGTGGTGAGGGACTGGGTGGCTTGGGTGATGGTGGTGAGGGGCTGGGCGGCTGGGGTGGCGGCAGTTTAGGCGGACGAAGAGTTTGAGGCGGCCGCGGCGATGGAGGGAGTGATGGCGGCGGTCGAGGAGCCGACGGCGGCAACGGGGGTTGAAGCGATGAAATGTAGTAGGTGCTAATGGCCACGATCCCACCGCATGTCTGGTTTGAATTTCCGCTGCATAATATTACATATGCTAGCATGGGTCACTTCAGTCGCACTGGTTATGCCGAAACCAGCGAAGCGCGCGGTTCCGGCTTCAACTCCAATGAAGGGGTATTCTGCGTATGGCGGGCGTAATTTTGGTATCCGGATGTATGTTGGAGGCCATGAAATGGGAGCCAGCACGTCTGGCGAGGGCCGTTGGAGCATATGTGGGCTCACCGCAACTCAGTTACGTGGCCCATGGGCTCACCGCAACACAGGTATCCCCTTTGGGCGCTAGTCTGGACGCTAGTCTGGGCTGATAGTGCTCTCTTTCCATTCCTCCGTGGCTTTAGGCGTTTAGGCATTGCCCTAAGCCTTCGGCTCGTATGGGTAGTTCTACAGGTATGGGGTCACGCGCCCCTAACCATGTAAGATAAATATACACACATACATACACACACATACACACACATACACACATACACACACATACACACATACACACACACATACACACACATACACACACATACACACAGAGGCTGATGCATGCATGCTCGCTAGTTCAGCCGCCCAACGATATTACTTATGCTCCTAGTTAGGCCCGATGTCCGATAATGTCATGTAGTAATAACACACTCCGTGGGCTAGGTGGGTCATCAAGATGCATGTCATCAGGCGTGGAAGGAAAAGCTGCAAACCAGCAAGCAATACCCGCGGAGTGCTGCTTCCTTCCTTTGGTTGAGTTTGCTGTTAACAATTCCTATCATGAAGCCATTAAGAATACTCCTTTCTTCCTTAACTATGGCTTCGAACCTCTCACTCCAGCTAGCCAATTGGTTCGCCATTTGGGGGGGAGGAGAGAAAACTGTCGTTATTACTATTCCTTGTAACGCATAGGCGGAACAACTCCTGCCGTACTATTGTACAGCCGTACCCCAACAAGGGTATATCCTTCCTCCGGTTAGTTCCGTGTAGGCGGACATTTGGTTGTCAAGAACCAACTAGCCGATTCAAACTGTGAAATCATTTCCGCTACGTAAATATCCGTATCTCGTTCCTACTGCTCATTACATACGCAATGTGGCTCGATACGCAACATGGCTCAGTTAAGGAAGCGTTCTTGTAGATTCGGTGAGTTGTTAAGAGTTTGTTGAGCAGGCGTCAGGACTAACATGAAAGCTAAAGCTATGCGTTATTGCTCATCCTCCGTGTGTCGTCTGAGCTGGTTGCACTTGACATCGCACCGACAGCTGCGGTGGCGCCCTTGCAGAATCGCATCGGATGGTTACCAGCTCACCAGCCCACCAAACCATTCCTAATCACCAATCCCTTACGCAGAATGTCTTCAAGTACCACCGTGCTCCCCAAGATATTATCCAATTTTAACAGTTGACACCTCAACCACAACCTCAACGTGCACCAAGAGAGTCCCGTACGGCTGTGTATACCGTAGGGCTACATCAGTGTTCGGGCCGAAACGGAAACCTGCCGAAACGGAAACCTGCCGAAACTAGTTTCGGTGTTTCCGGCGAAGAGGTCCTGGTTCTGCGGAAAGGCCGAAACTAGTTTCGGCCCCTTTCGGCTAGCGCCGTACGGCGGAACCTACTTTGAATAGTTTCAAAGTGTAGGCGCGTTGTGCAAGGCTGCGAAACTCTGCGAATGTTGAGTTTATCTTATCAATGTCTCAGACAACTTCCGTTGTCAGTGCAGACACAGATTCGGTCAAAAACAAGGGCGGAAGGACCGCTGATCAGACCGTTTGGGCTCACTTTGAGAAGAAAAAATATAATGCAAAGTGTAAGAACTGGACTATCATCTGCAAGTACTGCCGGACCGAGTCCAAGCAAGGGCGCCTTCAGGAATCAGCAGCTTCATGTAAAAGTTTCCCTTTGCGCATCCCAACATCAGACGCCAGTTACATAAGAAAAATGTCAGTGAATTCAAGCTTTAATCGCAGATTAGTAACATTATGGTGCCCCGGAGTGCCTTCGGACACACATGAGCAGGTCCCATGAGGCGCAAAGGCACATAGGGCCCACGAACAACGTTTGCATACCATGGACGTCATAAAATACAGCATTTTCAGGGTTTCGGCAGGTTCCGGCAGTTTCGCGAGGTTTCGCAGAAGGGTCCAAAAATCGGAAACTATTTCGGCATTGGCAGTGAGGTTTCGGCCCGTACACTGGGCTACATACATTCGGAAATTTTTCGCACATGCTGGTTTTGCGGCAACATGTTACTATGCTTTGTTTGGTAGGCCACGGTTTAAAACTTGCCAGGCCGAAAGGGTTGCCCCATAACTACTAGCGAAAAGGGTTTCATTGCACAGGGTTAGGTTGTCCTGTCCTTTTTACCGGCAGTTGCTTTTTAGGAAGCAGATTATCCGTGCTTGCACACTAAACGGGATCGATGAAGGAGTTCCACCTCCGAGCTGAGCTTCGGGGCCATGACGAAGATGTAAGGTCACGCTCCATATATATTACACAGTTAAAACCAATGGTCTTTATCGTTTGTAGATCTGATGAATTAGACATGATCAAGGCTATGAATAGTGTCGGATGTGGTCTTCAAGATCTAGCACCTGGCGTTGCGGGACCTGCCTAGTTTCCTCCCTTTATTTCTTAACCATACTTGCTAGTTTCTTTGCACGTATGTAAGGTATGCTGCTCTACATGCCTTTCAAGAGATACCCTGCATCCCAGCATCAAGCCCTTTTCGCCTTTTGTGCAACCACACCTGCACCGACCCCCTCAGGTCCGTGGCGTATCAGTATGTGCCCTAGGTGTTTTGACTGGAAGCAGGGACAAGACCGCCAAAGTATGGGTGGAGGACTCCCCCGCCCCCGAGGCCGGCACATCTTCATCTGGGCCCCGCGGCGGCACCGCCGGTTTCAGCCTGGCGCAGACGCTGGTCGGCCACACGGACTTTGTATGCCCTGTGCTATACGCTCCGCCGGGGGCTCTGAGCGACTACCCTCAGGGCGCGATCATCACGGGTGCGTGTTTTGTGCATGTTCGTGTTTGCATACGTGTGTTGTATGTTTTACACATTGAGCAGCGTCACCCTCCAAAAAGGTGTAGGTGTATATATACTCCCTTCTCTGCGATGCTTTGCATGAAGCAATCCCCCCCCGGGACCTTAATTCCCCTTGCGTTGATGTTTGCGTTCGATGCCTTCTCCCCCTTCCGTTGTAAGTTAAACCCTCCTACCCATTCCTTATTCCTCTCAGGCTCCCGAGATAAGACGGTTCGCGTGTGGGACCCGCAGACTGCAGCCTGCCTTGCCGTACTTGAGGGCCACGAGTACCAGGTCACAGCGCTGGGGCTGCTTCCCCCATCGGGGGGAGAGGGGCAGGCGGAGGGCGGCGCTCTCGTGTCGGCTTCGCTGGACAAGTAAGTGCGGAGGGCTGCGGGCAGCGGGGGGGAGGGAGAGGTGTGTGTATGTGGGGGGGAAATCGTACGTCCTTGATGAGGTAATGATGCTGGCATTCATGACGATGATTGGTGATAATGATGGTAATAATGGTGATGATGATGGTGATAATCCTGGTAATAATGGTGATGATGGTGGTGATAATGATGGTAATAATGGTGATGATGGTGGTGA